>NC_073630.1:35054285-35363214 GCF_029407905.1 Bubalus kerabau | reverse complement strand
TGACTCGTTTCATATATGATATTATACATATTTCAATGCCATTCTCTCAAATTATCCCACCCTCTTCCTCTCCCACAGAGTCCAAAAGACTGTTCTATACATCAGTGTCTCTTTTGCTGTCTCGTATACAGGGTTATTGTTACCATCTTTCTAAATTCCATATATATGCGTTAGTATACTGTATTGGTGTTTTTCTTTCTGGCTTACTTCACTCTGTGTAATAGGCTCCAGTTTCATCCACCTCATTAGAACTGATTCAAATGCATTCTTTTTAATGGCTGAGTAATACTCCATTGTATATACGTACCACTGCTTTCTTATCCATTCATCTGCTGATGGACATTTAGGTTGCTTCCATGTCCTAGCTATTATAAACAGTGCTGCGATGAACATTGGGGTACACGTGTCTCTTTCCCTTCTGGTTTCCTCAGTGTGTATGCCCAGCAGTGGGATTGCTGGATCATAAGGCAGTTCTATTTCCAGTTTTTTAAGGAATCTCCACACTCTTCTCCATAGTGGCTGTACTAGTTTGCATTCCCACCAACAGTGTAAGAGGGTTCCCTTTTCTCCTCACCCTCTCCAGCATTTATTGCTTGCAGACTTTTGGATTGCAGCCATTCTGACTGGCGTGAAATGGTACCTCATAGTGGTTTTGATTTGCATTTCTCTGATAATGAGTGATGTTGAGCATCTTTTCATGTGTTTGTTAGCCATCTATATGTCTTCTTTGGAGAACTGTCTATTTAGTTCTTTGGCCCATTTTTTGATTGGGTCATTTATTTTTCTGGAATTGAGCTGTAGGAGTTGCTTGTATATTTTTGAGATTAGTTGTCAGTTGCTTCATTTGCTATTATTTTCTCCCATTCTGAAGGCTGTCTTTTCACCTTGCTTATAATTTCCTTTGTTGTGCAGAAGCTTTTAAGTTTAATTAGGTCCCATTTGTTTATTTTTGCTTTTATTTCCAATATTCTGGGAGGTGGGTCATAGAGGATCCTGCTGTGATGTATGTCGAAGAGTGTTTTGCCTATGTTCTTCTCTAGGAGTTTTATATTTTCTGGTCTTACATTTAGATCTTTAATCCATTTTGAGTTAATTTTTGTGTATGGTGTTAGAAAGTGTTCTAGTTTCATTTTTTACAAGTGGTTGACCAGTTTTCCCCTCACCACTTGTTAAAGAGATTGTCTTTAATCCATTGTATATATTCTTGGCTCCTTTGTCAAAGATAAGGTGTCCATATGTGCATGGATTTATCTCTGGGCTTTCTATTTTGTTCCATTGATCTATATTTCTGTCTTTGTGCCAGTACCATACTGTCTTGATGACTGTGGCTTTGTAGTAGAGCCTGAAGTCAGGTAGGTTGATTCCTCCAGTTCCATTCTTCTTTCTCAAGATTGCTTTGGCTATTCGAGGTTCTTTTGTATTTCCATACAAATTGTGAAATTATTTGTTCTAGCTCTGTGAAGAATACTGTTGGTAGCTTGATAGGGATTGCATTGAATCTATAAATTGCTTTGGGTAGTATACTCATTTTCACTATATTGATTCTTCCAATCCATGAACATGGTATATTTCTCCATCTGTTAGTGTCCTCTTTGATTTCTTTCACCAGTGTTTTATAGTTTTCTATATATAGGTCTTTAGTTTCTTTAGGTAGATATATTCCTAAGTATTTTATTCTTTCCGTTGCAATGGTGAATGGAATTGTTTCCTTAATTTCTCTTTCTGTTTTCTCATTATTAGTGTATAGGAATGCAAGGGATTTCTGTGTGTTGATTTTATATCCTGCAACTTTACTATATTCGTTGATTAGTTCTAGTAATTTTCTGGTGGAGTCTTTAGGGTTTTCTATGTAGAGGATCATGTCATCTGCAAATAGTGAGAGTTTTACTTCTTCTTTTCCAATTTGGATTCCTTTTATTTCTTTTTCTGCTCTGATTGCTGTGGCCAAAACTTCCAAAACTATGTTGAATAGTAATGGTGAAAGTGGGCACCCTTGTCTTGTTCCTGACTTTAGAGGAAATGCTTTCAATTTTTCACCATTGAGGATAATGTTTGCTGTGGGTTTGTCATATATAGCTTTTATTATGTTGAGGTATGTTCCTTCTATTCCTGCTTTCTGGAGAGTTTTTATCATAAATGGATGTTGAATTTTGTCAAAGGCTTTCTCTGCATCTATTGAGATAATCATATGGTTTTTATTTTTCAATTTGTTAATGTGGTATATTACATTGATTGATTTGCGGATATTGAAGAATCCTTGCATCCCTTGGATAAAGCCCACTTGTTCATGGTGTATGATCTTTTTAATGTGTTGTTGGATTCCGATTGCTAGAATTTTGTTAAGGATTTTTGCATCTATGTTCATCAGTGATATTGGCCTGTAGTTTCCTTTTTTTGTGGCATCTTTGTCAGGTTTTGGTATTAGGGTGATGGTGGCCTCATAGAATGAGTTTGGAAGTTTCCCTTCCTCTGCAATTTTCTGGAAGAGTTTGAGCAGGATAGGTGTTGGCTCCTCTCTAAATTTTTGGTAGAATTCAGCTATGAAGCCATCTGGACCTGGGCTTTTGTTTGCTGGAAGATTTTTGATTACAGTTTCAATTTCCGTGCTTGTGATGGGTCTGTTAAGATTTTCTATTTCTTCCTGGTCGAGTTTTGGAAAGTTGTACTTTTCTAAGAATTTGTCCATTTCTTCCACATTGTCCATTTTATTGGCATATAATTTCTGATAGTAGTCTCATGATCCTTTGTATTTCTGTGTTGTTTGTTGTGATCTCTCCATTTTCATTTCTAATTTTATTGATTTGATTTTTCTCCCATTGTTTTTTGATGAGTCTGGCTAATGGTTTGTCAATTTTATTTATCCTTTCAAAGAACCAGCTTTTGGCTTTGTTGATTTTTGTTATGGTCTCTTCTGTTTCTTTTGCATTTATTTCTGCCCTAATTTTTAAGATTTCTTTCCTTCTACTACCCCTGGGGTTCTTCATTTCTTCCTTTTCTAGTTACTTTAGGTGTAGAGTTAGGTTATTTATTTGACTTTTTTCTTGTTTCTTTAGGTATGCCTGTATTGCTATGAACTTTCCCCTTAAGACTGCTTTTAAAGTGTCCCACAGGTTTTGGGTTGTTGTGTTTTCATTTTCATTCGTCTATGCAAATTTTGATTTCTTTTTTGATTTCTTCTGTGATTGGTTATTCAGCAGCGTGTTGTTCAGCCTCCATATGTTGCAATTTTTAATAGTTTTTCTCCTGTAATTGAGATCTAATCTTACTGCATTGTGGTCAGAAAAGATGCTTGGAATGATTTCAATTTTTTTGAATTTACCAAGGCTAGATTTATGGCCCAGGATGTGATCTATCCTGAGAAGGTTCTGTGTGCGCTTGAGAAAATGGTGAAATTCATTTTTTGGGGATGAAATGTCCTATAGATATCAATTAGGTCTAACTGTTCTTTTGTATTGTTTAAAGTTTGTGTTTCCTTGTTAATTTTCTGTTTAGTTGATCTATCCATAGGTGTGTGTGGGGTATTAAAGTCTCCCACTATTATTGTGTTATTGTTAATTTCTCCTTTCATACTTGTTAGCATTTGTCTTACATATTGCGGTGCTCCTATGTTGGGTGCATATATATTTATAATTGTTATATCTTCTTCTTGGATTGATCCTTTCATCATTATGTAGTGACCTTCTTTTCACAGCCTTTGTTTTAAAGTCTATTTTATCTGATATGAGTACTGCTACTCCTGCTTTCTTTTGGTCCCTATTTGCATGGAAAATCTTTTTCCAGCCCTTCACTTTCAGTCTGTATGTGTCCCCTGTTTTGAGGTGGGTCTCTTGTAGACAACATATGTGGGGGTCTTATTTTTGTACCCATTCAGCCAGTCTTTGTCTTTTGGTTGGGGCATTCAACCCATTTATGTTTAAGGTAATTATTGATAAGTATGATCCTGCTGCCATTTACTTTATTGTTTTAGGTTCGAATTTATACACCCTTTTTGTGTTTCCTGTCTAGAGAATATCCTTTAGTATTTGTTGGAGAGCTGGTTTGGTGGTGCTGAATTCTCTCAGCTTTTGCTTGTCTGTAAAGCTTTTGATTTCTCCTTCATATTTGAATGAGATCCTTTCTGGGTACAATAATCTGGGCTGTAGGTTATTTTCTTTCATCACTTTAAGTATGTCTTGCCATTCCCTCCTGGCTTGAAGAGTTTCTATTGAAAGATCAGCTGTTATCCTATGGGAATCCCCTTGTGTGTTATTTGTTGTTCTTCCCTTGCTGCTTTTAAAATTTGTTCTTTGTGCTTGATCTTTGTTAATTTGATTAATGTGTGTCTTGGGGTGTTTTGCCTTGGATTTATCCTGTTTGGGACTCTCTGGGTTTCTTGGACTTGAGTGATTATTTCCTTCCCCATTTTAGGGAAATTTTCAACTATTATCTCCTCAAGTATTTTCTCATGGTCTTTCTTTTTGTCTTCTTCTTCTGGGACTCCTATGATTGGAATGTTGTAGCGTTTAATATTGTCCTGGAGGTCTCTGAGATTGTCCTCATTTCTTTTAATTCATTTTTCTTTTTTCCTCTCTGACTCATTTATGTCTACCATTCTATCTTCTAATTCACTAATCCTATCTTCTGCCTCTGTTATTCTACTATTTGTTGCCTCCAGAGTGTTTTTGATCTCATTTATTGCATTATTCATTATATATTGACTCTTTTTTATTTCTTCTAGGTCTTTGTTAAACCTTTCTTGTATCTTCTCAATCCTTGTCTCCAGGCTATTTATCTGTGATTCCATTTTGATTTCAAGATTTTGGATCAATTTAACTATCATTATTCGGAATTCTTTATCAGGTAGATTCCCTATCTCTTCCTCTTTTGTTTGGTTTGGTGGGCATTTATCCTCTTCCTTTACCTGCTGGGTATTCCTCTGTCTCTTTATCTTGTTTAAATTGCTGAGTTTGGGGTGTCCTTTCTGTATTCTGGCAGTTTGTGGAGTTCTCTTTATTGTGGTGTTTCCTTGCTGTGTGTGGGTTTGTACAGGTGGCTTGTCAAGGTTTCTTGGTTAGGGAAGCTTGTGTCGGTGTTCTGGTGGGTGGAGCTGGATTTCTTCGCTCTGGAGTGCAATGAAGTGTCCAGTAATGAGTTATGAGATGTCTATGGTTTTGGAGTAACTTTGGGCAGCCTGTGTATTGGAGCTCAGGGCTGTTCCTGTGTTGCTGGAGAATTTGCTTGGTATGTCTTGCCCTGGAACTTGTTGGCCCTTGTGTGGTGCTTGGTTTCAGTGTAGGTATGGAGGCGTTTGATGAGCACCTGTCAATTAATGTTCCCTGGAGTCAGGAGTTCCCTGGAGTCAGGGTTTGGACTTAAGCCTCCTGCTTCCAGTTATAGGTCTTATTTTTACAGTAGTCTCAAAACTTCTCCTTCTATACAGCACCATTGATAAAACATCTAGGTTAAAGATGAAAAATTTCTCCACCATGAGGGTCCCCCAGAGAGGTTCACAGCGTTACATGGAGAAGAGAAGAGGGAGGAGGGATTTAGAGGTGACCCGAATGAGATGAGGTGGAATCAATAGAGGAGAGAGTGGGCTAGCCAGTAATCACTTCCTTATGTGCACTCCACAACTGGACTGCTCAGAGATGTTCAGGGAGTTATATAGAGAAGAGAAGAAGGAGGAAGGAGACAGAGGTGGCCAGGAGGATAAAAGGGGGGAATGAAAAGGAGACAGATCCAGCCAGTAATCAGTTCCCTAAGTGTTCTTCACTGTCTGAAACACACAGAAATTCACAGAGTTGGGTAGAGTAGAGAGGGGTTAGGGAAGAGACACAGGCGACCTGGTGGAGGAAAAGGAGAGTCCAAAGTGGGTGAGAGCAGTCAAGCCAGTAATCTCGCTCCCAAGTAAAAAATGGGTACTGAAGATTGGGTTCTTAAAGGTACAAAATTGGTAACAAATACCTAAAAGCAAAAATTAAAAATCTAGAGTAGAGTTTGGAATTTCAAAAATACAATGTTAAAGAAAAGAAGAAGAAAAAGAAAGAGAAAAAACAAACAAACAAAAACAAAGTCACAAAAATTATAAAGAAAATATAGGTACAAAATTGATAACAAATACCAAAAAACAAAAGTTAAAAATCTAGAGTTTGGAATTTCAAAAATACAATGTTAAAGAAAAGAAGAAAAAAAAGAAAGAGAAAAAACAAACAAACAAACAAAAACAAAGTCACAAAATTTATAAAGAAAATATAGGTACAAAATTGATAACAAATACCAAAAAGCAAAAGTTAAAAATCTAGAGTTTGGAATTTCAGAAATACAATGTTAAAGAAAAGAAGAAGAGAAAGAAAGAGAGAAAAAAAAAATCACAAAAATTATAAAAAAAAATATAGGTACAAAACTGATAACAAATGCCAAAAAGCTAAAATTAAAAATCTAGAGTAGAGTTTGGAGTTTCAAAAATACAATGTTAAAGAAAAGAAGAAAAAAAAAAGAAAGAGAAAAAGAAAAAAAAAAAAACAAGGTCACAAAAATTATAAAAAATATATATATGAATTTTGCTTTTAAAAAAAATAGGGTCTTTTTTTTTTTCAAAGTAATAGTAGGTTATAAGAGTGAAAATTAAAGGAGTAATAGAGGACTTAAAATTTTTTTTTAAATAAAAAAAAAGAATGAATGATTGTAAAAATAGTAAAAATATATCTAGGACTTTCTCTGGTGGTGTTGTGGGTATTGTGGGGTCAGTTCATTTTTGGCTAGTTCCTTGGTCTGGCTTATATTTCTCAAGATCTATAGGCCCCTTCCTATGTAGTCGGTACTAGCAACAGGGTTTTAATCTATTGCCTGTCGCTTCCAAGGCGGTTCCCTCTGTTATAGCTTCTTCTGTTTGCTGGTCTCTTCAGTGTCTGATTTCCGCCCTGATACAAAGGGGGCAGTGGTGGACACTTTTTTTTTTTTTTTTTTAGGCTCACTTGTTCAGTAGCGCTGTAGGGAGGGAGGGACGCTGCAAACAAATAACACAGGCGTGTGCTCGCAGTGCCTCAGCCACACTGGGCCTGCCCCCGCTCACGGCACGTGTAGCCTCCCTGCCCACACTGCTCAGGCTCTAGGTTGCTCCGCAGGGAACCAACCGTGGCTGGCCCTGGGCTGCTTGCACCTCCCAGGTCTAAGCCGCTCAGGTTCAAGCACTCAGGTAGTCCTAAGAGGCGCAGACTCAGTTGGGCCTGCATTTTGTGCCCTTCCCAGGTCCGAGCAGCTCAGGTGATGAGGTGTTTGGCAAGCGCGGCTGCTGCGACTTATTGCCTCCCCACCGCTGGGTTTTCTGGGTGTACCACCAGCGCACCTTCTCAGGCGGATGTTGACTGTCCAGAACCCCAAGAAGTCTTAGTTAGCAAAGAAGCCTGCTTACAGTTTTGTAGATAATGTCTCTCTGGGGCTGCGATTGCTGCATTCCGGCTCTGGCTGCCTGTCACCGGAGGGGGATGGTCTGCAGCCGGCTATCTCTGTTCAGTCCTTTGTTCCGTGCGTGGGTCTGACGGTATCTTAGGTTAGGGCTGGCTTTTCGCGTGGTAGTTATCCCACAGTCTGGTTTGCTAGCCCAAATTAGTTCGCTCAGATAGCGCTCGGGGCATTCAGGCCAGATCCTTTCTCTAAGAGATGCAGCCGGTGCAGCGCCTCCCTGCCCAGCCTCCGCTTGCTGGGGGGCGCAGGCATCTGCGCTGCTTCTCTGCTGGGGGAGTTATCACTGGGCTCCTAATCTGTGGGTTTTAATTGTTTATTTATTTTTCCTCCCTGTTATGTTGCCCTCTGTGCTTCCAAGGCTTGGCACAGACTCAGCAGTGAGAGTGTTTCCTGGCGTTTGGAAACTTCTCTCTTTTTAAGACTCCCTTCCCGAGACGGAGCTCCATCCCTCCATCTTTTGTCTCATTTTGTCTTTTATATTTTTTCCTACCTCCTTTCGAAGACAATGGCTTGCTTTTCTGGGTGCCTGATGTCCTCTGCTGGCATTCAGAAGTTGTTTTGTGGAATTTACTCGGCGTTTAAATGTTCTTTTGATGACTTTGTGGGGGAGAAAGTGGTCTTCCCGTCCTATTCCTCTGCCATCTTAGCTCCTCCCCCTCGAGCATTTAAAATAAACACACGTCACGTATGAACCTAGGTCTCAGTGGGGCCCCAGGACTCTCCACCCCCAACATCTAGCAGGCTGGTCACTGTGTCTCTTGCCCTGACCCACAAGGGGCCTCTCAACTCAGCCCAACTAAGGAATCTGCCCTCGCAGTGGATTTCAAACTTTCTTTTCAGCAGAACTCTTTTTCTTCGAGTGAAACCTGACCACCAGCAAGGCCAGCTGTGAAAAAGTAAAGAGGATTGGTGTGTGGAGAGCAAGGGGAGTGCACTGAGAGAGGAGGGGACACTGATTTGGTTCCTGCTTCTGTTCCTGGAGGAATCTTCTGAACAAAGTCAGAAACCAATAGAGGATCCACAGAGGTCATGGCTGGAGTTGAAAAGGATGCTAATCTCAATAAAGGCGGAGAGCTGAGATTCTGAGGAACCTGGAGGAGCTGTGAAATTGGGAGGCCCTCTGGGAGCAGCTACACCCTGCTGTATAGCCTATGAGAAAAAAATGGCATGAAACCAATTCCGATGATCCCAGATAGCAGTGTCTGCTGTTGCAGTGAGATGGCTGAGAGTCAAGATGCGGAGATATTTAAATTTCCTGCTTCCTTCCTACTTTCTACGGCATCTGACATCATAACAGTAAAGATAAGAAACGAAAAAATGCAAATATCAAAAAAGGTAATTGCCTTTTTTTCCATAATTTTTATAATTTTATAATTTATAGAATAATGTTTATAAAAAACTAGATGAAAAGGAATTATTTATATTTACTGTTTTATAGTTCAGTTCAGTTTAGTTCACTCACTCAGTCATGTCCAACTCTTTGCGACCCCATGAATCAGAGCACGCCAGGCCTCTCTATCCATCACCAACTCCCAGAGTTCACTCAGACTCACGTCCATCGAGTCGGTGATGCCATCCAGCCATCTCATCCTCTGTCGTCCCATTCTCCTCCTGCCCCCAATCCCTCCCAGCATCAGAGTCTTTTCCAATGAGTCAACACTTCGCATGACGTGGCCAAAGTACTGGAGTTTCAGCTTTAGCATCATTCCTTCCAAAGAACACCCAGGACTGATCTCCTTTAGAATGAACTGGTTGGATCTCCTTGCAGTCCAAGGGACTCTCAAGAGTCTTCTCCAACACCACAGTTCAAAAGCATCAATTCTTTGGTGCTCAGCTTTCTTCATAGTCCAACTCACATCCATACATGACCACTGGAAAAACCATAGCCTTGATTAGACGGACCTTTGTTGGCAAAGTAATGTCTCTGCTTTTCAATATGCTATCCAGTTTGCTCATAATTTTTCTTCCAAGGAGTAAGCGTCTTTTAATTTCATGTCACCATCTGCAGTGATTTTGGAGCCCCCAAAATAAAGTCTGAAACTGTTTCCACTGTTTCCCCATCTATTTCCCATGAAGTGATGGGACCAGATGCCATGATCTTCGTTTTCTGAATGTTGAGCTTTAAGCCAACTTTTTCACTCTCCACTTTCACTTTCATCAAGAGGCTTTTTAGTTCCTCTTCACTTTCTGCCATAAGGGTGGTGTCATCTCCATATCTGAGGTTATTGATATTTCTCCTGGCAATCTTGATTCCAGCTTGTGCTTCTTTCAGCCCAACATTTCTCGTGATGTACTCTGCATATAAGTTAAACAAGCAGGGTGACAATATACAGCCTTGACGTATTCCTTTTCCTATTTGGAACCAGTCTGTTGTTCCATGTCCAGTTCTAACTGTTACTTTCTGACCTGCATATAGGTTTTTCAAGAGGGAGGTCAGGTGATCTGGTATTCCCATCTCTTTCAGAATTTTCCAGTTTATTGTGATCCATATAGTCAAAGGCTTTGGCATAGTCAATGAAGCAGAAATAGATGTTTTTCTGGAACTCTCTTGCTTTTTCAATGATCCAGTGGATGTTGGCAATTTGATCTCTGGTTCCTCTGCCTTTTCTAAAACCAGCTTGAACATCTGGAAGTTCACAGTTCACGTATTGCTGAAGCCTGGCTTGGAGAATTTTGAGCATTACTTTACTAGCGTGTGAAATGAGTGCAATTGTGTGGTAGTTTGAGCATTCTTTGGCATTGCCTTTCTTTGGGATTGGAATGAAAACTGACCTTTTCCAGTGCTGTGGCCACTGCTGAGTTTTCCAAATTTCCTGGCATATTGAGTGCAGCACTTTCACAGGATCATCTTTCAGGATTTGAAATAGCTCAACTGGAATTCCATCACCTCCACTAGCTTTGTTTGTAGTGATGCTTTCTAAGGCCCACTTGACTTCACATTCCAGCATGTCTGGCTCTAGGTGAATGATCACACCATCGTGATTATCTGGGTCATGAAGATCTTTTTTGTACAGTTCTTCTATGTATTCCTGCCACCTCTTCTTAATATCTTCTGCTTCTGTTAGGTCCATATCATTTCTGTCCTTTATCGAGCCCATCTTTGCATGAAATGTTCCCTTGGTATCTCTAATTTTCTTGAAGAGATCTGTAGTCTTTCCCATTCTGTTGTTTTCCTCTATTTCTTTGCATTGATCGCTGAGGAAGGCTTTCTTATCTCTTCTTGCTATTCTTTGGAACTCTGCATTCAGATGCTTATATTTTTCCTTTTCTCTTTTGCTTTTCACTTCTCTTCTTTTCACAACTATTTGTAATAGTTACAAAATTCAATTTGCATGGTTTTAGAGGGTCCATTTAGCTTCTAAAAGATACTCTCCAAAAGTCTATTTTTAAGAATATAACTTTCACCTACTTTCACATAATCTGTTAAGATTAGTACTATTGAACAAATAAATGAGTTGATAATGCCAAAATCAATAACATTTTTATAACTTCCTTAGGAAGTAATATCTTAAAGGATAACATGGCATTATGTTTTCCTAGAGATTTAATGAATAAAGCAACTTACATTTTACTATGTCTGCTCATCAAAGAGAATTAAATTGTTTATATTCAAATCTTGATATGCATATAATTTGCATTTTAATTTTGAGTTGAGAATCAGAACCCCAATAAATAAATAAATTGAAAGAAATAAAGTATTAAAAATTTCCCAGTGATTTAGGGGTAAATTTAGTCAGACAATTCAAATAAAGTTGAAACAAATTGACTGTTTTTTGGCTTTCTGCTTGACTGTGGTTTCAAACAAATGAGTAACTTCAACTTTCTCTGGTTTCTTAGATACAGCTATAGTAAAAGTATAATACAAATCTAAATTTTCACTGTTTTTAATTTGACTACTTTTAGCTGATCAGTCTAACTAGGTATAGCTTTACTCCTACTAGTTTATGCAGTTTTATGTATATTTTTCAGAAAATCAAAATTTGTGACTGGTCTAACCATTTTAGGCCTAAATGATTATGCTTTAAAATGATTTGCCAATAACTGAAGATCTGACTTGATCTGAAATCTAGGACTTAGCACTCAAGATAATATAATGATTCTATTATAAACCACACATATACTATATAAGCCACTCAAGTGTAAAATTCACATTTACACAATTAAAATAAAAAAGCCAAATACACCCATGGGTCATTGACTTACCAAGCAGGTCATTTTGTGGTAACCATTCTATGAGCCTGGTGTTGTTTCCCAGATTCTTTGGTTTGGTTCCAGAAAATCTGAAATGTACACCAGACAATGAATCTTTCAAAGAATCAAAGTTGACTCTTGGTATGAACTGTCTGGTTAAACTTTCAGGTTTAAAATAAACGTTACATGATCTTTTGTTGATATTCTTAAGAGAGAAGCCATGCTTCAATAACAACAAAAATTTTAGTTACTTTTTCACATTTTCACTGATTGAGGGACAAATATGAAACATTCTGGATTATATTGAGATCCATGTTCCTTCAGCGCTTCTCACAGAGCTGAGGAAAATAGCAATCACATGAACCTCTGCTAGAAAGTCAACTTTCTACCAGCATCCAGAAGGTGAGAGAGGAAGGCAGGGAGGACCACCAGTGGGCAGTCCCCACTTCCCATCTGGACACCCAGAACCCGAGGAAAGGCTCGAGAACTAGGAGAAAGCAGGAAGTACTCCTCTCCGACTGAGCCCCAGGGATGGTACTGTGGGGTAAAGATGCAGGCTGTTTCCCGCCTGGGTCTTTGAAACACAAACCATAAAGTGCTCATCAATTGAGAGAAAGGCAAGAGCCTGAAATAGGCTGATACAAACCAGCCCAGACAATTAACAGAAGGGGCACTTTCTGGGTTAAGCCTCACACAGGAAATCCAACATCCACTTCATAGCTTAGCTGAGAGAAAAGGAAAAGTGTTAGCCCCTCAGTCGTATCAACTCTTTCTAACCCCATTGATTGTAGCCTCTGTCCATGGGATTCTCCAAGCAAGAATAGTGGAGTGGGTTGCCATGCCCTTCTCCAGGGGATCTTCCTGACCCAGGGATTGAACCCGGGTCTCCCACATTGCAGGCAGATTCTTTCCCAACCGAGCTGCACCAGAAGTGGGAACTAATTCTCCCACAGTCTGTACAAGGCAGAAAACCATATTCCTTACAGCATACTTGTAAAGGCTCGACACTGTGGGGCTGACCTTGTTCACCTCCATATCCCTAACACTCAATGGTGGGGGCAGGTACTAAATAAATACGTACTAAATAAGTGCTCAGGGCCAAGTTTAGACACTGGGTTAGAAATTCCAGAGACCGGACTGCCCCAGTGGTACAGCAGATTAAGAATCCTCTTGCCAGTGTTGGGGACATGGGTTCAATCCCTGGTCCAGGAAGACTCTACATGCCATGGCACAACTAAGCCCGTTCGCCACAACTGCTGAGCCTCTTCTCTCGAGCCCGGGAGCCACATGTACTGAGCCCAAGTGCCACAACTACTGAATCCCGTGTGCCCTAGAACCCATGGGTGCTCCCCAAAAACAGAAGCCCCCACAATGAGAAGCCCGAACATCGCAACAAAGAGTTGCCGCTGCTTGCTGCAACTAGAGAATGCCGGAGAACAGCAATGAAGACCCAGTGAAACCAAAAATAAAAATAGGTAAATAATTAAAAAAAAAATTTGAGAGACAGACACGTTGGCCATGCCTCCCAAAAGAAGGGGGGTCTGTTTTGACCAGCACTAACTGGCAAGTCACTGTCTTTTTAAAGGCCTGGTGTCTGGGATGAAAGGAATCAAAAGCATTTATAAACAAAGTGGGAGCCCAAAGCTTCCATGAAACATTTTTTCTATTTAATCATTCATCTATCAGTTTTTAATCTCATTCCAACACTAATTTGAAGCAATATATAGAAATGGCTTCTCTGGTGGCTCAGACAGTATCTGCCTGCAATGCAGGAGACCTGGGTTCCATCCCTGGGTCAGGAAGATCCTTTGAAGAAAAGAATGGCAACCCACTCCACTATTCTTGTCTGGACAATCCTATGGACAGGGAGCCTTGTGGACTGCAGTCCATGGGGGTGCAAAGAGTTGGACACAACTGAGCAACTAACCCACACACACAGAAATGCACGCAACTATACATTTTTAAATGATCATAAATAACAGAAGGGTCCATGGGGTCGCAGAGAGTTGGACATGACTGAGCAACTGAACAACAACAAAAGTGAGAGTAACATAAAAATGCACATCAACAAGGACACATCACTATGCACTGTATCTTCTTTTTATGCTATAGACTAGATGTCTCTCTCCATCACTGCTGCTGCTGCTGCTAAGTTGCTTCAGTCGTGTCCAACTCTGTGCAACCCCATAGACGGCAGCCCACCAGGCTCCCCCGTCCCTGGGATTCTCCAGGCAAGAACACTGGAGTGGGTTGCCATTTCCTTCTCCAATGCATGAAAGTGAAAAGTGAAAGTGAAGTCGCTCAGTCTTGTCTGACTCTTAGCGACCCCATAGACTGCAGCCCACCAGGCTCCTCCATCCATGGGATTTTCTAGGCAAAAGTGCTGGAGTGGGGTGCCATTGCCTTCTCCGCTCTCCATCACAGAGTATTGTATAAATTAATCCCTAGATTTTAACATATTAAGAAACAAAATGAAAGCATTATATAAATTATGCAAATTTTATATATTAACATTTAATATATATTAAAGGGTATTATGTAATTATTATATTTATATTATAAATATAAATTATTTTATAATTTATATAAATTATAATTATATAAATTAATTTATATTTAATATTATATATTAATAATATAAATTAATATGTTAATTTATATATTAAAGAGTATTATATAAATTAATCCCTACATTTCAACACATTAAGAAACAAAATGAAAAGTCAGGGCATCCTGCTAATGTTGCCAGGGTATCAGTGTGTTGTGGTTATTTACACCTGCGGACTAAGCAAGAGGATACACAAAATCAGTGGTGAAGAAACAATCTATATTATTACTTTACCTCCAAATCACTTTTTGGGGCAATCTCCCCAGAGCTCCGGCCAGTTTGGTAGCAATGTCTTCTGACAGATACTTCACGCCAGCTCCAAAAGACACCAGGACAAAGCCATGCTCATTAGCACCATTTACCCACCTTTGGAGATCCTGCAATTCAAAACATGGCAGTTAATTTTATGAAGGAGTAATATAGTTTATAACCAGTGTCATCACAGCTCTGTTTTTAAAAAGCACTCAGATAATTTTCTTAAACAATCAGAACCTGAAGAGGATATAATATTTCCCTTTAAATGCTTTTCTTTCAAATATTTCACCTGCTGATGCTAACTAAAATAAGGAGAACAGATAGTTAATTTGGTAAGATTAATAAACAACAACAAAATATCAGTAATTAATGGCCTAAGATCTCAGACAGAAGTAAAAAAAAATTGAAACTTATATTTAAAACATGGCTAGAGATAAATCTGTATGAGGATATGCCTGAAAGATTAGACATATGACAAAAATAAAAACTACTACCGCAACACCCACCCAGGGAGAAGCTCCAATACTCTGGGCCACCTGATGCAAACAGCTGACTCATTGGAAAACTTGGGTAAGATTGAAGGCAGGAGAAGAAGGGGATGACAGAGGATGAGATGGGTGGATGGCAACACCGACTCGATGTACATGAGTTTGAGCAAGCTCCAGGAGCTGGTGACAGATAGGGAAACCTGGCGTGGTGCAGTCCATGGGGTCGCAAAGAGTCGGACACAACTGAGCAACTGAACTGAACTGATCTGAACTGAGGCTGATTTTATCTTGGTCTAAGCATTTCTGAGAAGCGTACTGTATTATATGACTGAGAAAGAGAAGGAATTAGCTGATAGGGGCACAGAACCATAGGCCTAACAAGTTTTACTGTTTCTCTAACTATTTCTTCAACTTCTACTCACACAGAACAGAAATCATATGTACTGTATAGAGAGGCATCCCAGGGTTCTGGAAACCTCCGAGCAGAAGCTTTCCCTCATTGTGTGGAAAAACACTAAATTCTCAAACATGTCCATCTACAGCTAATAGATACAGGGCCATAGCAAATCTGATACTAACTAAAGAAACTGTCAAACTGCAGGAATTACTCATTTCATAGGAAGACACATTAACACCCTTCTGCCAGTATCACTGACTTGTGCTAAAGATGAAAGCAGTTTGTTTCAAGGAACACGAACCTGGCAGCGTTTCATTCTGTAAGCACCAGCTTGTTTTCATGGTAACTCATCCCTCTGACTAAGTCTTTCGTCAAAGGCACTGAGCTTCAGTTTCCCATGTGAAAATTCATAAAGCCACAGTGCTTTGAAGAACACATAATTCTACTGTAAGGAAAACAAATATACTGTCCACTGGCAATACCTATGCCCTATTACAGTCATGGAAACAGGGGACAGTCCCACGTTGTCATCACATCAGGCAGAGTGAGCTGTCTCAGTTACGGCTTGCAGACCTGGGAGGTCTCTGGTTCAGGATGAAGAAGTTATTGAGACGACTGTGTTGTCTGTGCTTTTTCATGGCACACCACTTTCTGGCATAACTGAGCTGCAGCCGAGAGGTAAGAAGTACAGTATGGAGTACCATCACAATGGCATCACCATGCAGCTCAATACGAAGTATTATATGGAATATTAGGCCTCTTTATGTCTTGATTTTCTCTGCTGTCTTTCTCACCTCTCACTTAATGAGATCTGTGTTAACTGGCTCTATTACACTTTTTCTTAGCAGGGAAGAGGGGACTACATTTTATGCCCCAAATGAATTAGTAAATAGTGTCATTATATGACCAAGAATGAAGATGGAAAGGAAGTACATCCTTCCAGCTACTGAGTGAGTAAAATAGGCTATCATTATTTGGGATGGAAGAAAATCTTATCAAAATACCTCATTTTCCAGGAAACTCTACTTACTAATGAATATATAAAAGAAATAGAATATATCAACTGTAGATTAACGCTTTTAACATATTTGCTACCACATTTATCAAGAATATCACATGTGCTAAAAACTTAACAGTGAAATTTGAAGATTCAAAGTGAGAAACACAACAAACTGATTCAGAATTTTCATTTTATATACAGTCTTAAGCTAGGTGTACTTAGAACAGATATAAACATAGCACAGTAGAATGATCTGAATATATGTGGTGGTTTCTCCCTATGGTTTGTCTTCAAATAATTTATCACCAACTATCCAATTCTCTCAGAGAAGGCAATGGCACCCCACTCCAGTACTCTTGCCTGGAAAATCCCATGGACGGAGAGCCTGGTAGGCTGCAGTCCATGGGGTTGCTAAGAGTCGGACACGACTGAACGACTTCACTTTCACTTTTCACTTTCATGCATTGGAGAAGGAAATGGCAACCCACTCCAGTGTTCTTGCCTGGAGAATCCCAGGGACAGGGGAGCCTGGTGAGCTGCCGTCTATGGGGTCGCACAGAGTGGGACACAACTGAAGTGACTTAGCAGCAGCAGCAGCATCCAATTCTCTAAAGTGAAAAATTTCAGGGCCACTGCTATTTACAAAATGTTTACATTCAAAAATACTAAACCTTATAGGAAAAACAATGCATAAAAATAGAGGAAAACAATAGAATGGGGAAGACTAGAGATCTCTTCAAGAAAATTAGAGATACCCAGGGAACACTTCATGCAAAGATGGGTTCAATAAAGGACAGAAATGGTATGGACCCAACAGAAACAGGAGGTATTAAGAAGAGGTGGCAAGAATACACAGAAGAGCTATACAAAAAAGATCTTCATGACCCAGATATCACACAATGGTGTGATAACTATGAACAAAGATAGTGGAAGTGAAGGAACTCCAGTTGAGCTATTTCAAATCCTAAAAGATGATGCTATGAAAGCGCTGCACTCAATATTCCAGCAAATTTGGAAAACTCAGCAGTGGCCACAGGACTGCAAAAGGTCAGTTTTCATTCCAATCCCAAAGAAAGGCAATGCCAAAGAATGATTAGGTGAAGTGTTAGTCACTCAGTCGTGTCCAACTCTTTGTGACCCCATGTACTGTACCCACCAGGCTCCTCTGTCCATGGAATTCACTCATCTCACACACTAGCAAAATAATGTTCAAAATTCTCCAAGCCAGGCTTCAACAGTACATGAACCGTGAACTTCCAGATATTCACACTGGATTTAGAAAAGCCAGAGGAACCAGAGATCAAATTGTCAATATCTGTTAGATCATAGAAAAAGCAAGAGAGTTACAGAAAAATATCTACATATTGACTACACCAAAGCCTTTGACTGTAGATCAAACAACAAATTGGCGGATCACAACAAACTGTGGAAAATTCTTAAAGAGGTGGGACTACCAGAACACCTTACCTGTCTCCTGAGAAACCTGTATGCAGGTAAAGAAGTAACAGTTAGAACTAGAAAGGAGTACGTCAAGGCTGTATATTGTCACTCTGCTTATTTAACTTATATGCGGAGTACATCATGTGAAATGCCAAACTGGATGAAGCACAAGCTGAAATCAAGATTTCCAGGAGAAATATCAAGAACTTCTGATACACAGATGACACCATCCTTATGGCAGAAAGCAAAGAGGAATTAAAGAACCTCTTGATGAAAGTGGAAGAGGAGAGTGAAAAAGTTGGCTTAAAACTCAACATTCAGAAAACTAAGATCATGGCATCCAGTCTCATCACTTCGTGGCAAATAGATGGTGAAACAATGGAAACAGTGACAGACTTTATTTTGGGGGGCTCCAAAATCACTGCAGATGGTGACTGCAGCCATGAAATTAAAAGACACTTGCTCCTTTAAAGAAAAGCTATGACCAACCTAGAGAGCATGTTAAAAAGAGACATTAATTTGCCAACAAAGGTCCGTCTAGTCCATCTAGGTTTTTCCAGCAGTCATGTATGGATGTGAGTGTTGGACTATAAAGAAAGCTGAGTGTGGAAGAATTGATGCTTTTGAACTGTGGTGTTGGAGAAGACTCTTGAGAGTTCCTTGGACTGCAAGGAGATCCAACCTGTCAATCCTAAAGGAAATCAGTCCTGAATATTCATTGGAAGGACTGATGCTGAAGCTGAAATTCCAATACTTTGGCCACCTGATGCGAAGAACTGACTCTTTGGAAAAGACCCTGATGCTGGGAAAGATTGAAGGCAGGAAAAGAAGGGGACAACAGAGGATGGGATGGTTGGATGACATTACCGACTCAATGGACATGAGTTTGAACAATCTCCAGGAGTTCGTGACGGACAGGGAAGCCAGGCATGCTGCAGTCCATGGGGTTGCAAAAAGATGGACACAACTGAGCAACTAAACTGATGGGAATAACATTATTTAATTTTTGTCTCGCAAGAACTTAGAACATCTTTATATTTCAGCTGACTCTATGGATACATATAGAATTACAGATACTTCTTCAGTTGTTCTCTGCTTTGCTTGATACACAGTGAAATCATAAACCTATTTTTCCAGCTTTTCCTATCATAGTCATTAGCCATAAGCAGAATATATTCAAGTATATTGTCTTTATTGGTATGTAACGGACTAGAAAAACTTTTATTCATTATGGTTCACTCCCTCCAGGGGAAATACTCAGCATTTTTAGAAGGTAATACCACATTTGGCTTGCGATTTCCAGGTGGCATTAGTGGTACAGAACACTCTTGTCAAAACAGGAAACATAAGAGACACAGGTTCAATCCCTGGGTCAGGAGGATCCCCTGGAGGAGGGCGTGGCAACCTACTCCAGTATTCTTGCTTGGAGAATCCCATGGACAGAGGAGCCTGGCCGACTACAGTCCATGGGATTGCAAAGAGTCGGACCCAACTGAAGCGATTTAGCACGTATATGCACTGCACTTGGCTTAATGTGGGGACTGAGGCCCAAGGTGATTTCCCAACTCTCTGTCCTGATCTGGAGGCAGAAGAGGAGAGTGAGAGACTGGGGTAGAGAGAGGGAGGGTCAGGAGCCACCTGGCCACGAGGGGATGGAACCCCTCCCCAAGATCTCCAATCTGTCGCGTACATTCAGAAAAGGTTTGGTGTGCCTGATGTCCTACAAGTACACAGAAGCGGCTGGGTTTGGGGTTTGACTGGTTCAGCGACCCTCAGGTAACATGAGTAGATGCAGGAGCTAGATGCCGAGGGGGTCTAGAATTTGCTTAACTCATGATGAAGACTCTGGAACTGAAACTTCACTGAAAGGTGTGCTTAGGTTGCCAAAGAGCTAGGAGGCCAGGCAGCATCTCAATTCTATGCACACGTACTGTATCTTCTAGAATTTAAGATCCCATTGGTTATAAAGTGTAAATTGTTTTAATAACAGTTCTTCACAAAGCGCTCTCCACCCTTCATAATAAATGTAATTAATGTAAAAAAAATTCTCCCAATTCCAGAAACTTACCATTATTAAAATTATAGATACTTTAGAATCCCCCTGCCCTGTGGCAAACACTAACTTAAAAAATTGGACTGCAAAAAAAACCTCAAGATATCAACAAAGATAATACACATTTAAGAGTTAGAGTGAACTTATTAATAAAATATACAAGATCCACAGAAAGAAAACAAGACAACTTTACTGAAGAACTAAAAGGAAAATCTATTCAAATGGAGAGATGTAACATGGGCTGGGAAGGAAACATCAATGTTATTAAGATGCTGATTTTTTATAAAATTTAGTTGAATGCATCCTCAGCCTACATTCCAAAAGGACTGTTACAGGACTTAAAAATCTGAGCCTACAATTTATCTAGAAAAGAAAATGTATAAGAAAGGCCAAAAAACTTTTGAAAAAACAAGAGTTTACGCTTCAAGGTATTAAAATGCACTGTAGAATCTAGGAGCATCACAATGCATGTCTTCAGTATTAGGAGCAGAGAGAGCCATGAGGTGGCAGACAAGATGGACCGCCTTGCGGATAGGAAGTCAGCATCTTTATCAGCACAGAAATGAGGCCTCCAGCCAAGGGTTCAGAAAAAAGAGTGAGCTAGATCCTTCCGCTAGCACAAATCAGAGAAGGATTAAACAGTTAAACTAAATTAAAACAGATGAAGTACTTGGAAAAACCCCAAAGATAATTTTATTGCATTTGGGTGGGGAAGACCTTCCTGAGCCAGTCACATACCCCAGAAGTCATAAAGAAAAGACTGACAGATACGACCACAGAACAATAAACATCTACAGAATGGAAGACGTTTTCTCAATAAAAAGCAACAGAACCATAAGTTGATGCAGAGTATTTGTAACACACAAAATAAAGAATTAATACATAGAACAAAATAATGAGGAAATGGGTAACCCACAAGAACCCACTGTGCGGTACAGGGAACTCTGCCAGTGTTATGCGGCAGCCGGGGTAGGAGGGAGTCTGGGGGCAAATGACATGTGTATACATACGGCTGAGCCCCTCTGCTGTACACCTGAAGCTATCACAACTTTGTTAACTGGCTATACTTCAAAACAGAATGAAAAATTTTAAAAAATACTTACAACAAATAATGAGGAACACCCCCACACCAAACAACTTGAGAAAACACCTATTTCACAGAAGAAAAGCAGACAGCATAACACAGAAGCTATTTAGCCCCAGACGGATGATCAGGGAAACACAAATTCAAATGGTTTTCCTCTCTCGTTCTCCAGCAGTCTGTATAGAACTCTATCAGATGCTGTCAATGCAGTATCAACCTGATTCACTTTAACTTCAGAACTGAATGTGGCATTTCCCTTTAAGTATTGTTGCTTTATAATTTTCTGTCAACTATTTTTTTTTTTTTTTTTTGGCCAGAAGGATAAATGCCTTTTCCTAAGTGGTCTCTGAGTTTATTCTCAAATTACTTAGCAAACATTTCCCACTTTAAGATTATCTTTTAAATAGTTCTACTTCATTTTATATTGTTTCTTTAATTTTTAGCCTTTCCTCATCTGGACATTTTTTTCTTTTTTTGAGGAAAGAATGAGACTGGGATCCATTTAAACTAAATATCCAGCCTTTTCAACACTTCTAGGTATTTCATCTTAGTCTCGTTTATTTAAAATGTCACCCTCTCAGTCAATTTCTAAATTCTTTTTTTTTTTTATTTTTTTGGCCATGCCTCATGGCTTGTGCAGAGAAGGCAATGGCACCCCACTCCAGTACTCTTGCTTGGAAAATCCCATGGATGGAGGAGCCTGTTAGGCTGCAATCCATGGGGTCGCTAAGAGTCGGACACAACTGAGTGACTTCACTTTCACTTTTCACTTTTATGCATTGGAGAAGGAAATGGCAACCCACTCCAGTGTTCTTGCCTGGAGAATCCCAGGGATGGGGGAGCCTGGTGGGCTGCCGTCTCTGGGGTTGCACATAGACGACTGAAGCGACTTAGCAGCAGCAGCAGCGGCGGCTTCCCAGGTGGCACTAGCGGTCAAGAATCCCGCTGCCAACGCAGGAGATGTAGGAGACTCAGGTTTAATCCTTGGGTCAGGAAGATCCCCTGGAAGAAGAAGTGGCAACCCACTCCAGTATTCTTGCCTGGAGAATGCATGGACGGAGGAGCCTGGTGGGCTAAGGTCCACTGAGTCACAGGAAGTTGGGCGTGACTGAAGCGCCTTGGCAAATGCACGACCAGCGCTGAATCTATGCTGCTCCACTAGATGGCAGGGCAAGAGCAGAGCACGGATGTCAGGGCTCTGCAGAGTATCCCAGACTCTCGGCCATCATCACAGGCCCGAACCCACAGCCTATCTCTATGGTTTTTCCTGCTTATTGTCCAGGGGAAGCACTCTGTCATTTCCACAATGTAAGTAAAAGCAAAATCCTCACAGTACTAGGTCAAATACTGAGCAGAAAAAAGCAACAACAGTCACAGGTCTCGCTATAGTACCATGTGGTGGTTTAGTCACTAAGTCGTGTCCAACTATCCCGACCCCCTGCAGACTGTAGCCTGCCAGGCTCCTCTGTCCATGGGATGCTCTAGGCAAGAATACTGGAGTGGGTTGCCATTTCCTTCTCCAGCTATATTACCAGGAATAATTACATTTCTATGTAATTTAACCAATTTAGATACATACTTATATTTTCCTATAATTATACAATATATTAGCTTTTGAAAAGACAACCTTACAATAAGAATAATCATGTTATCTTCCTGTAGCATTAAATGGGGAAGGTGTCTTAAACTCTTTGTGGAAAAGGGTAACATAATAGGGAAATATGGATAATATATTTATCATATTCAAGTGCTATATATTTACATATTTGCTTTTTTTTTTTTATAAAGACCATTAGTGCTACGCATGATGTGTTTTCAGGTATGGCCAGATTCCTTTCCCTAGAGTAATTATACACCACGTGCCTTGATTTGGTTGTCAGAAGAATAAGGCAACACAAAGAATATTGTCCTCCCCCTCCCCACTTCCCTGGGTGGAGCGCGGGTCAGGACGGCCGCATACACAGCCTGGCCCTGTGAGATCGCAGATGGGTGTACAAGAGAAGTATCAGTGTTACACTGAGGCAACAAATGCTCCCAAAGTGTAAAAAATCCAGTAACTCTACATAATGTCCTGACATGGTGAATGTCGAGAAATGAAGACAGTGGACCAATGGAACACTCAAAGAAGGAGCAGAAAGCAGATTCTGAGACTTCTAGAGAAGGCAGTCATTGAGTGACTCCTTTTTTTATACAGTCAGGCCTCCTATCCAAAAATAAAGAGAAACTACCTCTTAATTGTTTGTATGTAAAACACACCCCAGTTTCAGAAATGTAAAAGTAGATCTTTAAAAGATAGTCACTTCAGAATCAACAGAAGACTACCCAGTGAAAAGGTGGATGGTGCAGGCCCACCTCTATCCTGTCTTGGCTTCACTGTAGGACGCGCGATGTGGAGAGAGCCCCCTCCTCCCCAGAGAAGTCTTTCACAGTTTCGAGCCTGGGGACAGATGGGGCTGCCGAGGTGAGGACCAGATCTGTCCTGACGGCAGCCTATGACCCAAACCTACTCCCTTCTCCCCACAAAATAGGAGCCTTGAGAGGGGGCCAGCGCAGTGGAGACACCAGAAACACTGCACCCTTTGTCAGCCCCATGCGTTCTGAGGCAAAGAATGCTTGGACTGTGAGAGAATCCCACACAGAGATGGTGGCGGGAGAAGAGGGGGGTGGGTGTTGGGACCGCTCTTCTTGTTTCCAACACCAGTATCAATAGCTCTCTTTTCCCATTTTAAAGAGCCTGATACAAAGAATGTTCCGATTTGGTCAGGTGGGCTGCACAGAATTGAAATATTCATTCTGCAAAATCCAGTACAGATAAGATAATACTGACCATTTCTGATATAAAATGTTTTAGAAACACCATGGGACATCAAACATGATCTTTGACTACTGCTAAGGTAGTTAACCAAGACATAGTAAACAAAAAATGACCAAAAAATACCACTGAGAGTACAGAAGGTACCATTCAAAATGGAAATGCACCAATCATGGCTGTCACTGAGTTAATTGGGAAAGCATTTGGTTTAAACCTCCAATTCCATGGTTGCCGTGTAATCTCCATCAAGTGCTCGTTTCTCTGAGACCCAGCTCTCTCTTCTCTAGAAATTCTGATAATACTTCATAAAGACATTGTAAAGATTAAATGAGATCAAATACATAAAAGTGTTTTGTCACATAAAAATTACAGTGTCATTTTCCCAGAGCAGGAAGTCTGAAAAACAATATACAGATGAAGGACTGAAATGATTAGCTACACTGAGAAAAGGAAGAAAAAAGGCCATTTGCACGAACATATTTTCTCTCAATGATATTACTCTCTTCGTCATGTTTTTTATTCTTCAGAATAAAGCCGATTAAAACAAATACATAAACAAGAAATAACACAAAAATGTTTTATATTTAGTTCTCAGTTTTTCAGAATATTCAAATGATTTCTAAGATGATGCAAAGGGGTTATGTCACAACTAACCTGAAGAATGACCAGTGTCAGAGACCAATGTCAAGGTGATGGTTCATTTAAAAAAAAAAAAGTCTCAGAAGATGCCTTCATTAACACAGTGAACATCCAGGAGAATGAAATAGGCACCTAGAAGGGTGTATTCATTTCCACTGAGATTCTGCAGTATCTTTCTTCTTTCTCATAAGGCTTTTAAATTTTTGCCATTACAGTTACAATGAAAAGAAGTAAGCAAAATTTGAAACCCTGATTTGACTGTGAAAAGAGTTCAGTTTTCAAAGTTCTTAAGACCTTCAAGAAACCGCACACAGTCAGGATGTCCCCAGGATGCGATTATGGCAAGGGACTCGGGCATTATGGAAAGTACTGCACATACTTTTTACTGAATGTTAAAAGATGAAAATCTCACCCGAAAAAAAAAAAAATCAGTCCCCAAAAATGACATCTACATCTTTCTTATGTTACCAAAGGAAATTAAGAATGCAGAGGTTTGGGGCGAATAAGAGAGATCTGAGCAAGCCGATCTGCAACAGATAAGGAGGATGGGGATGTGGGGAGGGGGATAAAGACACAGGAAGAGGAGATACTTTTCCTTGCACATGTGAGTGTTGTGTTCAGATCTGTGATCCTGGAACATTCTTTCCAAAACAATCTGCTGTCAACTAAATATTCACATTTCTGCTGAAAAAAAAAGGGGTGGGGTGCAAGGCTATCAAATACTTGTTTATTAAATAGTGTCCCAGCAAGTGAGGAGGGTTTCAGAGTCTATTCATGGATTCAGTAAATATTATTGAGGACCTGCTGTGTCCCATACCTGGCATTCTTCCAGATATTTGAGACATAGCAAAGAATAAATTTATGACCAAAAATTCCTCTCTAGACAGTTTACATTCTTAACCACATGGCCATAACCTAACTTTCTACCCTCACCTCCATCAGGCTTCCACACCTCATCTACTCTTCACTCCTCAGATATAGCCTGCCACGGGGTGCTTGCCACTTCCTCCTAAGCCCACAGGTACTTGTCAAAGTCATGACAAAGGATGGGCTTCCCAGGCGGCACTAGTGGTAAAGAATCCACCTGCCAATGCAGGAGGCATAGGAGACGTGGGTTTGATCCCTGGGTCGGGAAGATCCCCTGGAGGAGGGCATGGCAACCCACTCCAGTATTCCAGCCTGGAGAATCCCACAGACAGAGGAGCCTGCGGGCTGTAGCCCATGGGGTCACAAAGAGTCAGACATGACTGGAGTAAGTCTGTGTCATCTCTTCTGTGAGATATGCTGTCTCCCAGGACACACAGTGCACGCCCTGTAGTGCGTGAGTTTACGCACAGGACTGTCTGTCTTCCAGGGCGGTGAGACATAGTAGGTGCTCACTACTTAAGTCTTTGAATAAATCAAGAAAGCCAGTAGTAACCTACAGCCTTCAAAGGATAAACAATAAATAGCTTTATTTTTTTTAGTTCGTTAATACTGTCCCTCCCCTAGAATTTGAGCTAACAGAATGTTGGGTATTTTAAAATCAAGTCTAACCACATGTCCTGCCTAGAGAAAATAAAGGTGGGCTTGCCAGCCAGTGTACCTGTCTGCCTTCTTCTCTTGGAAAGACAAAGTGAAACTTTCTTTGTGATAATCATAATGCTATGCCACAAAGATCATGAACTCGTTATTGCCAAAATCAGACTTAAATTGAAGAAAGTAGGGAAAACCACTAGACTATTCAGATATGACCTAAATCAAATCCCTTATGGTTATACAGTGGAAGTGACAAGTAGATTCAAGGGATTAGATCCGATAGACAGAGTGCCTGATGAACTATGGACGGAGGTTCATGAAATTGTACAGGAGGCAGGGAGGGATCATGACCATCTTCAAGAAAAAGAAATGCAAAAAGGCAAATGGTTCTCTGAGGAGGCCTAACAAATAGGCGTGAAAAGAAGAGAAATGAAAGGCAAAGGAGAAAAAGAAAGATATACCCATTTGAGTGCAGAGTTTCAAACAATAGCAAGGAGAGATAAGAAAGCCTTCCTAAGTGATCAATGCAAAGAAATAGAGGAAAACAATAGAATGGGAAAGACTAGAGATCTCTTCAAGAAAATTAGAGATACCAAGGGAATATTTCATGCCAAGATCCGCACAATAAAGGACAGAAATGGTATGGACCTAGCAGAAGCAGAAGATACTAAGAAGAGGTGGCAAAAATACACAGAAGAACTATACAAAAAAGATCAAAGATCTTCAAACCCAGATAATCACTATGGTGTGATCACTCACCTAGAGCCAGACATCCTGGAATGCGAGGTCAAGTGGGTCTTACAAAGCATCACTACAAATAAAGCTAGTGGAGGTGATGGAATTCCAGTTGAGCTATTTCAAATCCTAAAAGATGATGCTGTGAACGTGCTGCACTCAATATGCCAGCAAATTTGAAAAACTCAGCAGTGGCCACAGGACTGGCCACAGTTTTCATTCCAATCCCAAAGAAAGGCAATCCCAAAGAATGCTCAAACTACAGTATAATTGCACTCATCTCACACACTAGCAAAATAATGCTTAAAATTTCCCAAGCCAGGCTTCAACAGTATGTGAACCGTGAACTTCCAAATGTTCAAGCTGGATTTAGAAAAGGCAGAGGAACCAGAGATCAAACTGCCAATATCTGCTGGATCATCGATAAAGCAAGAGAGTTCCAGAAAAATATCTACTTCTGCTTTATTGACTACGCCAAAGCCCTTGTCTGTGTGGATCACAAAAAACTGTGGAAAATTCTTCAAGAGATGGGAATGTCAGATCACCTAACCTGCTTCTTGAGAATCTGTATGCAGGTCAGGAAGCAACAGTTAGAACTAGACACGGAACAACAGACTGGCTCCAAATTGGGAAAGGAGTACATCAAGGCTGTATATTGTCACCCTGCTTATTTAACTTACATGCAGAGTTCATCATGAGAAACGCTGGGCTGGATGAAGCACAAGCTGGAATCAAGACTGCCAGGAGATATATCAATAACCTCAGATATGCAGATGACACCACCCTTATGGCAGAAAGTAAAGAAAAACTAAAGATCCTCTTGATGAAAGTAAAAGAGGAGAGTGAAAAAGTCATGTATGGATGTGAGAGTTGGGACTATAAAGAAATCTGAGACCGAAGAATCATGCTTTTGAAATGTGGTGTTGAAGAGGACTCTTGAGAATCCCTTGGAGAGCAAGGAGATCCAACCAGTCCATCCTAAAGGAAATCAGTCCCGAATATTCATTGGAAGGACTGATGCTGAAGCTGAAACTCCATTCCTTTGGCTACCTGATGTGAAGAACTGACTCATTGGAAAAGACCCTGATGCTGGGAAAGATTGATGGCGGGAGGAGAAGGGGATGATAGAGGATGTGATGATTGGATGGCATCACCAACTCAACGGACATGAGTTTGGGTAAACTCTGGAAGTTCGTGATGGACAGGGAGGCCTGGTGCACTGCAGACCATGGTGTTGCAAAGATTCGGACACGACTGAGTGACTAAACTGAACTGATTGATGCCACAAAGACTCAAGGAAGGAGGCAAAATTCATGTCTAGTGTGAAGGCCAGGAATACTGGGGTGGGCAGGCTATTCCTTCTCCAGTAGATCTTGCCAACCCACGAATCAAACCGGCGTCTCCTGCATTGCAGGCAGATTTCCCAACTGAGTCATCAGGGAAGCCCCTAGTGTGAAGGCAGAGGAGGGAAATGGTTATTGTAAAGTGAGATTCATATAGGAGAAGATTATCCCAGGACATTTCAGAGGAGATGGGAGACTTGGTGAGGAGACTGGAAGGGAACAAGGTGAGGGTCTAAGGCTGAGAAGAGGAATGAGTGGGTGCAGGTGGGTGTTTATTAGAAGGGAAGACTTAGTGAGGGGTTGGGAGAATGTGGGGTTAGCATGATTTTCAAGTTTCTGGCTTGGAATAACTTTATAATCCACCAAAAGAAGAAACCTATAAGGGGAGAAAAGAAACCTATAAGATCTATAAGAGACCTATAAGATCTGGCGGTGAGGGAGAAGAAGAATAGTTTTTATTTTAACATAATGAATCTGAGATGTCTGTGTCATATACATGTGGAGCTATCTAGAGAGCAGGAGGAAATAGAAAAGTGGGGGAAGAAAACAGGGCTGCAGATACAGCCTTGGAGAGCACTTGATGACCTCAGGGGAAACATATCAGCTTTATGGACAAGTGGTGACAAGCAGCCTCTTTAAAGAGAAGTGAGCAAAAGAGAGTCTGGGTCTCGAATACAGACAGAATAAATAAGTTAGAGTTCTGCTCAGAGCACGAGTCAGAATGTGGTCCCCTAGTTCAGTCAGCAGGAGGCAGAGAATCCACAGCACCCCACCCGGGGAGCCCCACAAGAAGGCAGTTGGGCCCTATAGTCAATCTGGTTCCTTCAGGGAGGATCCCAAAGCAAGTCAAAGACTTGGAGTAACCATTACTCCAACTCCAGAATGAGTCCTCCTTAATCTGCTGGCTTTAATTCTCTGGACGTCCCTGCTAGGCTCTCCAGACCCTCTTCAAGCTGAGAAGCAACTGGGCTTTCCTTTAACTCACTGAATTCAGCGCTGATAAGGAAAGAAAAAACACAGTGACTTCCTGTTGAGCAAAACTAGCACCTGCACTAAAAGCAGATGACATAAAACAAAATAAGGAAGCTTGAGAAAAGAAGTCCCTATTTTTATTTGTTTTAGAATGATTGTCCACTGATAAATTCCTGAATGCAATATCTGTATAATTCCCTGTGCTATCACAAAATATAGCTTAGGACCGTAAAGAAATGCACACAGTGGTTCACTGATGAGTATGTCTTTGCTATATACCTGAATTAAGACAAAACTGATTAATACTCAAGGCAAGAGAAAAGTGAAACAGCACACAGCAAAAAGAAACGGGAAAAAGTTCCCTAGAAGCTGAGTATTCATTATTTACTTGTGCAAGAGAAGGATGGGATAATTTTATTCCTTTTACAATCAAATTTTATTATAAATCCTAATTGCTCTCCAAAGTATTAACAAACTGTAACTGTCTCACTGGGAAATACAAAACAAAAATTTTAGATAATCTAGTCATTTTTATTTTTAAATTTAAACTTAAATTTAAACAGTACCTGATCAACACGTGCATGCGTGCTAGATTGCTTTAGTCCTGTCCAACTCTTTGCGACCCTATGGACTGTAAGCTGTCAGTCTCTCCTTTATCCATGGGATTTCTCAGCCAAGTATGCTGGAGTGGGTTGCCATTTCCTATTCCAGGGGATCTCCCAAACCCAGGGATCGAACCCACGTCTCTTGGGTCTCCTGCATTGGCAGGCAGATTCTTTACCATTGTGCTAACGTGGAAGCCCACGTGCTTTCTGAACCTCAATACTCCCCATCACAATGGGGCTGTATCCACACCCCTTGAACGTGGGCAAGCTTGTGACTCTCCTGATCACCTGATATAGTAGAAGGTCAAAAAAAGCATACAGATGCCACCTGCTTCTCTCTTGCAACATGCAATCATGATACCCAATCACCATTCTATAATAAATCCCCATCACATGGAGAGGCCGCAAGTACATGTTCTAACTAACAGCAACAGGTAGGGTCTCAGCCACTCACCAGTACCAATAACCAAACATGTGACTGTCTGTACCTACAATGATGCCAGCTTCTAGTTTTCAAGGTGCCCAGCCAAGGCCGCAGAAAATGGAAGCACTGGAAAGCCCTTCCCACTATGTCCTTCCTGAATTCCTCATCTACAGGTTCTGGGGGCCAAATGAATGGTTGTTTAACTGTCACTAAGGCTGTCCTTGGAGAAGGCAATGGCAAGCCACTCCAGTACTCCTGCCTGGAAAATCCCATGGATGGAGGGGCCTGGTAGGCTGCAGTCCATGGGGTCGCTAGGAGTCAGACACAACTGAGCGACTTCACTTTCACTTTTCACTTTCATGCATTGGAGAAGGAAATGGCAACCCACTCTTGTGTTCTTGCCTGGAGAATCCCAGGGACGGAGAGCCTGGTGGGCTGCCGTCTATGGGGTCGCACAGAGTCGGATACGACTGAAGCGACTTAGCAGCAGCAGCAGCAAGGCTGTCCATACACCTCCAATAACTGGAATGTCTCAACAGATCTTCATTTGGTTAGCTTCTCAAGAGTCACAGGGAGATTCTAAAAACAGGGCTAAGAGATCCACATGAAGTTCCTTGCATAGCATTTTTTTTTTTATTAGAAAAGACTGGGAGAATAGAAATTAACTGTCCATCACTGAATACCTACTCTGTGATTATCAACCCACCTAAAATTATTTCTAAGAAAAAGAAATAATGAATAAAGGTGAGGCCCAATAATAATAAAAGAACCTGATTCTGAGCCATGGACTTGTGGTACTCATCCATAGTTCAACTGAAAAAAATATATTTACCTTGTATTTTTCCAAAATAATTCTTACAGCCACATTCCCTTTTGATGTGTATTGATATTGACAAAGGACTGGGTGGAGTGCCCTTAACTAATCCGCAGGCATATTCATGTCATCAATAATTCGATAACAGTTAAACGCTTACTGATCACTTTCTATGCTCCAAGTAACAGGGGCCAAGAATACAAAAGAGCAAGATATGGTTCTCTGCCCAGAACATCACAGTCCAGGGCAGATTCATGGACTTCATTCACTATCGTTACACGATAGTGTTCATCATTACATGAATACGGCCTTTGCCCCATGTCTTCCCTCCATGCGGAGGAAATGGAGACTCAAGAAATAATTTCAAAACATTCTTTTATGTTAAATTTCTGTAAATTATGTCAGTTTTCTCTTCACTTTAGAGTTGACTTTCCAATGGAAGAGGGTGGCAACAAGCAATGAAAAGCTGTATGCTAACAATTTCAGTAGAATGGGAAAGATGAGAGATGTCTTCAAGAAAATCTGACATACCCAGGGAACACTTCATGCAAAGATGGGCACAATAAAGGACAGAAATGGTATGCACCTAACAGAAGCAGAAAATAACAAGAAGAGGTGGCAAAAATACACAGAACTGTACAGAAAATATCTTCACAACCCAGATAATCACTATGGTGTGATCACTCACCTAGAGCCAGACATCCTGGAATGAGAGGCCAAGTGGGCCTTAGGAAGCTTCACTATAAACAAAGCTAGTGGAGGTGATGGAATTCCAGCTGAGCTATTGCAAATCCTAAAAGAATATGTTGTCAAAGTGCTACACTCAATATGCCAGCAAATTTGGAAAACTCAGCAGTGGCCACAGGACTGGAAAAGGTTGGTTTTCATTCCAATTCCAAAGAAAGGCAACACCAAAGAATGCTCAAAGTGAAAGTGAAAGTGAAGTCGCTCAGTCGTGTCCGACTCTTCGCCACCCCATGGATTGCAGCCTACCAGGCTCTTCCATCCATGGGATTTTCCAGGCAAGAGTGGTGGAGTGGGGTGCCATTGCCTTCTCCGAAGAATGCTCAAACTACTGCACAATTGCACTCATCTCACACACTAGCAAAGTAATGCTCAAAGTTCTCCAAGCCAGGCTTCAACAGTATGTGAACCGTGAACTTCCAGATGTTCAAGCTGGATTTAGAAAAATCAGAGGAATCAGAGATCAAATTGCCAACATCAAATTTCCAGACTGTTATGGAACAAGCAAGTTCCATAAAAATATCTACCTCTGTTTTATTGACTATCCCAAAGCCTTTGACTGTGTGGATCACAACCAACTGTGGAAAATTCTTAACGAGATGGGGATATCAGACCACCTGACCTGCCTCTTGAGAAATCTGTATGCAGTTCAGGAAGCTACAGTTAGAACTGGACATGGAACAACAGACTGTTTCCAAATAGGGAAAGAAGTTATGTCAAGGCTGTATATTGTCACCTGCTTATTTAACTTACATGCAGTGTACATCATGAGAAACACTGGGCTGGATGAAGCACAAGCTGGAATCAATATTGCCAGGAGAAATATCAATAACCTCAGATATGCAGATCTGCAGATTCTACCATCCTTATTGCAGAAAGTGAAGAAGAAATAAAGAGCCTCTTGATGAAAGTGGAATAGGAGAGTGAAAATGTTGGCTTAAAAATCAACATTCAGAAGACTAAGATCATGGCATCTGGTCCCATCATTTCATGGCAAATAGATAGGGAAACAGTGGAAACTGGCTGACTTTCTTTTTTTGAGCTCCAGAATCACTGCAGATGGTGACTGCAGCCATGAAATTAAAAGACACTTGCTCCATGGAAGAAAAGCTATGACCAACCTAGACAGCATATTAAAAAGCAGAGACATTACTTTGCCAACGAAGGTCTGTGTAGTCAAAGCTATGGTTTTTCTAGTAGTCATGTATGGATGTGAGAGTTGGAATATAAAGAAAGCTGAGCACCAAAGAATTGATGCTTTTGAACTGTGGTGTTGGTTTTCCAACTCTTGAGAGTCCCTTGGACTGCAAGGAGATCCAACCAGTCCGTCCTAAAGGAAATCAGTCCTGAATATTCACTGGAAGGACTGATGCTGAAGCTGAAACTCTAATACTTTGCCACCTGATACGAAGAACTAACTCATTAGAAAAGACCCTGATGCTGGGAAAGATTAAGGGCAGGAGGAGAAGAAGATGACAGAGAATGAGATGGCTAGATGACATCACCGACTCAATGGACATGAGTTTGAGTAAACTCTGGGAGTTGGTGATGGACAGGGAAGCCCGGTGTGCTGCAGTCCATGGGAACGCAAAGAGTCAGACACCACTGAGCAACTGAACAGTTTCAAAACCAATTGGAAATACATTGATAGTTCAACAAAATACTATGTCAAAAAAAATTCCTTGGAAACTAAAGAATCCCTTCCTAAGTAAATGAAAAAAAAATCTACCTTTTTCTATTTTATACTGATATTCGTTTCCAGATTATAAACCTAATAAAAGAACAGTAAATGCAAAAACTAGCTAAAACCAGCCTAGTTCATTTCAGTTTCAGCATAAATCATTCAATTAGATCCTACCAGGTCAACGACAGGATCAGAGTGCCCTGGAGTAAGCTCTCCAAATGCTTAAAGAAATAAATAAGAAGCTAGACAAAAACCAACGTATGCAATAAGCTGCAAGTAGCATCTAGTGGATGTTTCCATTAACTCCTGTGTCTTTCCTTGCTGACCATAAATGGTACACATGGCCAGGAGAAGTTTTTGGTTTACTTTTGCTGTCAGGTTGGGCTAAGAGACTATATAGAATAGAAAACTAAAAACTGACCCACCTCTTTCCCTCCATCTCTCTCCCCTGTAGATAATCTATTTCTGTAACTCATCAGGAAGTACATCTCCCCCTATGCAACAAAGCCAATGACCCTGAAGGGTCTGGGCAACAGTGTGTTGATCCTTGGATGAGGAGGTGAGTCATCCCAGGGAAAGCATTTCTACCTGGGGCAAAAGCATGCAGAGCATGGAAACAGTGCCTGCTAGATTGTGTAATCTTCCATGTACTTCCATGTACTATGCTGCTGCTGCTGCTAAGTTGCTTCAGTCATGTCTGACTCTGTGCGACCCCATAGATGGCAACCCACCAGGCTCCACCGTCCCTGGGATTCTCCAGGCAAGAACACTGGAGTGGGTTGCCATTTCCTTCTCCAGTGCATGAAAGTTAAAAGTGAAAGTGAAGTCATTCAGTCGTGTCTGACTCTTTGCGACCGCACAGACTGCAGCCCACCAGGCTCCTCCGTCCATGAGATTTTCCAGGCAAGAGTGCTGGAGTGGGTTGCCATTGCCTTCTCCAAATTTACAAAATAAATCTCACCCTTTGCTTGGATAGAGAACAGGAAGATCAGAATAAGATGAAAATCCTGGCTGGGCCTGGCAAAGGCTATACCATAGAAGGAAAATCAAGAGAATGTTCAGTGGGGTTGCTCTGCCTAGCAGCCTCCCTCCAGGCACTGCTCTGACAGAAGCACACCCCCAGGTCAATTCTGTGGAACAAAAACTTGGATTCATCTGTTTGTCTAATTCACCAATGTCATGAATTCCTTCCACTGATACAGTTAATACTGGGCTTCTAGAGAAGCCTGCAGCGGAAATCTCTGAACAAGCAACTCCAAATTCCCTTTCTCACCGTACCAATTTTCTTTTTATCCTAATTCCTGGGCCCTCTCAAAAGTTTTCTGCCCAACCTGAACCAGTGTATTTTCAAAGTATTATACAAGTACTCTCCATTCAGGGCTCAAGTTCTCACTTTCTCTTAACTTTACCCATTAAGAAAAATCTTAAAATTGTCATTGACAATGCAAGGCCAATCTGTTTCTCACTTCTAACACTGAACCACATCAGATCATTCCACATTCTCTTAGCTTCTTCCACTCTGCCCACACTGGTAACTGGGTTTTCTGTTTTTGCTGCATCAGGGTATTTTCATTTATCCAAATTCAGCATATCTTTAAGGGTCAGAACAATGTCACCTTCTACATCAATCTTGGATCTTGACAAGTTTAAGAATTTATTCTTTATTTCTGTTCTTCAATAGTGCTTTATATCTCTGGTATGGTACCATCCACATCTGAACTTGTTATAAAATTATATGTATATATATATGTCATATCCTTTAGCAGACTATAAATTCCTTAAATATTAAAGTACCCAAAATAGTGTATTTCTCATAACTCATCTAAACTCAATAAACATTCATTGAACATATATCTATCTGATGAATTACATTATATTTTCATTACTGTTTTGCTAAATCAAACCCATGCAAACATCCATCGGCTTATAAATGGGTTTATTCTTAAGGTTCGTTTAGAAATCTTTTTCTGAAATCTACTGATTTTCACAAAATGCTATTGTTATAGGCGGTAATTTAGGATAATTGAAGTTGATGTCAATACTTCAAAGATATTATGGATCAATTATTAATCTATAAGACAGTTGGGAGATACTGAAAGAACCTCGCTGTGATGGATATCATTTTCCAGTGGGAATTTTGGGACAACAAATTTACCTTCTGTACTCCTATTCTGGGGCATCAGTGACTGACGGACTTGCTGTATCTGTTTTAAAAAAAAAAAAATCATCTCTCTGTATATTTTAAAAGTAAGTATCTTAAAGAGTTTATGAATCTGAAATATATGTTTGTAAGAGAGGGGACATAAAGGAAAACCATAACAGCATTTCAGCAAGAGAGCAGAAATGACATATATATGGAAAATCATCCAGTTCTTATTTATAATTTTGGAACTGTTTCAAATTTTTAATAAAATTAAAAGATGTGATACTTTTATCTTATAAAAGAAAAACATAACTAAAGAAAAGGGGTTAAGTAATACTTCTCTTAGACATAGGTTCTTCTAGCATTCTCAAATGAGAAAAAATGGAAAGAATAAAGACTTGCCAAATCTTTTAAGGCAAATTGTTCACAGGTTTTCCTGATATACATGATTTAGTTCACTATGTGACTCCAAAAGAAAACTTGTATGATGATTATCTACTAGAATAAAAAATTAGAAAAGGGGTAAACAACTTTTTTCTCCAAAATAACAGCTTCAAGGAAGTTTGTTGACAGAGATCTCAACTATCTCATCTAGGTCTAAGGCTAGGCAAACTGAGAACAAAAGTACAGAAGAAATGCTGAGTAAAGCAGAGATCAGGTTCTTCCAGGATCAATCAAATCATATTATGATAAGTTTATCCTGGATTCCTGTTACCTGACAGTTGATTCTGACGAACTGAATAACCCTCAAAATAGATGAAAAACCAACAACCAAAAGTCACAAAACAAACCAAACCAAAACACCAAGAAAGAAACTATTTTCATGGAACTGGAAATCACAGTCATAGTATTACACTAAGTATGACAAAAAATGAGAATATACATACATTAATTGTACACCCATGGCTGATTCATGTCAATGTATGGCAAAAACCACAAAAATATTGTAAAGTAATTAGCCTCCAATTAAAATAAATTAATTAATTAAAAAATTACAACAAACTTAAGGAAAAAAGGGTGAATTAACTTTAATTATAAGTAGTAGCTGTATACAGACAGCTTCAAAGCATATCCTTAAGAAAAAAGTTGCTCATACATAAGAGAAATGTGAATGTGGGGATATTACCAACAATTGTCATTTGTAATATTGCAGTCTGCTCCAGGAGAAGATGTAGATAAGGTGATAAGAAAAAGGATTCCAAGGTTGGCCAACTGCCAGTCATTTGGAAATAATACAACTCCAGAGGTAACTAACATGACCACATAGCTGGGTCACAGTGAAGAATTCAGCACCTTGGAGAAGAGGAACCAGTGGTCCCTAAACACATCAGGGCCTCAGGGCAAATGCAATCTCCAGCTCAGCCTGGGAAAGATCTCTGCATGCCAACCCAGTGAGGTTAAAAACAACAAAAACAACCAAACTCAAGACCCATTGGTCCAAAACACTGCTGCTTTTAATTAACAGTCCATGTATCACTTTAAGTTGGTATGTACTGAATTTAAATACTCACATATAAATCTGTACTTCTCAAAGTGAGGAAACACCCAGGTGTAGGAAGGAATACCCACATCAAAAAGCCATAAAATAAAAACATCCTGGAATGCTAATTTTAATCACAAATAATATTAAAGTTCTTTTAAAAAAGTAAAACAAATGAAGGTATAAAAGTGTAGGAGAGACTGCTAGTTGCCTAGCAATATCTATTTTCTCGACTTCCTTAGTAACAATTCCCAGCTTTTAGCTGGACATATTGTAGCCCAAGTAAAGAGGACACTTTTCAGCCTTAGCTAAAGCTGAGCATTAACAGGTGAGTAGCCAATGTTCTGGACAATGAGATGTATGTGGAAGTAATGGGTCTGCCAATGGCTGGCATACGGCAGCCGTCTGGACCACGAGGACCAGAGCTGCACTCCAGGACGGCAGAACGAGGGCTGCCGTCAGAACTGCTGACTTCTCACAGTTGCCAACCTAGAGGTTCCTTTTTGCGACACAAAAATAAACTTCCACTGGGTCTATTTATTTGTTTTCTGCTTTTGCATTAAATTTTAAGTATAATTAAAATATAATTCTTAAGTAATGTAATTATGAAAAAGGATGCAAAATAGGAGTCTTCAAACAAATGTCCATGCTTCTGGCTGACTGCATATGCTTTCCCAGCATCACCCAGGTGCACAAACTCATGACTCCGGCGTAGGTCTGAGAAATACTGCAGTACAAATTACTATAGAATGCTAATTTCTGGATCATTGGGTTGCTTTAAAACTAGAATGCTCTACCTGTACTATATTATCAGTCTCCAGTACCACAGGGACCAGGAGTTGCACCTGAAAATCAAACCATGCCAGCATCATAAACTCTAAACAGCTAAAACTCATATTGTCCTACTAAGCTATTTTACAACTAAAGAAACTGAAGAAAGACATAAACCAATGGCAGGAAATCAGAAGCAAGTGGGAACTGAGTCCCAGCCTTAAGTTCCAATGTTCTCTATTATAAAATCGTAGCATGGCCATTTATTCTATGAGACAATACAAAGACTATTTTAAATTCCTCAGAAGAATAATGTTACGTAAATCAAAGCTATTAATCCAGGGAATCCACAATGAATTTTTTTTTACTTGCTCAATGAAAAGATACAATGCTGTACTACGTCCTCCAAAACTGCATTTTATCTTCCCTTTTGCGGTACACTGGAAGGCAGTGAAAAACAGGAAATGAAAAAAAAAAAAAAAAAAAACAACTTTCATTTTGCTACTGGTAAACACTGTGTTTCTTATTTTTCACTTTTAATTATTTTTTTTCTTTAACTTTTTTTGGCTTTAGCGCATATGTATTAATCCACCTGAAGCACAATGAAGCTTTTTAAAATGTGCCAACTGCTTCTTCTTCATAAGAAAGGCAATTCCAAAGAATGTTCAAACTACCACACAACTGCACTCATCTCACATGCTAGCAAAGTAATGCTCAAAATTCTACAAGTGAGGCTCCAACATTTGTAAACCAAGAACTTGCAGATGTTCAAGCTGGATTTAGAAAAGCCAGAGGAACCAGAGATCAAATCGCCAACATCTGCTGGATCATAGAAAAAGCAAGAGAGTTCCAGAAAAACATCTACTTCTACTTTATTGACTATGTCAAAGCCTTTGACTGTGTGGATCACAACCAACTGTGGAAAATTATTAAAGAGATGGGAATATCAGACCACTTTACCTGCCTCCTGAGAAAACTGTATGCAGGTCAAGAAGCAACAGTTAAAAAACCAGACAGGGAACAACAGACTGGCTCCAAATAGGAAAAGGAGTACATCAAGGCTGTATATTGTCACCCTGCTTATTTAACTTATATTCAGAGTACATCATGTGAAATGCTGGGCCTGATGAAGCACAAGCTGGAATCAAGATTGCCTGGAGAAATACCAATAACCTCAGATATGCAGATGACACCACCCTTATGGCAGAAAGCAAAGAGGAACTAAAAAGCCTCTTGATGCAAGTGAAAGAGGAGAGTGAAAGAGCTGGTTTAAAACTCAACATTCAAAAAACTTAGATCATGGCATCTGGTCCCATCACTGCATGGCAAATAGATGGGGAAACCATGGAAACTGTGACAGACTTTACTTTCTTGGCCTCCAAAATCACTGCAGATGGTAACTGCAGCCATGAAATTAAAAGACACTTGCTCCTTGGAAGAAAAGCTATGACCAACCTAGACAGCATATTAAAAAGCAGAGAGATCACTTTGCCGGCAAATGTCCTTCTACTCAAAGCTATGGTTTTTCCAGTAGCCATGTATGGGTGTGAAAGTTGGACTATAAAGAAAGCTGAGTGCTGAAGAATTGATGCTTTTGAATTGCGGTTGTTGAAGAAGACTCTTGAGAGTCCCTTGGTCTGCAAGGAGATCCAACCAGTCCATCCTAAACTAAATGAGTCCTGAATATTCATTGGAAGGACTGATGCTGAAGCTCTAATACTTTGGCCACCTAATGCGAAGAATGGACTCATTGGAAAAGACCCTGATGCTGGGAAAGACTGAAGGAGGGAGAAGAAGGAGATGACAGAGGGTGAGATGGTTGGATGGCATCACAACTCAATGGACATGAGTCTGAGTAAACTCTGGAAGTTGGTGATGGACACGGAAGCCTGGCGTGCTGCAGTCCACAGGGTTGCAAAAAGTCGGACACAACTTAGGGACTGAAGTGAACTGAACTTCATGACAAAATTGGACTCAAAGTACACATAAGTCAAATCTCATTCTAGTGTCATAATGGAAAGATTAAAAGAAGACATTGCCCCAAAACTGTTACATACAACCTAAGTATCACCTTGGATTTGATTTGACTGAAAAGTTTAAAGAATACAAAACAGGTTATCTGCGTGCCTGAAGATATGTGTAAGTGATGCTACTAAGCATTCATGTTCATGACACCATGCTGCTTCCTCACCACAGGAAGTGCATACCCTTCCTTTTCATATCCTGTCTTATATAATGAAGATAAATAAAGCGAATCAAACCAAGAAATGTTCTGTTCTAAATGCCCCGGCATAGAATAGGCAAAGGACTTTGGAAGAATAGCTAAATTCATTATATTTTAGATTTTTGATGGTAGAAAACTTCCCCAATTGGCAAACAGTGACACGGAACTGACAAAACTGTAATCGTAAGTAAGAACGTTATGCTCTGCATGACCTGGGCTATCTGTTTGTTTTCATGTGTCTCCCACAGTTCTGTCCTGTAATAAGCATGAAGATGAAATGAAATGGTGCCTGTAAGTCACTCAGCACCCTGCCTCTTCATAGTGAGCCCACACCAAGTGACGTTGACCGGTATTATTTTCAAGCAAACTTGGTAGTGAAATTCTTGATGTTTATTCCCATTCAAGAAATTCTGCAATGGTTTTCCTAATAATTTTGACCAATTCACAGACTTGTTCATTTAACTGCTCATTAAATTTAATTGCTCATTAAGTTTATTTCCTCTATACAGTCTGAATTCCTCCCACAAAGTCTCCTTTTTCACTTCAATTCTTAAAGATGGTTAGGAAGCCTGTATCTCTGAGCCTTGTGTATTCTGCTCAGCTGCTCAGTCAAGTCTGACTCTTTGTGATGCCATGATCTGTAGCCCACCAGGCTCCTCTGTCTATGGGATTTCCCAGGCAAGAATACTGGAGGGGGTTGCCTCTTTCTTCTCCAGAGCCTTGTATATAGTGGGTGTTTTATAAACACTTAGTTACAGTAGAAGCTGAACATGATTTTAATGAGCTAATTACCACATTAGCAATATTAAAATGTAAATATGTATTAGTTGCTCAACATTTCCAACTCTTTGTGACCTCATGGACTGTAGCCCACCAGGCTCCTCTGTCCATAGAATTCCCAGCAAGAATACTGGAGTGGGTTGCCATTCCCTTCTCCAGGGGATCTTCCTGATGCAGAGATTGAACCTGAGTCTCCTACATTGCAGGCAGATTCTTTACCATCTGAGGCACCAGGAAAGCCCATATGTATTATGTGTTAAGTCTCAACAACTAGTTGTTTTCATCTAAACAACTAACATAAAAGTTACAAATGCATTCATACATCCAACGGAGACTCACTGAGGCCCTACTGTGTGTAGGCCAAATTCTGAGCTGTCAGAAGGAAATAAATTTGAATGATTGATCTGTTTCTGAAATGGTGCATTATTCTACAATAATGTCACAAAGAAGCTATTCAAAGGTCAAGAAATATTAACCTCACTCAGGAAAATCTGATAGCATTTTTTTCTAAGCCCTACAAGTACCTTTTTATCAGTACCGAATGGAATACCATAAAACTACTTCTACCTGTTATGATGTGGCTCAGGACTTTCTTTTGCCCCCAAGAATTTTCCCATCTAATTGTACCAGCTGTAGTTAGGTGTCACCTACCTTACTCAGGTGCTTTATCACTCACCAATACTGTGTAACTATTAAAATTTAAACTTAACATTTATAGTATTTGCTTCCATCCCCCGGAACACAAGTGCCTAATGGCCTAGAAGCTGCTTTCAATGCCACTGCCATCATCTTGCATCCAGAACTGTTTTTACAACTTAATGTTTAAACCAAAAAGTCAGAGAGAATGTGACTGTGCATCTTAAGTACGGGGTCCTGCCATTTCACAGTTTTTGCCTTGGACCTTAAGCCAAAGTTTTACAAACCAAAATACCATGAAAAGAGAAAGAATGAAACCCAAGCTTCTTTGTTTTCCTTTTAAGCACCCCCGCCTCAAATTGATTTTCCATTTTGGAGGAAAAATAACCCTTTAAAAGGCTAGTTGTTTCTAATTTTATTCTGATTAAAGCATGATGCTTATCAGAGATCACATCTCATCTCAGAGGCACACATGTAATATACAAAAGAAAAGCACTATATTTTTCATTAAAAATAATTTCTCTAAATGCAAGGGGAAAAACAGTGACTTTAGAGGATTTCATTTTATTAATTTTTTCTATAAGTTATTTTTTTGCGGAACTTTAAAACAGCATAAGTTTTTGTTTTTCTTTAAATAAATACATTTTTCTCTTACACCAACAGAAAGTCAAACAGCAAGCTTAGATTCTGTTGCTTGCAAAGTAAAGTAGCTTTGAGAAAAAGAAAAGAGAAATAAATAAAACGATGCTTTATTTACTGACTTGAGTGCTAGTTTATTCAGCTGTCCATACTGGGTGAGTCATTACAGCTGTTCATTCAACTGAAAATAGAAGGGTGGATTCAGGAAGCAAAATATTCATAGTCTAATAAGTTGGTAAAAAGAATAGGTTTAATTAAAGAATCTCATATTGAAAAGAACACATCGATGCAATTCTAACTAAAAATACAAGAGAATATTTTCCTTACTGTGGCATTAAATAATGTGCTTTACTTACTCTATTGCCCTATTTAACTGCAAAACCTAACTTAAGGTAGACAGTTTCCCCTATACACAGATGAAATACATGCTGGCTCAAAGTCCCAGTATCTCGAAGATACAAATGGCCTAAAAAATTCCAACAAAGTTAAAGTAAGTTTTGAAAAGGTTCATGAATATTCTGCCAGCCATTGGTGTACCTGATCTCACAATTCTACTTAAATCCATGGGGTCATGTTAACAATTGACTACTACTCAGCGTAAAGGTACCAGTAACCCTCATATAGCCTACCTCATAAGACATAATGAGTCCATTTCCTACTCTTACTGATGTTTATTTCCCTTTAATAGAAATTACCATACACTGAAAAACTATTAAATACAATCTGATAACATTTCAAATTCACTTTTTAAACTACTAGTCATGTTGTAATATCTTTCAGTGTACAGACGGATGGAAAATGACTATGAATTTTTCCTCTTACTGTCAAATGCAAATGAAGATGGAAAGATTGATTTAGGCAATGGAGAAATTGAGACCCTATAATTTTTTCAAGTTTAACTGCATCTATTTTAGGTTCCGAAAATCTAATAAGATTCCAGGTATGCAAGGCTAGTTCAAGATTAGGAAATAAAATAATCCATAACATCAACAGGCTAAAATTAAAAAAAAATCACAATGAGGATATCAATATATGCATTAAAAGACATTTGATAAAATGGCCCGGTTCATTCTAAAGGAGATCAGCCCTGGGTGTTCTTTGGAAGGACTGATGCTAAAGCTGAAACTCCAGTAGTTTGGCCACCTCATGCGAAGAGTTGACTCTTTGGAAAAGACCCTGATGCTGGGAGGGATTGGGGGCAGGAGGAGAAGGGGACAACAGAGGATGAGATGGCTGGATGGCATCACTGACTCAATGGACGTGAGTTTAGTGAACTCCGGGAGTTGGTGATGGACAGGGAGGCCTGGTATGCTGCAATTCATGGGGTCGCAAAGAGTCGGACACGACTGAGCGACTGAACTGAACTGAACTGAACAGCCATTCATGATAAAATTAGAAATAGAGAAGTAAATAGAGAAATAGAGAAGTACCTTCTCAACCTGAAAAAGAATAGCTATAAAACTCCATACAGTTAATATCATACTTAATTGAAACAAACAAGAAGCTTTCCAACTAAGATCAGGAACAAGGCAAGGATGTCTCCCCTCATCTCTTTTCACATTGTATGGGAATGCAATGTGCTAAGATAAGAAAAGGAAATAATCATATTGATTGGGAAGGAAGAAATAAAACTGTCTTTGTTCATAGATGACATCATGATTAGAAAATCCAAAAGAGTCAGTAACAACAATAAAATAAAAACTCCCTGGAACTAATAAGTAACTATATCAAGGTTTCAGGATACAAAGGTAATACACAAAAGTCAATCACTTTCCCAGCAATGAACAAGTGGAATTTGAAATTAAAAACACAATATTTTTAAATTAGCATCTCCAAAAAGTTCTTTGGTATAAATTTAACAAAATATATACAAGATCTAAATGAGAAAAAAGTGCTCACCTCTGATGAATGAAATCAAAAAACTAAAGAAATAGAGCAATACTACATGTTCACAGACAGATAGACTCAATATTTTCAAAATGTTAGCTATTCCCAACTTAATCTAGATTCAGTGAACTCCAATCAAAATTCCAGCAAGTTCTCTTGTGGGCAGCAGCAAACTGATCCTAAAGCTTATGCTGCTGTTGCTGCTGTTTAGTTGCTCAGTTGTGTCTGACTCTTCGCAACTCCATGGAGTGTAGCCTGGCAGGCTCCTCTGTCCATGGGGTTTTTCCAGGCAGTACTGGAGTGGGCTGCCATTTCCTTCTCTAGGGCATCTTCCCAACCCAGAGATCGAATCCAAGTCTCCTGCTTTGCAGATGGATTCTTTACCACTGGTGCCACCTAGTCCTTGTTCTGATAAAAGACCCAGAATAGCCAACATAGTAATAATATTAAGAAGAGGAACAAAATTGGAAACCTGGCTTCCCAGTTACTGGGAGCTTACTAAAGTAAGTTCCCAAGACTTACTTTAAAAGCTATAGTAATCAAGACAGTATGGTATTGGCGAAAGAATAGGCCAATAGGTCAGTGTGACAGAAAAGACAACCCAAAAATAGACGCACAAACTGTTCTTTGACAGAGGAGCAAAGCCACTACAATGGAGCAAAGACTTTCTCTTTAACAAACGGTGCTGGAGCAGCTGTATATCCACATCCAACAAGATGAATCTAGATACACCATTGGCAAGAATTAATTAAAAAATGGATCACAAGCATAAATGTAAAGCAAAGAAATAATAATAATAAAAAACACTCCTAGATGATAATATAGGAGAAAACCTAGAAAACCTAGACGATCTTTTGGTATATTGATGACTTTTTAGATACAATAACAAAAATATGAACCATGAAAGACAGAACTGATAAGCTGGACTTCATTTAAAATTAAAACCTTACAGCTCTATGGAAAACAATTTCAAGAGAATGAGAAGACAAGCTGCAGCCTAAGAGAAAAAGGAAAAGACACATCTGATAAAGAACTGTTCTCCAAAATATGCAAAGAATTCTTAAAACTCAGTAATACAATGAACAATGTGATTTTAAAACGCGACAAAGACCTGAACAGATACCCTGCTAAAGAAGATATACAGATAGCAAAGAAGTGTATGAAAAGACACTCCACATTACACTATCGAGGAACTACAAATTAAACTATGAGATACCACTACATGCTTATCACAAGCCTCCTCCAGGGGATCTTCCCAGCCCAGGGATCAAACACAGGTCTGTCACATTGCAAGCAGATTCTTTACCATCTGAGCCACCAGGGAAGCCCTTACCAAAAGCCAGACACTGATAATACCAAATCCTGACAAGGATGTGGGACAAAAGGAACTCAAATTCATTGCTGGTGAGAATGCAAAATGGTACAGCCACTTCGAAAGACAGTTTGGCAGTTTCTTATAAAACTTAAAATATTCCTACAACTGAAACCAGCAACTCAACTCCTTGGTATTTACCTAAAAGAGATGAAAACTTATAACCACACAAAAATATGCATATAAGCATTTATAGAAGCTTAATCATAATTCCCAAACTTGGAATTAAACAAGCTGTCTTTCAGTAGGTAAGTGGATAAACAAATGGTGATACATCCAGACAAGGGAATATTACTCAGCATTAAAAAAGAAATTAGCTGTCAAGTCATGAAAAGACATAAAAGAATATTAAGTAAATATTCTCAAGTGAAAGAAGCCAATTTGAAAAGACTACATACTACATGATTCCAACTATTTGCCATTCTGGAAAAGGCAAAATGATAGAGACAGTAAAAAATGATCAGTGGTCACTAGGACTTGGTGGGGAGACTAGGTGGAAAGCATAGGATTTAGGGCAGTGAAACGATTCCGTGTAACACTACAGTGATGAACACACTTCATTATACATTTGTCAACACCCACAGAACGTGCAGCACCAAGACTAAACCCCAATGTGAACTGTGGACTGTGTGTGACTATGACGTGTCGAGGTGACACAGGTTCATCAGTTGATACAGATGCGCTACTCTGGTGAGGGATGCTGATAATGAAAGAGCAAGGGGCTTATGCAAATTCTCAATTTTGCTGTGAACCTAAAACTGCTTTTTTTTTTTTCTTTTTTGCTGTTTTCTTTTTTTTATATAAATTTATTTATTTTAATTGGAGGCTAATTACTTTACAATATTGTATTGGTTTTGCCATACATCAACATGAATCCGCCATGGGTGTACACGTGTTCCCCATCCTGAACCCCCTCCCTCCTCCCTCCCCATACCATCCCTCTGGGTCATCCCAGTGCACCAGCCACGAGCATCCTGTATCATGAAACTGTCTTTAAAAAAGGCAATAATTTTTTTTCTCCATCCTCCTCTCTCATTTTCTATGAATTTACTACAGTGATTAATCTCTCATTTTATAAATCAGTAAATACTGTCAAAACACTTGAGGTCTTCCTCTCATTGTAACACCAAACATATAAATGGCCAGCAAGGAGATCAAACCAGTCAGTCCTAAAGGAAATCAACCCTGAATATTCATTGGAAGGACTGATACTGAAGCTGAAGATCCAATAATCTGGCCACCTGATGTGAAGAGCTGACTCATTAGGAAAGACCTTGATGCTGGGAAAGACTGAGGGCAGGAGAAGGGGGCAACACACAGTGAGAAGGTTGGGTGGCAGCATGGACTCAATGGGCATGAGTGTGAGCAAACTCTGGGAGACAGTGAAGGACAGAGAAGCCTCGAGTGCTGCAGCCCATAAGGTCACAAAGAGTCGGACACGACTTAGGGACGGAACACGTGAATAAAGCTGTAACTAACCTCCACTGGGGGCTTCCCTGGGGGCTCAGTGGTAAAGAATCTGCTTGCCAGTGAGTAGACTTGGGTCCTATACTTGGGTTGGGATGATCCTCCAGAGAAGGAAATGGCAACCCACTGCAGTATTCTTGCCTAGAGAATCCCATGGACAGAGGAGCCTTGCAGGCTACAGTCGACAGGGTCACAAAGAGTCAGACACAACTTAGTGACTAAACAGCCACAACAATATCCACTGAGGTTTGTACACACCAAATATTATTTTTTTCTTCTTTTTAACTAACATTATATTATGAAAATTTTCTATACTGAATATTTTAGAGAAGACATAGCTTTCTCATCACTCATATGAATTGGAATCCATGACTGGGTCATGGAGAACAGTCACCAGACCAAAATTTAATATAATCTAAATCCAAGTTTGTTTATAGCAAGAGAAATAAAGTGAGATTGAACAAAGAGGGAAAGATTTCTTACATGGTCAGAAGAAAGGGAAGGAATAAACTAAAAATGGTGCTGTATTTTAAAGAAACATTATTACCCATAAATATAATCCCTGTAACAGTGGGGTTTTGTGGCTCCTTTTTTAGTAACTGATTATCACTTGACAATTATTCATTGCAAATTTTTAGTTCAAACTTCATCCTTAGCTCTCTCAAAGGCTATTAACTTAGCTTTTAAATTTAGAATTTTGCCTGTCATGTTTGAACACAGTGACAGTCAAACATTTACCAAAATTTCTCCACAGAAATTACTCTAAGATTGACAACAATGATTAAAGTGCCAGAAAACATCAGGGCTTCATTTTTAAGGTAAGAATATCCTGTTCTTTTGGTGATATTTTCTAAAATATATCTGTGAATTAAATATAATAAAAAATATATGACTCTAAGATATTGTATAGATAAATATATTTATATAATACATAATTACTTTAACTTTAAAATTATTTTGAAAACTATTTTCTAATTTATTTTGGATGGCAGCTAGCAGCTACTAGAGTAAATAACTATAAATGTATTCATCCTGAAGAATGTTACAGATGTAGACACCTGAGGAAAGTTTCTCTTCTAAGGAAAACTCTTAGGAAATTTTCTAATATCTCTTTCCATGAAAATTATCAATCTATGAGATCAAAACAGTGAAAACCAAAGTGCAGCAAATGCCACAAGAAAGCACAGTCAACAATGTGTTTCACGCACCCAGTGAAGCTCCTCTGACCTCCCTTCAGCTCAGTGCTTCCCTGTGAGCCCCTTCCTTCCTTCCAGCTCTGAAGACAATGCTAGGCAACCGGGGAAAAACAAGTCTACATGTGCCAGGTACTCACAACTTATCATGCTTATTTTCACAATGGGATTATTCTTCCTATGTCATGGATAAAAAAGCTGAGGTTCAGAGAAATGAAATAACCTGCCCAATAAGCTAAGGCTAGCAATAGGGAATCCGTGATTAAAACATAGATTTGCCTAGCCTTAAAGACTGTGTCCATTCCAGTACTGGTGGACTCCTTACATCAGGTTCTATCAAGATGGTTTCCAAAAGGAAGGGTACTTGGATCTTATGGGGAAAGTCAAGGGACAATAAAATTCATGTTGAAGTATGGCAAAACCAATACAATATTGTAAAGTAAAAAAAAAAAAAAATTAAGAAAGAAAGAAAAAGTAAAATAAAATAAAAAAGGCAAAGCAAAGAGATGGTAAAGACTACATTCTTCAGTCCATATTAACAGGAGGCAGGCAGCCTTTCCTGGCACTACTTTCTGGCCATACACCTTGGCATGACAGGGATCTGAAAGTCCTCATTCAACAAGAAAGCCAGGACATCAGAATGCCCAGAAGGTCAGGTTTGGGGATCAGCTTCCTCCAGTTTCCTTTAACGCAGGCCATGGTTCACACACTACTTGCCTACAGCATTTAGAATAACATCTAATTCAATAAATATCTGCAGACAGAACTGATGAATGATGAAAGACGCTTACTCCTTGGAAGGAAAGTTACGACCAACCTAGATAGCATATTCAAAAGCAGAGACATTACTTTGCCCACAAAGGTTCGTCTAGTCAAGGCTATGGTTTTTCCTGTGGTCATGTATGGATGTGAGAGTTGGACTGTGAAGAAGGCTGAGCACTGAAGAATTGATGCTTTTGAACTGTGGTGTTGGAGAAGACTCTTGAGAGTCCCTTGGACTGCAAGGAGATCCAACCAGTCCATTCTGAAGGAGATCAGCCCTGGGATTTCTTTGGAAGGAATGATGCTAAAGCTGAAACTCCAGTACTTTGGCCACCTCATGCGAAGAATTGACTCATTGGAAAAGACTCTGATGCTGGCAGGGACTGGAGGCAAGAGGAGAAGGGGATGACAGAGGATGAGATGGCTGGATGGCATCACTGACTCAGTGGACATGAGTCTCAGTGAACTCCAGGAGTTGGTGATGGACAGGGAGGCTCGGCGTGCTGCGATTCATGGGGTCGCAAAGAGTCGGACACAACTGAGCGACTGATCTGATCTGATCTGATACGGAAGGTGGCAGAGAGCTAGAGACTGCTGTCCTTCACTTCCACTTAGGGCTTTCTTTCACAAGTGGAACCCAGCATGGAAATCCCAACGGGAAATAAAACTGAGAGATTACATGTAAGACCCTTTGGAGATTTAGGGACTGTGTTGTTTCACTCTGAACCCTTAGCATCTAATGGAGTACCCTGCACAAGGAAGAAGCTCAGCAAATATTGCTCAGTGAGTGAGTGAGCAAACCAAGGGCACAGGTATGAAGCACTGGGCTTTTTCTTTTATAGGGATGAAGAGTGTTCTCAGCTGAGATGCCCATCAGGTTAGGCAAGTCTATGAGCCCTAGAAATCCTGGGTGAGCTTGGGATGGGAGTTTAGGAAGATCTTCTGCAATGAGAGATGTCGAAGAATGGCAGGTGGACTCGAGCATGGCTATGCTGGTGGCAGCCAACCTGTAAAGCTTAGTGAAACTGAAAAATGGCAAACAAGCAGCTAGTGGGAGGGAGTAACTTTCCAATCAGCAGAGAACACTCAGCGTGAACCAAAGATCAGAGTGACCTAAAATGTCAGCCACAGTGGTGTTAGGAGGAGGTCCTTGCTCCCTGCCAAATGAGATGAGTTTTAAAATGTGCCTCACACACGGTGACCTTCAATAAATCACTATGGAAAGAATGGCAGAGGAAGGAAAAGAGGGACAGAAGGAAGGAGGGAGGGAGGGAAGGAGGGAAGGAGAAATGAATGCCCCCAGATTTGCTACTCCTTAGAAAAAGCCTTAGTTCCAGATTCCCTGAGGGTCTTATTAAAAGTCAGTGGACTATCCTTGGCACTTCCAATTAAAAAGCTCTTAATGGACACTATCTGCCTTTCCTTAGGTTCTAATGCCACACTCTTTGGGTCCCTACCCATGTTTTCTATCAAAGCACTTCCAAATGTCATTTAAGGTGATTAGAAGTTTAGTATCTGTCTTCTCATGGCACTTAAGTGCCCTGAGGATACAAGCTCCCTTTGCTAAATCTTCTATTCCCAGGTGCTGACAAGGTCTCTGGATTTAAGAAACTGCTTCATGTATATTTGTTAAATAAATGAATATTTATAACTTAATTTCTAAGTGCTAAGACCTTAAAGATAAATGCTTTTTTAGTGGTTTTTACATAAATAAAGCAAGTACTGCATGTCATCCTATGTCTTTTAACAGATATATTCTGTGGAAAAATTGATTTCAAGAAATGTGGCTATTTTAAAATGCATAATATTATTCTGATAGAAGAGATATATGAAGCTATATATTTTAGCCTGTAATTTTAATGATTAGTTTAGCCCAGGCTCTTCATTTTGCCAATGAATGTGCATGCTAAGTTGCTTTAGTTGTGTCTGACTCTGTGAGACCCCGCTGGACTGTACCCTGCCAGGTTCCTCTGTTCATTGGATTCTCCAGGCAAGAATACTGGAGTGGGTTGCCATGCCCTCCTCCAGGGGATCTTCCCAAGACAGGGATCCAACCCACTCTCTTCATCTCCTACTTTGGCAGGCAGGTTCTTTACCACTACTGCCACCTGGGAAGCCCTTGCAAATGAATACACTGGGCCTATCTTGATGAAGTAGTTCTGGATCCCTTAACCTAAATTAAAATACAAACTATCTGAAGCCTGTTGTGAATTTGCATCTTTCTGAGTATTTTCATTTACATGATAGCTAAAGCATATTGTTGATGGATGGACTCATAAAAGGTGCTAGGGACACTTATTCTTTGCATATACAGCGACTTCTATAACATATGAGCTCAATTATGTTTTTGCGTCACTATAACAGAGTGATGTCCTGGGTCTGCAACACTAAATAGCCCAAGGGGGCTATGCTCTTGGAGTTATTTATATTCTTCTTCTAGTTATTCTGGAAGGGTATCCTTTTTCTATCAGATTATTTAATTGTTACTTTTCATGATTTTTGGCATGCCAACATGAAAAACTTACTTGCCTTTTTAATCTTCCAGAGTCTTAGAAATAAAATAACTAAGCTGTTTCAAAGGTATATAATTAGAATGAATTCATTGTGAAGGAAGAAAGTCTAAGGGCATCTACTGTGAGTCGAATACATGAATTTTAGTTCCTGGACATTTTGGCATTTATTGTGGCTTCCCAAATGTCTTTTTGGCTGAGATTTTAGCTCCTGGTTCTCATCCAGATAAGCAATACTGCCAGAAAAAAGCCTGTTTGTTACTGAAGTTGGTAGGAGATATGACACTAAAACTCTGATCTTTGGGTCTCCAATAAATGTCCTCTGAAAAATGCAGCTCATCTTAATATATGCTTTTTTTAATTCATAATGTATAGTTCCTACGTAATATCTCAATTATCTTTTATATAGTACTCTGTCATTTGTAGAAAACAAATACCATTTCAACAGAGCTTCAATGAACATTTTTTGATACAGACAAAAACATTATTATCCCCCTCCTTTTACAAACAAGATAAGTGCAACTGGTAAGTTTGGGTGACAAGCCCCAAGATGACAAAGTTAGTAAGTGGCAGACATGGGACACTTTAGTCTCTTGAATCCCAGAAGTCTTCTGTTACTACAAGGACATAGGTTTAATAATGTGAATTACTGGAGTAGCACTAGTCTACACCAGCTCAAAGCAAACAACCACAAAAAACTAAGAAGCTGGTATTTGTTGAACTTCAGAAAATCACTACTTCAGTACTTTCCCAAATGCATAACTGTAAACCAGGAAGTGTTTTCCACAAAATCTGTGCCATATAGACATTTTCAATGCATTTAAATATTTTCTGCACATCTTAGCTTCTCCACATATTATTTGTCTGGCTTATTTAATCTGTGGAATCTACAAGAGTGTTAAGCACCCATTATACAAGCACCATATCAGACCCCACAACATTCCTATTACCTCTTAATTCATAAGGACTGTGAGATCTGATGCCATAAAAAGCTAAAGTTGCTGCACTGCCAGGGTAAGTTAGACCCTTTGAGAGTATAAGCATTCATGGGAGTGGGTAATAAGAACTGGTATTAGGGACACCCAGAGTGTACTCTCTCATTTTTCTGGAACCATTATCTTCCCCTTTTCCTAACCAAACTAATTATGCCGCTGATATTGATTCTTCTGACGTATGCCTTACTGCCACTAGACCTTTGATTTCAATATAAAATATTCACTACTCCTAGAAAGGTAATACGTTAAATTGCTATCAGCCATTAACACAGCACTGAATAAATTAGTCCTCCTCTGCTGCTGCTGCCGTTAAGTCGCTTCAGTCGTGTCCTACTCTGTGCGACCCCATAGACAGCAGCCCACCAGGCTCCCCCATCCCTGGGATTCTCCAGGCAAGAACACTGGAGTGGGTTGCCATTTCCTTCTCCAATGCATAAAAGTGAAAAGTGAAAGTGAAGTCGCTCAGTCGTGTTCGACTCTTAGTGATCCCATGGACTGCAGCCCACCAGGCTCCTCCATCCATGGGATTTTCCAGGCCAGAGTACTGGAGTGGGGTGCCATTGCCTTCTCCCTCTACACTACAGCTAACTAACTGCACCTAAGGTCTGCAAACAAGGTGGCTTTTACAAAGAAACGGAGAAGGGGATTTGGGAGCACTGGGCAACCTGAGCCTGAGTAAGGCTGACCGAAGGGGCTGCAGTGAGATTCAAATTAAGGCAAAAGGGCAAAGGGGAGCACAGGAGAAGGTCTGTGTCTTTAGTGTGGGGTGGGTGTCAGGTTGGGGCTGCTGCTGAAAGGGAACAGAGTAAGCAAAGTGAAGAACTGAAAGAGGAATCGAAAAGCCATATGTAAGCTTGACAGTCCTGACTAAGGCTGGCCATATCCTACTGAGAAAGGGTGATATTGATACAGCATTCCCAGTGGGTTAAAACATTTTGCTAAAGATCACCTACTTTCCACACTCGGCACAAATGCTTATTAATGAAACTACTGCGTAAAGATCATTTATTTATGTTTCTCAAACAAAAATGGTATTGTCTCAACTCCACTGGGTTCGCTTTGTCCAGTGTGATGTTCTAATTAGCAATTCTTAGCGTGATTAAATGCTAAACGCACAGCTGTGTGAGGCTTCAGCTGGTAGTAACCAGTAGTGCCTAATACTGATTTTTAAAGAGAAAAACAAAAGTACTCAAATACTGAATATAAAACTTTTGAGGCCTTATTCAGCTTAAAGAAGTAAAGTTATCAATAAAGGCACTGATTATGTACAAGATGTGCATAAATAGCTATGTAATATTTTTCATCTCTGTTAAAAAGCTATTTGGACTAGAAAAAAAAAACAAGCCTAGGCTAGGTAGCTGGCTTGATTTAATCCATAAATAACATACTATATATGATTTCCATTAAATCTTCATAGTTTAAAAAATATTTTATTCCTAAGCAAGCCTAGAGGGATAAACTATCTATATTCAAAAATTATCATAGGAAGCCCATATATTTTTTGAAAAAAAAATGAACTTTTCAGCATTCAACTAAAAATGAGTTGCACATAATAAACTAATAGATAAATAACTTCATTTTTTATCTTTACCCAACTTTAGTCCTCATAACAGCTAACACTTTTCTAAAAGAGTTTACAACAATGGAGACTTTTCTATAAGAGAAAAGTGATCCAAACTGCATTTCAGCATAAATTTCCACCCTTTTAATCTGTAAAGATCCATTAAATAAGCTTCATTTGAAGTTTCAGTCGTGAAGTAAGTTACTTTAAAAAAAATCAACTGAAATAGGTTGTAAAAGAAATAAAAACTTATTTGGTGAGGCATTTTTAACAGAAAATAAGTTTGTGCTTTGTGCCTCAGATGACTGATTATTAATCTTATATGTATGTCTACATATAACTAACCCAAGTTTTCATGCGTCTAAGTTTTGGCAGCAAAATGGCCAAATTCCCTCATTTTACTACTCTACATAATATTCAACTAAGTATGAACTTTACCAAAATGAAATCAAGTTGCAAAGGCCTTCAGCATTTTCCTATCATTTCAGTTTTTGCCTTTGAGAAGAATATTTTACAAAATGCATTCACAAATTATCATGAAAAAGCTAAAAGATATAATCTTTGAAGCAAGGAAAAAAATTATGTGCATGGTTTGAGGAGTTCTAAAATTCTCCTTAAGATTCTAGTTTGGGAAAGTATTCTTCAATAAAAGTGGTAATTCAATTATATTCCCAAGGGAAAAATGCACCTTGTGTATTATACAAAATAAAACCAAATGATGATTTGAATTTTATCAGTTTTTTAATTTTAAAAATTTAATCAGTGTTGAAAAACACAAAAATTATTTCTCTTAATAACTATTCTTTATGATTTACCAAAAAATCAAAGGTTCACCATATGTAAACTGTAAATTCAATCCTCTTCTGTAGCTATGCCTCGTCCATTCTGTGCAAGCCTCCACTTTAATGAACTACGACTTAAAATACACCTACAGAGAGGTCTGCTTGACTTTGATTCTGTCAACATTAATTGCATCAAAAATAAAAATTTTTAAGTTGAGAATATAAGTCTGGATTTTAATGTATGTATGGTGCTGAAAATGTTCTATTTCCCACCATCACTGAGGTGGAAGAAGACTTTAAAGACCAGTTTAGCCCTCACCCACTCACCCACCCACAGCTTGGTGATAAAGGAAGGGGAGCCCACAATGAGAACGTGATCTCCCCAGGGCCTAGCTGGATGCTGAATATTCAGCTGACCTCTGAGCCAGAGGCTAGGGGTGCCAAACATCCCCGCTGTCGATAAGACCAGTATAATTTATAGTTAGCTCTCTGTAATTCTGATTCCTCCACATCAGGCCATAAGAGGAGCCACCCAGTTCAAACTCCTGTTGTTCAAGGGTCAACTGTATATATTTGTCTGATTCCGAGGAGTGCCCTTTCAACTGTACCAGTGGGCTGAAGTAGCAGATGCGAGGCTGATTGTTAAAAATAGCAGTAAAGATTTGCTGCTATTATCTATTTGTTATTGTTGTTGTTTAGTCACTAAGTTTTGTCTGACTCTTTGCGACCCCATGGACTGTAACCCTCCAGACTCCTCTGTCCATGGCATTTCCCAGGCAAGGATACTGGAGTGGGTTGCCATTTCCTTCTCCAGAGGATCTTTCCGACCCAGGGACTGAACCCACATCTCCTGCATTGGCAGGCGGATTCTTTACTACTGAGCCACTGGGGAAGCCCCAAAGAGATCATAGGTTCTTTTATATTGATTAAGCAATTAACTACTTAGCAACAACTAAAGCTGTCCAGTGATATATACGACCACGTGTACATGCCTCCAACTAACACATGGGAACACCTGATTTGGTAGCAATGATAACTTAGGGACTTCACTTCCAGAAACACCCATTCCTTGGATCCTAAAACATGCCTTTTTCCTGGTTATGCTTCACATCTCAGGTGCTGACACTTCTCAGAGTTCCTGGAGGTTCCTCTGCCTTTAACCAACCTCTACATGGTCGAGGCCCAGGCACTCAAACCTAAGTCCTCTTCTCTTTCTACACCTCTCTGTTCATAACCTCATTTTTTCCCACCACTTCGGTACAGTCTTCTTGAAGATCATCCTCACATTTGAATAGCAAGTCTGGCCTTTCTTTTCAAATCCATCTTCAGAGATCCACAGGTTTCTCAAATTCAGTATGTCCCAAACCGAACAATGTGTTTTCCCTCAAAAATCTGTTCATTTCCCTAGTCTTTCCATCCAGCAAATGCCCCCTACTGGTTATTTAAGCAGGAAACCTGGCTGTTTGAAAGTGTCCCCACTCCCCAGATTGGACCTTAGTTAATTCTACCTCCCAGTGCATTTGGAATCATCTCTCTCTCACCACATCCACATTCATCAACCCATCTCCTTCCTGAGCTACAGCAACATGCACTCAACTGGTCCTCCCAGCTTCTCGCTTTCTCTTCTGTAATACTATCTTCACAAAGCAACCAGAGGGAGTCTTTCTAAATGCAAACCCCATCAGGTTTTAACTCATTTGGTGAAATCCACTGGCTCAGATGGTAAAGAATCCGCCTGCCAATGCAGGAGACCCAGGTTTGATCCCTAGGTTGAGAAGATCCCCTGGAGGAGAGCATGGCAACCCACTCCAGTATTCTTGCCTGGAGCATGCCATGGACGGAGGACCCTGGTGGGCTACAGTTCATGGGGTCACAAAGAGTCAGAAACAACTGAGCGACTAAAACTTTGACTATTCAGTGAAATCTATACCCCTTGTAGTGACAGGCTCTTTGCTCACCTCTCCAAACCCAGCTGAACCACCTGCCCAAGCCTCAGGCCTTCAGCGCTTCAGCTTCACTGATCTTTCAAAGTGCAAGCATCCCCCTACCTGGGGACAGGTGGGTCCCCTGCTGGGAAAGCTTTCCACCCTGTGGCTTCACCTTCTCCTGAGATCCTACCCAGTCACCGAGAAGACTCCTGTTCTCTTATCATTGCGCCCCACTGGTTTCCTTGCTGGTAGTTCAGCATCAAAATTGTGCATCTTATTATCCATCTACCTCTTTTCTAGTCATTTCTCCCCTTAGATTATAAGCAGCGCTTGATGAAGGTAAAAGAGGAGAGTGGAAAAAGTTGGCTTAAAACTCAACATTCAAAAAACTACATTCATGGTATTCAGTACCATCACTTCATGCCAAATAGATGGGGAATAAAATGGAAACAGTGGCAGATTTTATTTTTTTTGGCCTCCAAAACCACTATGGACAGTGACTGCAGGCATGAAATTAAAAGACGCTTGCTCCTTGGAAGAAAAGTACGACAAACCTAGACAGTGTATTAAAAAGCAGAGACATCACTTTGCCGACAAAAATCCATATAGTCAAAGCTATAGTTTTCCCATAGTCATGTACAGACATGAGAACTGGACCGTAAAGAAGGCTGAGCGCCAGAGACTAGATGCCTTTGAACTGTGGTGTTGGAGAAGACTCTTGAGAGTCTCTTGGCTAGCAAGATCAAACCAGTCAATCCTAAAGGAAATCAACCCTGAAATATTCATTGGGAGGACTGAGGCTTAAAATGAAGCTTCAACATGTTGGCCACCTGATGCAAGGGGCCATCTCATTGGAAAAGACTCTGATGCTGGGAAAAATGGAGGGCAGGAGGAGAAGGGGGTGACAGAGGACGAGATGGTTGGATGGCATCACTCATTCAATGGGTATGAGTTTGAGCCAACTCAGGGAGACAGTGAAGGACCGAGAAGCCTGGCGTGTTTCAGCAGTCCATGGGGCTGCAAAGAGGTGGACACGACTTAGCGACTGAACAACAAGCACAAATGAAGAAAGTATGATTTGCACTTAACATTGATAACCTGGTGCCAGGCACATACTGGGCACTCAAAAAACATGCCCTGAATATATAACTAGAGAGCTATCTATCCTTTCTATGAGTGGCCATCCCTTTGTGTTTTGCAAAACGTTTGCCCTGCCACACACAAGGAGAAGTTCTCAATGGACTTTCCACTAAAAAAGAAAACCTTAAGTTGGTTTAACTGTTCCTCACACTGGGCTAACAATTCTAGGCAAGGAAATTAAGTATTAGCCTCAGGATTTTAATAATATTTATCAAGCCATGTGAGCTGCTTTTTACTGATAAAAGCTCTGGGAATTTACCATTTAAAAACATTTTATCCCAGTTTTGCTAAATAACCTGGGCAAATGCACCAGCTTTTACAACTTGAAATTATATTAATTCAAAATATATGTATAAGGGCCTATGCTTTGCAAAGCACTGCAGAACTAGGTATGAAAGCGGGTGGGATATAAATGATGACTAAACTGGGAACCCTGTTCTCAGAGAGTTTCTTCCACTACTCTTTCTGAAAGGTCTTCAGTTTTTCAGAACCTAGTGATTTTCTTAGAGATCTATGCAGCTGAAATCTTTTCAGATACTATCAAAAGGACTTATCTCTAGATCTAATTGAGCATAAAGCAATTCAAAGCAACAGACAATTATTAAGTAGTTACTATATTCAAAGAAGTATAAAATCAGGTCAGCTTACTTTGTCAGGTTTATTCTTACTGTATCATACATCTAGGGGGAAAAAGAGAGAAGCACATAGAGGGAAAATATTCATGACATTAAGTTTTCCCCCTCTTGTGTTTGAACACCATAACTCTTCCAAACGCCACTCTGACAAAAAGTCATCCATATGAAATAATCAAGAAAATGACCATTTTAATAGGCACTCTGCTCTTTCAGGTGGACAAACATTTTAAGGGAAAAAGCAGACATGCTTTCTCTGTCTCATGCCTCTCTCTCTCTCTCTCTCTCACAGCACTTTCTAAAACAAATGCTCTGTTAAAAGCCTAATTAACTAACTGCATTTATATTGATAGAATCAGAAATCTTGACTCTCCCACTAACCATGATTCCTACAACAGCGATAAATGCTGCTTTACAAAAATATACCTTGACAGAAAGCCGAAAGACAACGGTGGAGGAATGTGTATCCCGGGCTGGTCCAGGCAGTGTGCGGCTGGCAGCACAGCTGGGTTTTAATTGTGCAGAAGGTCTCTTGGGCTGCAACTGCTTCATTATCAGGGTCTAAAGAACAGACCTTCCAGCACCAACACGCAGGGTCCTGGTCTGTACAGTTTTATCATTTCTCCCTGGGTGCCCGGTTCCTACCACTGAGTACAGGCACTGTGAGAGCCCTTGCCACACCTTTCCCTGTGCTTGGTGAAATGACGCTTCATCCGCACGGTGTGAGGAGCAGTTTTCTAGACTCTGATTTCAGGGGAATAAGAATATATTCTGGGTTAAGAAGTACCTGAAAAAGTCCACCCCACTACTTCAATGCCTATCTCTCTTTGGCTATCTGTCCTGTTTTCCTGCTACAAAAATACCCATTATAAAGCCACTCTCGGCCCAGGACAATACTGGGTTTATCAGGCAGGGACCAGTTTTGGCTTATGTGCATGCTCAGGGTTTGCTGAGTTTATAGGAGAGATGCCTTCAAAGTAAAAACATAAAAGTGGTTGTCACAGTGTAAAAAATACAGGTTTGTCTTGAACAACACAGGTTTGAACTACATGGATCCACTTATACACTGATTTTTTTCAATACTAAATAGTACCATAGTACATGATCCATGGTCAGTTGAATCCACAAATGAGGAACTTTGAATAAAGATGAACTGTGTACACAGGTATTACTATAAATTACACGTGGATTTTGAGGGCACAGAGGGTCAACATCCCAACCCCTGTGTTGTCAATGGTCAGCTGCATTTTCTGAATAAGCAAGCTAATACAAAGACTGACTCTAAAAACCAAACTCTCACTTTGTTTTATTTATAAGAGATATATTGACATCTTATAAATACAAAAAATGTTTGATGGATAGTGAGCATTTACAGAATGCTAACACTCTGCTTGTTACTAGATTTTGGACAAAGGATTGGACATAAAAGCTAGCACATGACTTCTTAGAATTTTAGAAAAGGGCATTTATGTAATATGACTTTAAAATCACAGCCTGCTTTGATCCAATGCTGTATATTAACCTGAGATAAATATTTTTAGAGTGTTATTAAAAAAAAAGTGGTGGAGATGAAGGAAAATAGGGAGTAGAGTTAAAGGATATTAGTTCTGAAGACCTTACCTATTATTAACATGGCTGCACATGGATGTTCTATTTAGACCTGCTTCCTACAGAAAGGGCTGATACATCAACAGCATCATCATAATTTCACAAAACAAAATTATACTGTAATGAGTTCTCCAGATATACAATGGAACCCATGGCTCTCCTAGTCCTTGAAATCTACATACATATATACATTTATGGTGGTACAATTTATACTGAAAGTAATTTTCTAGAAGAGAAAAAACCCTATAATGATGAGGAAAAAATTATTCTCAGATAAAATATATTACAGGCTGTAATTAAAATGTATAATTCGTGCAGATCGTCTGAATCTAGGTCAGTGGTTCCCCTACTGTGGTTAGTCCTTAGACCAGCAACAGCAGCCTCATCATGACCTAGGAACTTGTTACAAATGAGTGAGGCCCATCTCAGGCCTCCTACTTAGCCCTCCAATACATGTTTTAACAAGAATGTAATGGGATTCTGATATGAACTATACTGTGGAGAGTGAAAGAATCAGACAGAAGCAACAACTTGCGCAGCTTAAAGAGATCTAGGCAGAAGTAAGGATAAACACTGAAGTTGACTGCAGAGTCTGCACCTCAGATCTTAGAAGAAAATTTCAAACATTTTTTTTTTTTTTTGAAGGTCATGTCTGACTTTTTGTGACCCCATGGACTGTAGCCTGCAAGGTTCCTCCATGGAATTTCCCGGGCAAGAATACAGGAGTGGGTAGCCATTCCCTTCTCCAGGGGATCTTCCCAAACCAGGGATCATACCTGGGTCTCCTGAATTGCAGGCAGATTCTTTACCATCTGAGCCACCAGTACAGGGTTATCTAATAATCTAGTGCACCAGGGTCAGAGTGTGGAGGAGAATCTGGGTAGAATCTTTGGCTAGGAGGCAGGTATTTCTTTGTTTGGAGCGTCTCCTTACGTCTGACAGGAATGAGAAGCACAGAGGAGGAAAAGGAACAAGGATGGAGCCCGCAGAACAGGGCTGGAGTCACTGCTCCTCCATTTAAAGGACTGAAAATCCACAGATAACATCACTGAGCTTAAAGAAACCAGCATCTGGAAGCACCAGGAGGGCACTCCCTGAACAGGACATACCTGTCAGCTTCTGCTCATTTCTTAAGGCTCAGATGTCTAATCCCCACATAGTTCACTTGCTGTTTTCCCTCTACTTCAGTGAGAAAGAGGATGAAGGAAAGAAAAATAAGCATCCCCAAGGTGGAAGGAGAAGGACCAAGGACCAACCCCTGAAATGAGTAGGGGTGATGCCACAGACACTTCCTCCCCCTCTGAAACCATTCTTCTGTTTGCCAGGTAGAAGACAGCAGGTGAGTGACTTAGTAACCAGAGCTCATCTTCAGTAACGAGAGTTATCGGAACAATAATAAGAACAAGAACTATCTCCACCAGGCATTGCCACGGCTCTCATCCCCCAAAACCCTCTGAAGTAAGCACTGCCATCCTCACTTTAAGGAGGCTGACACCCTCCCTCTCCAAGTCTTATTAAGGCCAAGATTAAAGCCCAGGGCCATTCGGCTGAAAAAGCCCATGTTTTTCCATCTGGCTACTTTGCCACAGCCCCTGGACATTTTGGTAGAAAAAAATTCCGTAAACAAAACTATAAAATAAATTGGTGGCTTGTCTCCAGAGCCACCACTTCCTCAGAAGCTCAGGCTCACTCGGTCCTTTATGTCAAAATCTGCACTCAAACTCATGGACAAACTGACAAAATTGACAAACTCATGGACAGTAGCGATTTGCATTTCCAAACTAGAACTGTTTGGCTTGGAGTGAGAGTATTTGTGAAAAATATTTTTCTAAAAAAACTGGAACAACTATTTAATTGTGAGAATTACTATTTGTAAATATGATCAGTTAAAATACATTTTCCTTGACATTGCCACTGTCTAACATCTAAATGAACAACTCTGCTGGGCATCTTAAAGCTTAAATACTCAATAGCAGAGGAAGAACGGTGTTTAAAAATTATGTCAGACTGCACTTTAAATTATATACTCTCTAAAAGTATCAGAAAACTCTTCCAAGCCTATAATGCTTACAGAAGCAACTGATAAGCTATTCAAAACTACAGTGCTGCTTAGAAAACCTCCCTATCAGTGAACTAAACAGTAACTTGTTGATAGTTGCAACACTGCCCAATTTCCTTCCTGGATAGATTCACTTAGGTAATCTGGTTTCTCACTACAAAATAAAGACAAAATATATGATCCACCTACAAAACTTCTGCAAGAAATATCTGCAACATTTTACATTAATGAATTACCATGGCTCTTTCACTCAGTCCTGTCTGACTCTTTTGCGAACCTATGGACTATATAATCCACCAGGCTCCTCTGTTCATGGGATTTTTCCAGGCAAGGATACTAGAGCGGGTTGCCATTTTCTCCTCCAGGGGATCTTCCCAACCCAGGGACTGAACCTGTGTTTTCTGCATCTCCAGTATTTGGCAGGTAAATTCTTTACCACTGAGCCATCTAGGAAGCCTATAAATTCCCACAGGGAATCTATTATTTATGCCCAACTATCATGTTGTGGTGAATCTTTCAGCTAAGAATTAGTAGTTGAAATTAAATCATTCATCTCTTGCAAATGTTATAGTTCTCAATCTTCTGATCCCTGCATAGCTACCAATACAGCACATGAATAAAGACACCCTAAAAAATTATTTGTAGGTGATGGTATCCAAAATTAAGAACCAACTATAAAACATATAGATTAAATTATACTTACTTAAAAGGAGACAATTTAATCAATATAATACAATAGTTATAATCCTATCTCTAGCTTTATATTTCAAGAAATAATTTATAAGCAACTATTTAAATAGCCTTCAGTTCAGTTCAGTCGCTCAGTCGTGTCTGACTCTTTGTGGCCCATGGACTTCAGCATGCCAGGCTTCCCTGTCCATCACCATAATTTCCCATATTTGCTGCAACCCTGGATCAGTCTGTTAGCCCCAATAACTGTGGTCCCATAACTCAGCCTAGACATTCATTCACTCTAGGGGAAGTCAGCTTTCCACTTCCATATGTAATAATAAGGAAAGGCTTCTAGATGACTCAATGAAAACTACATGTAAAAAGCCACTGTTTTGCTCCTCAGTTTTATTCTTCTTCTCATAGCCTGATCGGTTCACAAGTGGGTTAATCTAATGAATCTCTTGCACAGTGTCTCTTCCCCCGCCCCGCTCCCCCCTACCAAACCTTTCTCTGTGAGGGAGTTCTGGCAAATGACAAAATGAACAACAGTGAGGATCTCATGACCCTGTCCTTGGGCTCTGGCTCTTTCTTATCTCTGTTCATCTTTTTATCTTATCTGTATCTCTCCCCAGGACTGTTTCTCTAATTTAAAGAAATGTCTGTATTGGTGTTTTTCTTTCTGGCTTACTTCATTCTGTATAATAGGCTCCAGTTTCATCCACCTCATCAGAACTGATTCAAATGTATTCTTTTTAATGGCTGAGTAATACTCCATTGTGTATATGGACCACAGCTTTCTTATCCATTCATCTGCTGATGGACACCTAGGTTGCTTCCATGTCCTGGCTATTATAAACAGTGCTGCGATGAACATTGGGGTACACGTGTCTCTTTCCCTTCTGGTTTCCTCAGTGTGTATGCACAGCAGTGGGATTGCTGGATCATAAGGCAGGTCTATTTCCAGTTTTTTAAGGAATCTCCACACTGTTCTCCATAGTGGCTGTACTAGTTTGCATTCCCACCAACAGTGTAAGAGGGTTCCCTTTTCACTAATGCATATATATGGAATTTAGAAAGATGGTAACAATAACCCTGTGTACGAGACAGCAAAAGAGACACTGATGTATAGAACAGTCTTATGGACTCTGTGGGAGAGGGAGAGGGTGGGAGGATTTGGGAGAATGGCATTGAAACATGTAAAATATCATATATGAAACGAGTTGCCAGTCCAGGTTCAATGCACGATACTGGATGCTTGGGGCTAGTGCACTGGGACGGCCCAGAGGGATGGTATGGGGAGGGAGGGGGGAGGAGGGTTCAGGATGGGGAACACATGTATACCTGTGGTGGATTCATTTTGATGTTTGGCAAAACTAATACAATTATGTAAAGTTTAAAAATAAAATAAAATTAATTAAAAAAAATAAAGAAATGTCTGTACAAATGTTGCAATGAAAATGCCTTTCACACCCCTAGCCTGGCAATAAAGCCCCTGGAGAAGGCAATGGCACCCCACTCCAGTACTTTTGCTTGGAAAATCCCATGGACGGAGGAGCCTGGTGGGCTGAAGTCCATGGGGTCGCTAGAGTCGGACACGACTAAGTGACTTCACTTTCACTTTTCACTTTCATGCATTGGAGAAGGAAATGGCAACCCACTCCAGTGTTCTTGCCTGAAGAATCCCAGGGATGGGGAAGCCTGGTGGGCTGCCGTCTATGGGGTCGCACAGAGTCGGACACAACTGAAGCGACTTAGCAACAGCAGCAGCAGCAGCAGTCCAACCAGATGAGGGTCATACCCTCCCAAGCCATCTTAACACAGCAATAGTGCCTGAGCACTGCTGGTCCTATTTCATATCTGGAACACACTAGGGACCATTTAGCTCACCAACTGGGTAATGAGCAGTGAGATGATCGCCTTTTCTCAATATCATATCATTAAGTAGCTATCCTAATTCACTACAAGAACTTGGAATGTCAGGTTACTTAATGGCTGCAATGGCATCTGAACATAAATTTGGAATAAACAAATTATGGTTATAATATTAACAATATTGTTATACTCACTGAATCACCTATTTTTTGGCAACGATTTCTATTTGATGCTTTTAATTTTAAACAGTTATTGAATGACTACCATTTTCCAGGCACTCAGGGTACAAAGGTTATCCACCTTGTTGTCTACCCTTTAAGGCATCCACACCCTAGTAGGGGAGAAAACCATGTGAAAAACCAATAATTAAGATACAATCTGTTAGGTGCAATGATAGTTCAGGGCTGTAGAAGCTGAAAAGTGGCAGAGATCAGCAGCGTAGCAGGGCTAGACCACTTTCTGCCAATGGGAAATCATCTAAAATTTATCACCTCAAACATGTGAATTTTAATAATCAAAAGACTCCCTAAGTAAATGTACTATTCTTTGGGAGTATTATTATTATTACTTCCTAGTCAAACTACTAAAAGCTATAGTCACCCCCTATTAGATGTTATTATTTATTTCATCCACATTTAATACTTGAAGGATCTAGTCAAATGGGGGACTATTTACAGACTTCCTTCCTGGTGGAAGTAAACCTTTAAAAAAAAATTGTTCCTATGTTCTCTACCACACTGTAATGATACAGATAAGCCACAATATGGATACAGTCCAATCTAAACCTCTTCCTCTAAAAGTCATTACTCCTATTGTAGGCAGTCGGTAGTAAATAGTATGATGAGTCAGGCACATGCATTTAGAAATCATTTGATTATCAGTGTAGACCATTTCTTCACTCTACACCAAGACAACATTTTGTGATCAAAAGGATTTGGATTCTGGCTGATTTCTATCATTAAATCTCTGAAGCACAAGTGTTAGTCTCTCAGTCAGGTGCGACTCTGCAATCCACGGACTGTAGCCTGCCAGGCTTCTCTGTCCATTGGTTTTCCTAGGCAAGAATACTGGAGTGGGTTGCCATTTCTTCCTCCAAGGAGGGGTACAAATGATGTGACTTGACTATCATATTAAGTCCTCACAATCTTTGAGCTATCAAATAAAGATTAGTGAAATTGTCTCTGCATAGTTTTGAATATGCTGTGCTTAGTTGCTCAGTCGTGTCCAACTCTCTGCGAGCCCGAGGGCTGTAGCCCACCAGGCTCCTCTGTCCATGGGCTTCTCCAGGCAAGAATACTGGAGGGGGTTGCCATTCCCTTCTCCAGAGGAACTTCCCGACCCACAGATTGAACCCAGGTCTCCTGCATTGCAAGCAGATTCTTACTGGTATAAGCTACAGGGAAGTTCCTTGAATATGCTATAAATGTGTAAATGAGTAAAATGAGTAACGAGAGTGCAGGCATCTTGACAAAATATCTAATTCATAGGAACACAATCCATGTTTCACCTGGCTGTGCCACAAACTGTGTGGCCTGGATGAGACACTCAAATCCTTTTAATCTCATATGTGACAAGTGAATGGGTCACTTCCGGTATTTTGAGGTGGAAAAGTGGAGCTGAACTGGACGCTCTCTAGAGTTTCTTTAGGCTCAAACATTGTGAAAGCTTCTGAAAACATGTCTTTTAGACATTTTCTCTACCTTTTTATCCCAGGCTATGAAAAGAAGTCTCACTGCCAAATCATTTGTAGACATCTGGAAAACTTAAGCCACTGCCAGCGTAAGACACCAAGGCAGTTAACAATTAAGGTGTTATTAGTGAATCATGTGTTCTAAGAGGCCACTTGTGGGCTCTATTATCTTACTGTCACAACTGTGACCTGTAAATAATACAGGCATTTGAGAAACTCATTAACTTTTAGAATGCTGAGGTACAGTTTATTGTATCAAACAAATCTACTAGAAAAATCTCAATAGAAATGCATGTGTTCCAAAGCATATAAAACCTCAGAAGGGTAGGGAAAATATGAACAAATAAGACCCACCATTCTTCAAAATTCTCCCTATTGAAGAACTTTGTAAATGGAACACTGAAGTGAAAACGGCCCTTCACACTTTATAACCTCACAGATTTTCAATGATAATAATATACTTATCCCTGATGGTTCAGTGGGTAAAGAACCTGCCTGAATGCAGGAGACACAAGAGATGTGGGTTCGACCCCTGGGTTGGAAAGATCTCCTGGAGGAGGAAATGGCAACCCATTCCAATATTCTTGCCTGGAGAATCCCAGCAATAGAGGAGTCTGGTCGGCCATAGTCCAACAGGATGCAAAAAGTCAGACATGACTGAGCACACACACACACAATATACTTATCTAGGTTCACATACCTAACACATACTCATGCCAGATGTGTATATTTCTGAGTGTGACACCTGTCAGAGCCAAAGCAATAATTGTAGATAAGGAGCACATATTCAAAAGAATAATTACAAAATGCCCAGAGAGGAAAAAAAGAACAGGGAAGCCCACACATTGGGTCAAACTGGTGCCAAACTAGAAATCATGGCAAGTCAGAAAACATACTGGATAATAACATTATAGGAAGTTCCAAAAACCACGCAAAAGATGCTTTAAAAGTAAAACAAAGTATACAGTAACCCCGTTTATCCACGTGACATATGTTCCAAGACCCCCGGGGGATGCTCAAAATCTTAAATAATACTGAACCCTATATATACCATGCTCTTTCCTACACATACATACCTGTGATGAAGCTTAATTTACAAATCAGGCACATTAGGGTATCAACAATAATAACTAAAAATAAAATAGATCACAATACACTGCAATAGACATTATGTGAATGTGGTTTCTCTCAATATCTTATTGGGCTCTACTCTCCCTTCGTGTGATGACATGAGATAAGACATGATCAGACAGAGTAAGGTCAATGACACAGGCGTTACAATACAGAGTTAGGCGACAGCAGGAGGATCATCTGCTTCAGGTGATGCTGGATCACAGAGCCATGATGATGCCGTTGGCTGGAGGTCATAAGCAGACCACGTGGATGGGGATTCAGGGCAGCATGGAGCAGGACTGAGCTGGACCATATAAGATATCATACTTCACTACTCAAAACAATGTACAATTTAAAACTTACACATTGTTGATTTATGGAATTTTCCAATTAATATTTTCATATCATGGTTGATCAAGGATAACTGAGCTACAGATAAGGAGGGACTACTGTAATGAAGCCATAAAGACCCACGCTATTTTACTAAGCATACAATAGTGTTCTGTACTCACAGTTCAAGCTGCTACAAAACAGGAAAAATGATTCCTTCTTCCGTATCAAGAGGGGAGACAGTTTTCAAACAAAAATTCAAAGGAACAGGCAAAATGGCAGTGCTCTGGTTGGGAAAAGATGAAGACTTGAAGGGAGCAGGGCTGATATGCCCGACATTAGGAATGGCTCAGTTCAGGTAGAGATAAACTTGGTTCTGGGACTTTTATAAGCTATTTCTGAAGTTTGATTTTAGATACTTTCAGGAAAGGGGTAATACATCACACAGTGACTCTGAGAGAGACTAATTAAATTTTCCAAGTGGGCTTGATAATGGCTGAGACAGCCTGAGATTAACCTTTATCCTTTACAGCTGGTGTCAGAAAGAACAACTGCTCTCTCTCACTGTCTTCAAAAGCAGCAATCTAGGGTTAATAGGTCAAAGATCTGGCAAGTTCTATCTCTTCATGTTCCATAAAATATATCAAAGTGTTATTTATTAAATGTGCTTCTAATGCAGGCATGAGAGAAATCTACAGGCTATATCCCAATCACCTTATTTCCCCAAGAGAAAATTCTGCCAGAGATTGAGCTTATGTGACACCTATAGGAGAAAATCTAGACTGACTCTTCCTCAAGACTCTGGCAGATTTCTTTAATGTAGTGACCAGAGTTGGAAACGAACACTTTGACTGTTGTTGTGAGTGGCTGCTTCAAGAATTTTAAGAGTAGAAACAGTTGCGGTAGAGAAAACCACAGAACAGGCCCTACACTTCTGATAAATGCCATCAGAGGTTGAGTTTAAATCCAGAGTCAACCTGAGGCTGGGAATTCCCCCACAACAACAGCTATGCAATATGGCTCCTACAGGTTTTGAGATACCTAATTGAAAAAAAAAAAAAAGGCCAAACTAGGATGAAGTATAGAACACAAGTGTATTTGCTGACAGCTCAGCCAGAAAGAAGAAATCAGGTTTGACTCAGAGAGTAAACAGGTTTTGTTAAAAGGTAATTAATTCCATCCTGACATGAAATCACAGTGAGACATGATTTCTTTAAATAGTTTTACTAACTTAAAATCAGCATCCTAGTCTGATGGAAGTTACTACCTCATTTTCATTGCTGGACATACACTGTTTAGCGGTCATGACTGCTGAAAGAAGAGCCACTACTAACATTGCTCTTATTTGAGTTCCCAGGACCTAACCTGGACGTAGAGACTTGTGTTTGTGCTTTCTGGGGGAGATCAGAAGGAACTCTGTGTTTACTTAAAAGTGAAATCACTTACACTCATTAAAATGAACTCTCTAACTCCATTCCTCTCAGAGTTATAACTTAATCAAAAATCTACTTCTCAGAGAGTCTACAGACCATATGGCACAGTGGTCTCCTGGTGTTATGGAAATGCTCATTCAAAGCAGGAATGCGTTCCAGAGGAGTGGGATACCCACAAATAAAAGGGCCTTGGCAGGTTGTTTCTTAACCACTTTTTAGAATAGCATCTATTATCCAACAATACCCAATCCTCTGTCTTCTAAAAATCCAAACTGGCAAATCGACATTTATATTAAGAAAAGATTACCAAGGAGTTCAGCAAACCTTACTTCTGGTAGTGGGCTGGCCGGTTTGGTTAGGATTCCTCCTACATAAACAACATTAGGCAGGGTGGGTCTCGGGAACTCCAGGGCTACGTCTGTACACAGCATCCACAAGCTGGACCCGTAGACCAAGTCATACATGGACTTCTCCGGCAGCAGGTTGTATTTCTGCATGATCCTTTCATATTTGGGAAGAACCAGAAAGCTGATCCCTATTCTGGAAATGAGGTAAATGCCGGTGTTTTTCATCCTTTGCAGCAGGTTCATGTGGTCTGTGAGGAGTGAGTTAAACTCTGGGACGTAAGCCAAGGGTGCAGGAGCGCCCACTTCAGCAGGATACCAAAGGCCGGTTGAAAATACAGCATATTTAACCCCCAAGAGATGAGCTATCAAAAATCCACACATGTCATTAGGGTCCACCAGCAGCAGGTCAAAGTTCTCCTTTTTTAGACTCTGAATCAGGGCGTGGTTGCCAACTATCATGTCACAGTTCTTGGTATAGTGATCCAGTATGTCAAGCAGTTCGATTGCTGTCAATCTCCCAGAGAAAATATTCCGCATTTTGGACTGCAGGAAAGCATCCGAGGTGGTACTGTTGAAGATCCCTGGGTAGCGCTGGAGGCTGTAGTGATTAGATGGTGCGATGTCTCTGCCTTCAGAGAGGAGGAACACTGTGTGGTGGCCTCTCTCGTGTAAGGCCGAGGCTAGTGTCTTGAAAATGTACATATGGCTTTCGAACATAATTGGCGGCACGATGATGATTTTGGCAGCCTTGGCTATCCCAACAGCACTCCACAGGAGCATGAAATACGGAGTGTAAGACTTCATAGCTGAAATGACAACCAGAAAACTGCTTAAAACAGACAGCAATCCTCACCATCCAAAACCATCACAAAGATGCTTTCTCACAGGATCTGATGATCCAGTACTTTGCCTAAGGATGGCTTTAAAAAATTATCCCAGTATATGTTCTGTCTCCTCATTTCTGAAAGGTGTCTCTTAAAATATAGAATTGACAGTAAGACTGCCATAAACTGAAATAGATTTAAAATGTATCAGCTTTGGAACAACAATAGAGAGCTCATTTTTTTTTTTTCTAATTTGAAATGAAACCTCTAAGATTGAATTTGAAAAAAAAAACTCTCTTCATTGAATAAGAGCTATAAGCCATCTATGGAACCTTTGTATATCTTTTAATTGAACATCAATGTTAATCCCAGGAAGAAGAGCCAAGACTTCTTATTTTGGCGTATATCAGCATGTATGTCTCTTTTAAAATCATTTTATCACAGCAGCAACATTCCCCAGTTACAACAAAAGCATACCGAAGAAAGATTATGTATCAGAAAATCATCCTTTCAAGTAGTAATTCTATAGAAAATAAGTTTTTCCACAAGAGAAAAAAATGACTTTTAATGTGACTTTCTCCTTTATCTAAATACCCTTAAGTATCCTGGCCAACTTTGTTTATGTAATTTATATCAATTTGCTGACTCATTTCAGGGCATTATCTAAAAGAGAAACCTTTAATACAAAAGTTCAAGAGGGTTAACTGAATCTCAGTAAATACTTGTGAAAGAGATGGCTGATGAGTGACTGTGTCCTTGACTATACTCCCTGTGTTGTACTTGTAACTCAGGTGCAAAGGCCAAGTGCACAGAATGGCGCATGTTTCTTCTACTCTTCTGCTTTACTTAAGTATATACAATAGTTAGAATCACCTTCTACCATTTTTTTAGAAATACCTATGTGGGCCACTGAATATGGAAACTCACCCTATCTTCCCAATATAATTTACATTTAGATTCTAAATTAGCCTCCAAATAGGGAAAGACCTAAAAAATAACTACCCATGAGAACTGGACTTTTCTACTTCAAAGAACAACTCAAAATAGATTTCCATGCAATCACCAAACCAATATTTGTGTTTACCCATCATATATTAACCATCCTGTTTGTACAAATTCCTGCCATCTAAACACAGTTTAAAAAACTATACCTTCTCAACATTCAAACACTGCAAGAAACCTAAAAAAAAGACGTTAATAGCAGGCAAACGATAGATTTTTCCAATACAAAGATTAAACTATAAAATATATTTCCAGATGTTTTTCAAACCAATTCCAAATGATACTATATCATTAAGTTATCATTACTATAACAGTAAACTGAAGTAATATGTGTTATAAACATATGAAAGCCTATGTTAAATGTTGCCTGAGTTAATGTGAGCCTTTAAAAAAATAATTTGGAGCAAACACTGTTTCTATAGCAATGAAGTTTAATCTATAATTATAATGTCAGTGAAAGAAGAAAATTAAATAGCCAACCTTGGAGCAAACCTTCCAGGCCTTTATTCTCCTGTGTTGTCTCCCCAAATGTGTCTCTCTGGGGTAGCCTTCTACCAATGGTTGTGGGGGTTTAGTTGCTAAGTCATGTCCAACTCTTGTGACCCATGGACTGTAGGCTGTCAGGCTCCTCTGTCCATGGTCCTTGCCAGGCAAGAATACTGGAGTGGGTTGCCATTTCCTTCTCCAGCTTCTTTTCCCAACCCAGGGATCAAACCCGGTTCTCCTGTATTGCAGGAAGATTCTTTACCTTCTGAGCCACCAGTGAAGCCCAGCCTTCTGCCCTTGCCAAAAGAGAATAAAAATTAGGAATTTTAAATAGACAAGTTATAAGAATGAGATCTATGCAGAAAAGTTATTTCGGCTGAACTGCCCACTGCTGTGACTAATAGAGCCTATTACTACTGGCATGTCCAAGAAGACCAACATCATGATGAACCAATGTTAGACAACTGCTCTACCAATTGTATTTCGCATTTAGCTGAGCAGATGGTGAGCATACTCAACTCTTTCAGCTGTAGTTATAACTGTTACTTGAACATAAATCACTAAGAAACAAAAGATAACAGTAGGGAAACAAATGCTTTCACTGCATTTCTTAATTTTTTCTTTTAATATTTTAGTAACTACTGCAAAGTAAAAAGAAATCACACAAAATGACTGTTTAATCACAACTGCTTATGTTCTAGAACCACACTGTCCAACAGAACGACCTGTGATGATGAAAATGGTCTATCTCCTTACCATCCAATATGGGAGCCTCTAGTGAGCAATTCCCGGAGAAGGCAATGGCACCCCACTCCAGTACTCTTGCCTGGAAAATCCCATGGATGGAGGAGCCTAGTAGGCTGCAGTCCATGGGGTCGCTAGGAGTCGGACACGACTGAGCGACTTCACTTTCACTTTTCACTTTCATGCATTGGAGAAGGAAATGCCAACCCACTCCAGTGTTCTTGCCTGGAGAATCCCAGGGACAACGAAGCCTAGTGGGCTGCCATCTATGGGGTCGCACAGAATTGGACACAACTGAAGCGACTTAGCAGCAGCAGCAGCAGCAGTGAGCAATTCCAATGTGATTAGTGTGACTGAGGAACTTCTAAACTAGTATTGTACTGCATGTGTATGTGTGTTAGTCACTTAGTCATATCCGATTCTGCAGCCTCATGGATTGTAGCCCAGCAGGCTCCTCTGTCCATGGGATTTTCCAGGCAAGAATACTCAAGTGGGTAGCCATTCCCTTCTCCAGGGGATCTTTCTGTCCCAGAAATTGAACCTAGGTCTCCTGCATTGCAGGCAGATACTTGACCATCTCAGCCACCAGTGGCTGTCGTATAACAAAATGAGGTAAGAAAAGGTACATAAGTATAAAACTATTCAGAAATGCCAATATTCATATGATAAAATATCTTCTAAAAATAATGTCTACTAGGTCATCATATGTCTTCAGGAAAAAGAACTGATTACCAACAAAGAAGCATCATTTGCACAAGTGCGTTATTTACTATTAAAATACAAAGGTAATTATGAAGGATTACAACAGCACTTTAATCTCATAAATATCACCGTTATGGATAACAGAATGACTAACACAACTACCAATAAATGGTATGATCCTTGCCAGTCCAGAAATACCACAATGCATCAATTGAATAGTTGGACTTCATTAATATTAAAATCTTCTTCTCTGAGAGAGATAATGTCAAGAGAATGAAAAGATAAGCAACAGACTGGAGGAAACATTTGCAAAATATATATATATATATAAAAGGATTGCTACCAAGATAGGTAAGGAAGGAACTCAAATCTCAATAAAAAAAAAATAAACAACCTGATTTAAAAGGGGCTAAAGATCTTAATGGACGTCTCACCAAAGAAAATAAAGGTATGAAGTAAACAGATGAGAAGATACTCCACATCACATGTCATGAGGGCAATCCAAACTAAAGCAATAATCAGGACTTCCTTGGTGACTCAGTAGTAAAGAATCTGCCTGCCAATGCAGGAGACGTGGGGTCAACCCTGGTCCGAGAAGATCAGGACAACTATGATGTGTCACAACTATTGAGCCCGTGCTCCGGAGCCCAGGAGCCACAATGACTGAAACCCTAACAGCCCGTGCTCCCCAACAAGAGCAGCGATCCCGATAAGAAGCCCACACACCACAGCCAGAGAGCAGCGCCGCTCACCACAACTAGAGCAAAGTCCATGCAGCAACGAACACCCAGCACTGCCAAAAATAAATAACTAAAATTATATTTAAAAAAGCAACTATACTGAAATAAAAAAAAAAATAATGATACCACTACACATCTACTAAAGTGGTCAATATCCAGAACACTGACAACACCAAATGCTGGAGAGGGTATGGAGCAACAGGAACTTGCATACATTGCTGGCGGAGGTGCAAAATCATACAGACACTTTGGAAGACAAATCGATGGTTTCTATAAACATACTCTTACCATGTGACCCAGAATTTGTGCTCCTTGGCATTTATTGAAAAAAGATGAAAACAGATGCCTGCACAAAAATCTGCACATGAATGTTTAAATTCATGTACAGATTTAACAGGGTTAACAGCTTTATTTATAATTGCCAAAACTTGGGAGTAACCAAGCACACCACCTAAAGTCAGTTGAATAAATTAAAAAACTGTGGTACATCGCTATGGTGGAATATTATTCAGCACTAAAAAGAAATGAACTATCAAGCCATGAAAAGAGAAGGAGGAAATTAAAATGTATATTTACTAAATGAAATAAACCTATTTGAAAAGGCTACATATGGTATGATTCCAATTGTATAACCTTCTGTAAAAGGCTAATCTGTGGAGACAGTCAAGATACTGGTCATTGACAATGGTTGCAAGAGAAGGAAGGATGAACAGGTGGAGCACTCAGGATCTTTAGGGCAGTGAAATTATTCTGTAAGACTCTACAATGGTGTATAAATGTCATTATACATTTACCCCAACCCAGAGACTATCCAAACAGCAAGAATGAGCCCCGTAAAGCAGGGCTCCCCAACCCCTGGGCGAGGACTGGTGCCAGCCCAAGGCCTGTTAGGGATGGGGCCACACCAGGAGGTGAGTGACGGACTGGTGAGCCGGTGAAGCCTCACCTGCTGCTCCCCATCGTTCACACAACCACCTGAACCATTTCTCCCCACCCTCAGTCCTTGAAAAAAATGTCTTCCATGAAACCAGTCCTTGGTGCCAAAAAGGTTGGGGACCACTGCTGTAAAGTATGGACTTGAAGAGATGCTGATGTGTCACTCTGGTTCACTGATCATTAACAACGGACCACTGTGGTGCAAGACGTTGATAGTGGAGGAAGGTGTGCACCAGTGTGGGGGGAGGATACGGGGACTCTGTGTACTTCCTGCTGTGAATCTAAAACTGCTCTAAAAAGTAAAGTTTATTACTTTAGGGAACAACTTAAAGCAACCTGAAAAAATGAAAATAAACCAGACAATTTTTAAAAAGGGATGTGGAAGCATCAAATGTGATACAAACATAATTAAATGGAAAATTATACCATAGAAAAACAACCTGCAACATGCATAATAGACATTTAACCTCTATAAGCATTTTCATGAAGCCATTGTTTAAGGCAGAAGACTGTTACTAACCGCAGACATTTGGAGATACCTTAAAGCCCCAACAGTTGGAAACTGGTTAAAATAAACTGTGATTCATTCATACAATAACCCCTAAAATAATCTTGTAAAAGAATATTTAATGGCATGAAAACACATTCAAGATTTACTACTCACTAAAAACTAGGATTTTACTATTAAAGATTAGGTTTTAATTAATTAAAAATTAGGTTTTACTATTGATTAAAAATCATGAGAAATGCTGGGCTGGAGGAAGCACAAGCTGGAATCAAGATTGCCAGGAGAAATATCAATAACCTCAGATATGCAGATGGCACCACCCTTATGGCAGAAAGCGAAGAAGAACTAAAGAGCCTCTTGATGAAAGGGGAAGAGGAGAGTGAAAAAGTTGGCTTAAAGCTCAACATTCAGAAAACTAAGATTATAGCATTTGGTCCCATCAATTCACAGCAAGTAGATGGGGAAACAGTGGAAACAGTGGCTGACTTTATTTTTCTGAGCTCCAAAATCACTGAAGATGGTGATTGCAGCCATGAAATTAAAAGACGCTTACTCCTTGAAAGGAAAGTTATGACCAACCTAGACAGCATATTAAAAACAGACACATTACTTTGTCAACAAAGGTCCATCTAGTCAAGGCTATGGTTTTTCCAGTGGTCATGTATGGATGTGAGAGTTGGACTATAAAGAAAGCTGAGTGCTAAAGAATTGATGCTTTTGAACTGTGGTGTTGGAGAAGACTCTTGAGAATCCCTTGGACTGCAAGGAGATCCAACCAGTCCATCCTAAAGGAGATCAGTCCTGGGTGTTCATTGGAAGGACTGATGTTGAAGCTGAAACTCCAATACTTTGGCCACCTGATGTGAAGAGCTGACTCATTAGAAAAGACCCTGATGCTGGGAGAGATTGGGGGCAGGAGGAGAAGGAGATGACAGAGGATGAGATGGTTGGATGGCATCACTGACTCAATGGACATGAGTTTGAGTAAACTCTGGGAGTTGGTGATGGACAGGGAGGCCTGGTGTGCTGCAGTCCATGGGGACGAAAAGAGATGGACACGACTGAGTGACTGAAGTGAACTGAAAAGTTAGGTTACTAAGCATTACGATGTAATGTGCTCATGCTCAGTTGCTCAGCCGTGTCCTACTCTGCAACCCCATGGACTGTAGCCCACCAGGCTCCTCTCTCCATGGGATTTTCTAGGCAAGAATGCTGGAGTGGGTTGCCATTCCTCCTCCAGGGGATCTTCCTGACTCAGGATCAAACCCGAGTCTCTTGCATTGCAGGCAAATTATTTAGTGCTGACCATCGGGGAAGCCCACCATGTGAAGTGTCATTTTATATAAGACACATACGTATAAATATTATACACAGGAATGGTACACACCAAAGGGCAGGTTTTTTTTCTGGAGAGTACGAATTATAAGAGATTTTAACTTAACTTTTTCTACATTGGTCACATTACTCTTCTCTTAATAAAAATGAGTGTTATTTTTAAATAAGGTGATAAGAAAGATCGCATTCACAGTAACAACAAAGTACATAAAGTACCTTTAAAATTAACTAAAAAACATATGTGTTGGCTATTCTAAGTAAGGCAAGTCTTTCCCTGAAGATATACATGAAAAGAATACTAAGTGTACAGCAATACCACATTATTTTAATGGAATACAATATTCTAAAAAAGTCAATCCTTTCCATATGATAAATAGACTGAATAAATTCATCTCAAAATTCCAGTGGATGGTTTTGTCTGGAATTTGACCGAATTATATCCATGTTTATTTGTTACAACAGGCTAGAAGGGAGATTTTACTTTTGAAAATGAAACAGTGATGACTTGGGACAGAAAGGTAAAAATTTTGTAATTAAAACACTATCTGGGCCTCTCCTTCAGGGTCAGTCCACCCTCATGCCTCAGGGGTGTACCATCTTTTGCTGACCAAATAACATTCTGAGCTGTAACCGAGCTGTTAAAAAAAAAAAAAAACTATATATATATATATATATATATATATATATATATATGTAGTACATATATACACAATGCAATAGTACTCAGCCATAAGAGAAACACAAAATAATGACATTTGCAGCAACATGGATATAACTAGACATTATCATACTAAATGAAGTAAATCAGAAAGACAAATACCATATGATTTCATTTGTATGTAGAATTTAAACTATGATACCAAGGAACCTACCTACAAAGCAGAAACAGACTCACAGACATAGAGAACAGATCTGTGGTCCCCAAGGGGAGGGGCAGTGGGAGAGGGATGGAGTGGGAGGCTGGGGTTAGCAGATGTAAGCTATTATATACTGAATGATAAAAAGGTTCTACTGTATAGCACAGGAAATTATATTTAATATCCTGAGATAAACCACAGTGGAAAAGAATATGAAAAAGAATGTGTGTGTGTATGCATATATATATATATATATATATATATACTGAATCTTTCTGTACAGCAGAAATTAATACAACGTTGTATATCAACTATACTTCAATTAAAAAAAAAAAACAACACACTATGGAACTTGTCCAAGAATCTTAATTCAAATCAATGGTAGCCTGTAAGAATTTCTTGAATATAACATGAGATGAAGGAAGTACCACAAGTAAATTAGGAAAGAACTCACTCAATGTGAAGTATTATAAAATGGATATTATATATATTATTATATATATAATATATATATAATATTATATAATGTTGGAGAAAGAAAATCACTAAAAATTTTACCTTAGACTTTCCCTAAAGTAAATCAGACTGATGATTGTCAAAAGAAATTTTTTTTCTAATAAAGTCATTAAGAGTGTTGAGCCTTAAATGATCTCTGGAAGGAAAAAGAGAATTTTGAGTATAAAGCAAAGAAAAAAAAATCACTATTATTAGATTTTATTACATAATCATTAACTATTTTTGGAATGTTTAGAATATCTGGAGCAGAAGTTTCCAGTCCAGGATGGCTAACTGAACACAGGGGTCTCTAGTCCTTTCTTCCTAAAGCTCCTTTGGAATTACAGTAAAGTCTATTAAAGGGAACAAATAACACAAATCTCTGAGAACCGACATGAAGAAGTGAGGTGTGGGCAAGACACCAGTCAACAGTGGAATGGAGTTTGGACACTGTGTCAGTAATCTGACAAATGCTTATTGAGGGATACAAAAGAATGAAAGAAATCGCGGCCCAAAACACACAGAGGAAGCTGCAGTAGAGATGAAAATTGCTTCCAGATGGCTGAGAGCTTCAGAGGACACTCCAGGAGCATGAGATGAAGGGGATGCGCTCCCAGGGAAAAGCAGGGGCTGTTGCATTTACCCCCCACAGTAAAGATGAAGTCCAGCTCTCCAGGAAAACTGGATCATCTGCCTAAAGAGGAGTTAGAACTGATGACTAAGAGTAAAGCCCTCCTGACGCTGGCGTGTGGTGGTGGCAGAGGGCTCCTCACCCGTGGACCCCAGAGGCAGCCTCAGGCATTAGACACGCCACCCTGCCACGTGCAGTCTGGACTCAACCTCCCAGTTAGTCTTAAGGAGCTCAAAACTTGCTGAATGACTGAAAAAAATGAGACTTTTTCCTTCATGAAATTAGCAAGGATGTCATTTTTAATGATAAGGCTCAGTCTCTGCAAAGGTACAAAGCAGTTTAATGAAGGTGGCACAAATGTGTTTCATGCTCAGTCGCTTCAGTCGTGTCCAATTCTTTGTGACCTTATGAACTGTAGCATGCCAGGCTCCTCTGTCCATGGAATTTCCCAGGAAAGAATACTGGAGTGGGTTGCCAATCCTTCTGCAGGGGATCTTCTCAACCCAGGACTGAACCCATGTCTCCTGCATTGTCAGGCAGATCCTTTACTACTCAGTTCAGTTCAGACGCTCAGTTGTGTCCTACTCTTTGCAACCCCGTGGACTGCAGCATGCCAGGCCTCCCTGTCCATAGCCAACTTCCAGAGTCTACTCAAACTCATGTCCATTGAGTCGGTGATGCCATCCAACCATCTCATCCTCTGTTGTCCCCTTCTCCTCCTGCCTTCAATCTTTCCCAGCATCAGGGTCTTTTCAAATGAGTCACTTCTTCGCATGAGGTGGCCAATGTATTGGAGTTTCAGCTTCAGCACCAGTCCTTCCAATGAATATTCAGGACTGATTTCCGATAGGATGGACTGATTGGATCTCCTTGCAGTCCAAGGGACTCTCAAGAGTCTTCTCCAACACCACAATTCAAAAGCATCAATTCTTCGGCACTTAGCTTTATAGTCCAACTCTCACATCCATACATGACCACTGGGAAAACCAGAGCGTTGACGAGACGTACCTTTGTTGGCAAAGTAATGTCTCTGCTTTTTAATATGCTGTCTAGGTTGGTCATAACTTCCTTCCAAGGAGTAAGCATCTTTTAATTTCATGGCTGCAGTCACCATCTGTAGTGATTTTGGAGCCCCCCAAAAATAAAGTCTGCCACTGTTTCCACTGTTTCTCCATCTATTTCCCATGAAGTGATGAGAACAGATGCCATGATCTTTGTTTTCTGAATGTTGAGTTTTAAGCCAACTTTTTCACTCTCCTCTTTCATTTTCATCAAGAGGCTCTTTAGTCCCTCTTCACTTTCTGCCATAAGGGTGGTGTCATCTGCATATCTGAGGTTACTGATATTTCTGCCGGCAATCTTGATTCCAGCTTGTGCTTTTTCCAGCCCAGCATTTTTCATGATATACTCTGCATATAAGTTAAATAAACAGGGTGACAATATACAGCCTTGATGAACTCCTTTTCCTATTTGGAACCAGTCAGTTATTCCATGTCCAGTTCTAACTGTTGCTTCCTGACCTGCATACAGATTTCCCAAGAGGCAGGTCAGGTGATCTGGTATTCCCATCTCTTTCAGAATTTTCCACAGTTTATTGTGATCCACATAGTCAAAAGCTTTGGCATAGTCAATAAAGCAGAAGTAAAATATCAATAACTACCAATCTAGACAGCATATTGGAAAGCAGAGACATTAATTTGCCAACAAAGGTCTGTCTCGTCAATGCTCTGGTTTTCCAGTGGTCATGTATGAATGTGAGAGCTGGACTATAAAGCTGAGTGATGAAGAATTGATGCTTTTGAACTGTGGTGTTGGAGAAGACTCTTGAGAGTCCCTTGGACTGCAAGGAGATCCCACCAGTCCATTCTAAAGGAGATCAGTCCTGGGTGTTCATTGGAAGGACTGATGCTGAAGCTGAAACTCCAATACTTTGGCCACCTCATGCAAAGAGTTGACTCATTGGAAAAGACCCTGAGGCTGGGAGGGGGCAGGAGGAGAAGGGGACGACCAAGTATGAGATAGCTGGATGGCATCACCGACTCGATGGACGTGAGTTTGAGTGAACTCTGGAATTTGGTGATGGACAGGGAGGCCTGGCGTGCTGTGATTCATGGGGTCGCAAAGAGTCGGACACGACTGAGCAACTAAACTGAGATATTTTTCTGGAGCTCTCTTGCTTTTTCGACGATCCAACAAATGTAAGCAATTTAATCTCTGGTTCCTCTGCCTTTTCCAAAACCAGCTTGAACATCTGGAAGTTCAGGGTTCACGTACTATTGAAGACTGGCTTGGAGAATGTTGAGCATTACTTTACTAGCATGTGAAATGAGTGCAATTGTGCAGTAGTTTGAGCATTCTTTGGCACTGCCTTTCTTTGGGGTTGGAATGAAAACTGACCTTTTCCAGTCCTGTAATACTAGCACCATGTAAAAATTTAAATAGGCACAAATGTTCTGAAAAACAACTGGCACATTATTTTACATTTATGAAATGATCCGAAATCAGAATTGCCAACATGTATATACAAAGATATTCTCTGCATTCACTTCTGACAGCTAACAGCCAGAAACCACTAAGAAGCCAGCAGTAAAGGATTGATCAAAGTATAGTGCATTTTATAGAGGGATGGTATGGGGTGGGAGGTAGGAGGGAGGTTCAAGAGGGAGGAGACATATGCATATCTATGGCTGATTCATGTTGATTTATGGCAGAAACCATCACAATTTTGTAAAGCAAGTATCCTTCAGTTAAAAATCAATTAATTTGAAAAAGTATAGCATATTTTACTATGGAAAACTCTAGCACCATCAAAAACCATGCTTTTAAAAACATTTTTAATTTGAGAAAATGCTTATAACATAAGAAAGCAAGAAACAGAATGTTATGTATATATATTTAACTTATATGCAGAGTACATCATGAGAAACGCTGGACTGGAAGAAACACAAGCTGGAATAAAGATTGCTGGGAGAAATATCAATAACCTCAGATATGCAGATGACACCACCCTTATGGCAGAATACCAATAACCTCAGATATGCAGATGACACCACCCTTATGGAACTCAAAAGCCTCTTGATGAAAGTGAAAGTGGAGAGTGAAAAAGTTGGCTTAAAGCTCAACATTCAGAAAACGAAGATCATGGCATCCGGTCCCACCACTTCATGGGAAATAGATGGGGAAACAGTGGAAACAGTGTCAGACTTTATTTTTCTGGGCTCCAAAATCACTGCAGATGGTGACTGCAGCCATGAAATTAAAAGATGCTTACTCCCTGGAAGGAAAGTTATGACCAACCTAGATAGCATATTCAAAAGCAGAGACATTACTTTGCCCACAAAGGTTCGTCTAGTCAAGGCTATGGTTTTTCCTGTGGTCATGTATGGATGTGAGAGTTGGACTGTGAAGAAGGCTGAGCGCCGAAGAATTGGTGCTTTTGAACTGTGGTGTTGGAGAAGATTCTTAAGAGTCCCTTGGACTGCAAGGAGATCCAACCAGTCCATTCTGAAGGAGATCAGCCCTGGGATTTCTTTGGAAGGAATGATGCTAAAGCTGAAACTCCAGTACTTTGGCCACCTCATGCGAAGAGTTGACTCACTGGAAAAGACTCTGATGCTGGGAGGGATTGGGGGCAGGAGGAGAAGGGGACGACAGAGGATGAGATGGCTGGATGGCATCACTGACGTGATGGACGTGAGTCTCAGTGAACTCTGGGAGTTGGTGATGGACAGGGAGGCCTGGCGTGCTGCAACTCATGGGGTCGCAAAGAGTCGGACATGACTGAGCGACTGATCTGATATATGTATATATGGACTTTCCAGGTGTTACAGTGGTAAAGAATCTGTCTGCCAATGCAGGAGATGCAAGAGACAGAGGTTCTATCCCTGGGTTGGGAAGATCCCCCGGAATAGGAAATGGGAACCCACTTGAGTATTCTTGCCTAGAAAGTACCATGGACAGAGGAACCAGGCATGCTGCAGTCCATGGGGTCACAAGGAGTTGGACACGACTGAGCGCATACACACATACACATATATATGTATACATAAAATGATTATAGGGCTTCCCTGGTGACTCAGAAGGTAAAGGATCTGCCTGCAGTGCAGGAGACCTGGGTTTGATTCCTAGGTTGGGAAGATCCCCTAGGGAAGAGAATGGTAACCTACTCCAGTATTCTTGTCTGGAGAATTCCATGGACAGAGGAGCTCAGTGGCCAATGAGGTCCACGGGATCAGAAAGAATCAGACACAACTGAGCAACAACCACTTTTACTTTCACTTTCAAAATGATTATAGTAGCAACCAAGTAAATATCAAAACCCTTATCAGTAGTAAGTTTGGATTATCAGATTGAGTGCTTTTCTCTTACTTTCCTAGTTATATATTTCCGGACTTCCGAAGGTTTCTGCCAAAAATACATAATATTTATAACACACTCATTCAACATACATGCCACTTGAGCATGTCTTACTCTCATTTTCCCCTTGGAGTCAAGTGTCTTAAAACATCAGTCTCTATTTATTGGACCCCACTTATTTCCCAAATGATTACAGTCTGCCACTGACTCCACCACAACTCTGCCTGAACACTCATTGTCAAGAGCACTAAATATTTCCTATATGTGTACTCAGTTGCTCAGCTGTGTCCAATTCTTTGCGACTCCATGGACTGTAGTCTGCCAGGCTTCTCTGTCTGAAATTTTTCAAACAAGAATACTGGAGTGGGTTGCCATTTCCTCCTCCAGGGAATCCTCCCAAACCAGGGATAGAAACCTCATCTCCCGTGTCTCCTGGATTGGCAGGCGGATTCTTTATCACTGCACCACCAGGGAAGCCAAAATATCTCCTAATATTCACTGAAATACCTTTCTTGCCCAGTACTTACCTGACTGGGCTTTTCTTTCACTTGAGATACTACTGAGCCGCTACCTGCACCAAATTCTCTCTTGGCTTCTGAGATGCAACTATTACTTGACTATACCGCACCGCCAGAATACTGACAAAAATCCCAAATTCAAAGTCTTTAAACAAATTCTCAATCCCCAACCCAGGGATGCAACCCAGGTCTCCCGCACTGCAGGCAAATTCTTTACCATCTGAGCCATGAGGGAAACCCCGATGGACATGAGTTTAAGCAAACTCTTGGAGAGAGTGAAGAGGAGTCTGGTGTGCTGCAGTCCATGGGGTCACAAAGAGTTGGACACGACTTAGTGACTGAACACAACAAAACAAATTTCTTGTTGCCTATCAGTCCACCCTTCCTTCTTTATATAAAATTTTGTATATAAAAAATTATTTCCAGGGCTGTATTCAAGATAAGAAACAATGCTAGTCTTAATAAGTGTGCCCACCCCTCACCATATGAAAACCATTCAACATTTAATTATGAATTAATTTGGGCAAAACAAGAATATCTGGGTGTACCTATTTGTGTGTGCGTATGTGTGTGTGTTAGTTGCTCAGTTGTGTCCAACTCTTTGTGACCCCATGGACTGTAGCCCATCAGGCTCCTCTGCCCATGGAATTCTCCTATATGTTGCCTCTACAAAATACTCATTTGCAAAAGTGATCCCTGCAAGACCCCATGTTTGTAAACCCCTTAAGAGCACCAGAAAAAATTAATTATTAATAGCTCTTTTGTTCCTGCTCCTAAGCAACAATGGTTAACAAAGGCAGAAACTTAACACAAGAACATCCCATCATGCCACTAAGATTTTAAAAGATAAACAATAGACTTTATGAATCCATATTGCTCCCATTTTCTCAAATATCAGAGCATAACACCATGCTAGACCTCCAGCAACCTTTCTATTTCCATCTAATTATTTAAAGAGAAAAAAGGAGGGTGCCTCACTTTTGACCACCACTTGAAGGAATCATTTCTGGGTTTTTTTCTATTTGAAGTTAGATCATTAATAACTCTGAACTAAACATACTTGAGGATGAACTATACAGGAAAAAAATATGAAAAACACAAAACAAAATTAGAACTCAGGTTTTGACAGCCTACCATCCCAGCAGCTCAACAATTCATAGTCTAACATTCTAAACTAGAATTAATAAAAATGTTTTCATGATAACGGAAAAACAAGGGCTAAGGGGAAATTTACGATCATGTCTGTACGCAGTGAACTGAGCTATTTAGAAAAACAGAGTGATTTAGTCCTCAACGCAGATCATATAGTCTAGCAAGCTGCATACCAGAATTTCTTCGTGCTTTTAAGTTTCCTTGGCATTGAGGATTATGTGGATGGCAATAAGAAGAGAAAATGTATCAATCATGACTGCCACCACAGGTTGACCTTGGTACTACATGAAATACTGTCGAGTAAATTCATTCTTTTCTAAGCACCTTCTACAAGTTAAGCCTTGGAAAATGCCATCCAGTAAAACAAAAATAAGAAAAATAAATCCAGCAAAGTAAAAATTAATTGGGGATCATTAATAGGGCTTTTAAATAAATGAACATTTATTTTAAAAATCTATTTTCCTGTAGCATAATTTTAGTTCCAAAAGGGTAGAAATTGTAGTAGAGGTTGATAACTGTTTTATTCCTATGGCCACATGGCGCTCAATCAAGATTTATTAAATGAAGGACTGTGACTGTGATTCTGAACCAGGACACATAGTTGGACCACATACACCTCCAGCAATGCACTCTTTTTTGTCCTTTAATCTGAAATGAATGAACTTGTAATTATATTTATTGCCTTATTTCTGAACAAAATTCTAAATCAAAAGCTTTGCCCGAGGCACTGTAGTTAGCTACCCACTTCAATTATGGAGAGAATTTCTGGGCTAATGGGTACTGCAATTGGAAAAAGTTATCAAGTCAAAGAATAGATTTCATTACAGCTTTTCCTTAACTCTGCTGCTACTGCTGCTGCTACGTTGCTTCAGTCGTGTCCAACTCTGTGCGACCCCATAGACGGCAGCCCACCAGGCACCACCGTCCCTGGGATTCTCCAAGCAAGAACACTGGAGTGGGTTGCCATTTCCTTCTCCAATGCATGAAAGTGAAAAGTGAAAGGGAAGTCGCTCAGTCGTGTCCAACTCTTAGCGACCCCATGGACTGCAGCCCACCAGGCTCCTCCATCCATGGGATTTTCCAGGCAAGAGTACTGGAGTAGGGTGCCATTACCTTCTCCGTTCCTTAATTCTAGGGGTCTTTTTTCATGTTGTTTGTTAACTTCCTATACATTCACAGCAATGCTGTAAATGGCCAAGCAAATGACCATTTATTAAATAATCAATATGAAAGGAAACTGGATGCCATAAACAGACATATAAGAGACAGTCGTGGCATATATTTTTCTTCTTTTTTCTAGTAATGGAATCCTCTACTTTATCTTGGCTCAGCCAAAAAAGACTAAAGCCATTTCCCAGCCTCTCTAGGAGCTAGTTTAGTCACAAAAGTTAGTTCTAGTACACAGGATGGGATAGAAGCAGGGTGTATGTGCAATTTCTCATTTACACCCTTAGAGCTTTCACTTTTGGTCTTTCTGCCCAATGGAATGAGGACTTGGTAATGATTAACATCCTGGACCACAGGACAGAAGCACAAACCAGGAAACGTGTCAGAACAAAGACACTTAGCACTGTGCCCCCAGAGTATCAGCCCTGTCTGCTCTGCCACTGTAACCATCACCCACGAGCAAACTCCTGATACTTTTCTGAAATTGTCATTCGCAGACTGTTTCCAGCAGTAGGGTGACCAACCACCCCAGAACCGAGGGCATTTCCAGGATGCAGGGCTTTCAGCGCTAAAACTGGGAATGTCCTGGGCAAACCAGAAGGAGCTGGTCATGCCACAGCTTGAAATCTACACCTTAACATAAAACTCTCAGTAAACAGCAGCTCGTAAAGAGAGTTGCACTGTGTACTATGTACCTTCTCTACATCACAGGCTTTATGAGCGTTATCTCATTTTATACTGAGATAAGGACAAAAATAGTTGTTCCCATTTACAGATGAGGAGAATAAGACTGAGACAAGAAATTACCTAGTATATTGCAGAGCTTCATATCCATTTTTAATCCACTTTCACCCCACCATTCGAAGACAGGAAGAAAGCGAAGCTGAAAAAACATATTGTGACTGTGGACAAACTGGGGGAATACTCAGCTTTATTGCTATAGAGTTGTTAAAGAGCCCAGGTTTAAACATTTCACTCTCATATGTAAACAATATCTTGTGCTCTGAAGCCAATTATGACCATATATTACAGACTGGTTCCAAATAGGAAAAGGAGTACGTCAAGACTGTATAACGTCACCCTGCTTATTTAACTTATATGCAGAGTACATCACGAGAAACACTGGACTGGAAGAAGCACAAGCTGGAATCAAGATTGCCGGGAGAAATATCAGTAATCTCAGATATGCAGATACCACCCTTATGGCAGAGAAAGCAAAGACGAACTAAAGAGCCTCTTGATGAACGTGAAAGAGGAGAGTAAAAAAGCTGGCTTAAGGCTCAACATTCAGAAAACGAAGATCATGGCATCCGGTCCCATCACTTTATGGCAAATAGATGTGGAAACAGTGGAAACAGTGGCTGACTTTATTTTTCTGGGCTCCAAAATCATTGCAGATGGTGACTGCAGCCATGAAACTAAAAGACGATTACTCCTTGGAAGGAAAGTTATGACCAACCTAGATACCATATTTAAAAGCAGAGACATTACTTTGTCAACAAAGGTTCGTCTAGTCAAGGCTATAGTTTTTCCAGTAGTAATGTATGGATGTGAGAGTTGGACTATAAAGAAAGCTGAGCGCAGAAGAATTGATGCTTTTGAACTGTGGTATTGGAGAAGACTTGAGATTTCCTTGGACTGCAAGGAGATCCAACCAGTCCATCCTAAAGGATATCAGTCCTGGGTGTTTATTGGAAGGACTGAGGTTGAAGCTGAGACTCCAATATTTTGGTCACCTGATGTGAAGAGCTGACTCATTTGAAAAGACCCTGATGTTGGGAAAGATTGAAGGCAGGAGAACAAGGGGACAACAGAGGATAAAATGGTTGGATGGCATCACCGACTTGATGGACATGGGTTTGGGTGGACTCGGGAGTTGGTGATGGACAGGGAGGCCTGGCATGCTGCGGTTCATGGCGTCGCAAAGAGTCGGGCAAGATTGAGCGACTGAACTGAACTGATTTGTCTGGATATGCACAGCTCAACTACAGAAATGCAAACTACTCAAGGAAATAAAACATTAGAAATACCATTCAAACAAATGAATTCTGCCCTTGGGACTCTGATGAGCACCACAAGGGGTACAGGAAAAACCTCCTCTTGAAGGAGAAGTTATAAGGAATGTTTTTGTGGTCCTTTATGGTTCTCGTTGCTGTTACAGTGCTCCAAGCTAGCTGCACTTACCACTTTTCTACACTGCCAGCACCTGCAGTTATCTCTTTCCAGACATCTAGAGTACAGGTGGTGAAGCTGTAATGAGAAGCCCAATGCTGTTCGCTTATCAGTGATAGCTGGCCCAGAGGCACCTGGGATCCTTGTCTGAAATCATCAGGTGAGAAACTAATATTAAAAAAACAAGAAAATAGAGAGAAAAGAAAAACAGGATAATACGGATACCAACAGACATGGCAGTCAGTACCTAGTACAATATATGTATTCAATGCTCAATGGTGGCAATTAAATTTAACTATATTAAACAAAATGTAATCCCCTAATGAAATGATTCTCAAATGTGTGCATCCAAATGAAACACCTACAGTGCTAACTAAAAATGCAGATTCCAGTCTTTTCAACACACAGGCTATTATGAAGTCTGGGGGAAATCCCCAAATCTGCACTTGTAAGAAGCAGCTGGGGTTTTTGATGAATTCAACCATCAGATTGAGAGACAAGGATCTCACACTTAATTCTTATCTGCAATAAGAGATACACAAGTGATGCAGTGGATGTGTCGATCTGAAATCTAAAGATCTGATAAAGCTCAACTCTCCTGTGGATGTGAAAAAGAAAAAGGCCCATCCCCTGTTCCTGAAGAACCCAGAATAAACAAATAAACACTCCCCAAATATTTTAAATGTCTTGTGATAAAGTGCCTGCAATATCTCAGGAACGCATGGACACAGTTTTAGTAATTTATAAGGACATGCATTACCTTTCGATTTTCATTAAGTTTAATACCACATATTCTACTTTCCCATCACCACTAAATTACACAAATTATAATCTGAAATATTAGTTTATTAGTAAAGTGTTTCAATGTCACTTTAGATATATAATTTAAATAAATGTCAACGTGTATTTAAAATTTTGGTGTTTTGAATATGTGTCATATTTGAGTAACCTGATTGTCTTTTCAGGTAGTTCATATTTCAAGTTGTTTATATTATGATAGTAAAATTGTTGTAAGTGACCCTATCATGATGTCCCTACAATTAAAGGAAAACACATACACACACACACGGCAAGCAACTGCTGCTGCTGCTGCTGCTAAGTCGCTTCAGTCGTGTCCCATTCTGTGCGATCCCATAGACGGCAGCCCACCAGGCTCCCCTGTCCTTGGGATTCTCCAGGCAAGAACACTGGAGTGGGTTGCCATTTCCTTCTCCAATGCATGAAAGTGAAAAGTGAAAGTGAAGTCGCTCAGTCGTGTCCGACTCTAGCAATCCCATGGACTGCAGCCCACCAGACTCCTCTGTCCATGGGATTTTCCAGGCAAGAGTACTGGAGTGGGGTGCCATTGCCTTCTCCGACGGCAAGCAACTATGGATGCCCAAATCCATAGTCTTGGTAATTTAGGCCATGTCATTTAATTTCTCTGCACCTAATTTTCTTCACCTGCCAGTGAGGATATTAAATTAGATGGTCTGGAAAACCACTTATAGTCTAAAGCTTATTGAAAAATAAGCTTTAAGAATAGGTTTAATTCTTAATAGGTTTAATTTAAGAATAGGTTAAGAATAGGTTTAATGAGATTGAAATGATAAAAATAGTTAAGGCCAGATCAATGGATGCTGAGGAAAAAACAAAGAAAAATGCAATTTACCCTGAGTTTAAACCTTATGTTCTAGAGAATCTTTACTGTGAAGACAAATTTCACAGGGATACTGTTAAAATGCAATTATGATTCAGCACGTCTGGTGTGGGGCCCCAGATGATTTATCTCTGACAAGCTCTCTGGTGACACAAGATGCTACAGGTATGCGCAGTACACTGTGAGCAAAGCGAGGATGCAGAGTGAAGCCAAGAGGCAGAATGGAGAGTCATAAAACACGATCAATAAAGCGGTCAGGGAGTCAACACCACCAATAACGTACTGGAAAGCAAATTATTTGTTAATCACACACAAAAGACAATTTGCTTAAAACAATTAAAGGACCAGAGGAGCCTGGTAGGCTGCAGTCCATGGGGTGGCAAAGAGTCAGACACGACTGAGTGACTTCACTTTCAAGCACTGGAGAAGGAAATGGCAACCCACTCCAGTGTTCTTGCCTCGAGAATCCCAGGGAAGGGAGAGCCTGGTAGGCTGCCGTCTCTGGGGTCGCACAGAGTCGGACACGACTGAAGCGATGCAGCAGCAGCAGCAGCAGCAACCTAATATACATTTTTTTTTAAGGAACTGATATGTGTGGCAGGGAGCCAATCTTCCAGCACAGGGCAACCCTCCAGGGTCTCTCAACTGTGAACGCACATTATAGTCACAGGGGAGCCCAGGAAAACCAGAGACACCCGAAAACCTGCCACCCCCATCCTACATCAGTTAGAATTTCTGATGTAGACCTAGGGCCTACCTAGGTCTTAGCATTTTTTGTTTTCTTTTTAATGCTCCCCAGGGGATTATGCTACTGAAAGCCACTGGGTTACATTTACACAAAATCACAGTAAAATACACAAAAGTAAACTAATCCAACCCACTTTCTTTTTTTTAATTAACTTTTAATTGGAAAATAATTGCTTTATAATATTGTGTAGGTTTCTGCCATGTATCAGGAGGAATCAATCATGGATATACACATGTCCCCTCCCTCCTGAACCTCCCTCCAATCTCACACCCCATCCCACCCCTCTAGACTGTCACAGAGCACCAGCTTTGAGCTCCCTGTGTCATATAGCAAATTCCCACTAGCTATCTATTTTAAATATGGTAGTACATATGTTTCAGTGATACTCTGTCAATTCGTCCCACCCTCTCCTTCACCTATTGTGGCCACAGGCGTGTGCTCTATGTCTGCATTGCCATCGGTGCCTTGCAAATAGGTTCATCAGCATCATCTTTCCAGATTCCATATATACGCATTAATATAAGATACTTTTCTCTTTCTGACTTACTTCACTCTGTATAATAGGCTCTAGATTTATCTACCTCATCAGAACTGACTCAAATGCACCCCTGTTTATAGCTGAGTAATATTCCATTGTGTATATGTTCCACAACTTCTTTATCCATTCATCTGTCAATGGACATCTAGGTTGCTTCCATGTCCTAGCTATTGTAAATAGTGCTGCAATGAACATTGGGGTACATGTGTCTTTTTCAATTATGGTTTCAATTAGGGTATAAGCCTAGTAGAGGGATTGGTGTGTCATATGGTCGATTTATTCCTAGTTTTTTTAAGGAATTTCCATACTGTTCTCCATAGCGGCTGTATCAATTTACATTCCCACCAACCCACTTTCTGGTGGTGTCTTTTAATAAACTGAGGGGCTTGTGTGTGTGTGTATGTGTATTTATATGTGTGTGCTGGCAGAACCAAGAATACTTGAATATTCCTAAATAACCAGTTAGTATATAAAATACAGTATCATGAATTTAGGTTATAAAAACTAGCCAGGAAGTATTAAGCAGGAAAACATTTTGAAATTCATATTGGATTTTTCTTTTGTCCCTAAAATGACTAGAAATTTTTCATTACATGAGAAAACTGGAAATGATTACATTTATTATCACAGATCAGCGGATCTCACACTTCAGCAAGCAGCAGAATCATTTGACAAGCTTGCTGTAAATGGACAGACTTACAGGCCTGTCCACTGTTTGTTCCCAGAGATCTGGGACGCACACCTAACAAATTTTCAGGTGATGTTTCTACTGGTCCAAAGATCATTTTGAGAATCATTAATAGAGGGAAAAGTTTGCGATTTTACACACACACACAGATGCAGCGTGGGTTTCTTTCGCTGCTAGGCTGGCACAGGTATCTCCATGTTCCTGTACCATGCGCTCAACATTCAGCCAACAATAAGGAAACTCTTTGTTCTGATGCTGATCTCATCCTTAAACAAATGAGAAAAGTTTCATACATCATACAACTGGTTCTGTGTGAGGCTTTAAGTTCCGGTAGGCATTTGCTTTCTTAAAAAAAACTGACATTTTATTCATGTTTTAAAATGTTTCATTAGGGCTTTTATTAGCTCTCATTCATTGGGATTTTAATTAGCAGAATACCACAGTCAATGCGGAGGAAATTCAGATCAAGTTTTCATATCCTGCCACAATGGGACAAAATCATACGTGGGGGAAGAGAGCTTTTCAATACACCATCACCTAGAGAATCTTAAAGTTTCAGAAATGTACTAGGTTCACAAAAGATCATGAGATTTTTTTTCTCCTACTTATTAATAATATCCTTCCTTTATATCACTAGTTTAAATTGTAAACATTATCTACATTAACATTATTAAGAGTCAAAAGATAAATCCTTTTGTGATATTTTTAACATGTTTTCAAATAAAAAATGTCTGAACAAATATAACCAAAAACAAATTTAAAATAACTCTGGATATTTCCCTATTTAATTCCTTGAAAGTCCTGGAGAATGAGCAAATAACACATTTCCCAACTGTAGTCTCATAAAATGCTAGTGAAGTCAGAAAGAGAAGTTTGTTATGGAGTATCAGATAAAACTGCAAAGTTGTATTAGTCCCCAGAAGAGGAAGATTTTGGTAGGTTCTACAGAAAGACAGAATGCATTCTCTGAGACTCCCTTGTTAACAAGTGAAAATGTAGTTTTGTGGCTTCTAAGCATCTAGGATTAAACCTGATGTTCAACAGAATGAAGCAAGGCCAGAGAAGGCTTTTGTATATCACTGCCATTGTTAACAGTCTTGAAAACATAATATAAATATGCTTAAACATTGGTACTTAATACATTTGTTATGAAATGATGCCAAATATGTTTTTTAAATATGTATTTCATATTTTATAAAATAAATCAAAGTCCTAATTTCAAAACTAAAGATAACTGAGTCTAAACCCTTTCATTTGTAGAGAAAGGAACAAGGTTTCAGGCAGTGGTTGCCAAGCATCACTTGGCTAGTTCCTAGTTACTCATTGGCAGAGTCGGAACTAACACTCAGGTTTCCTGGGTCCTAATTCAGTATCTCTTACCTGTACCATAAAAAGACTCTCTAAAGTTGCCACTGCCACATGTCAGATAATAGGCTTTTTTAATAAAATTCTGGGGTACACGAAGCAAATTAGCAATATTCAAAAAGCCTTTCAATGTTATACTAGATTTTTAAAACCCACTGTATATTTTGGCTCTGAGGCAGAAGACATCTAACACATAATAGGCTGCTTGTGAATGAATGGTTGGATCAATTCTTCTCTGTTACAGACGCTCATCTCACAAACCTCCTGGAATTCAATATGTCTGGTTCAAAATGTCTCTCCCCTTCCATGCCCTTGTGAGCAGAGTAGGGATATAGGAATAGGGCTGCATTTGCTTAGTATAAAAATGGCAAGCTGAGTGATCTTTACTGGTAAAAATACTGATGAGAAAGCATAAAGCATCTGGGCTTATACAGAGGCTGGGCAACTGCTACACAGGATGATTTGAGTAAAATGACCAGATCCTACTCTAGAAATGGGCAGACTCCACCGCCCTCCCCTCTCCACACACACCTCTATCCACATCCTTACCTGACAATGTGTAAGCCGATCACTAGGATCACTCTTCTGAGCTCACCACAAAGGCAGGGACATCATCTTCACAAAGGAAGACGATGTAAGTGGACTGAAAGAAAGAGTGGGACAGCAAAAAGAAGATGCAGGACAGCCAGAGGACCTTGTTTCTGAATGGCTTTCATTATTTAGAAATTTGAACAAAAAGTACATTCTATTCTCAGGCATATGCTCAGTGAAAGTGAAAGTCACTCAGTCTCCAACTCTTTGCAACCACAATCCATGGAATTCTCCAGGCCAGAACACTGGAGTGGGTAGCCTTCCCCTTCTCCAGGGAATCTTCCCAACCCAGGGATTGAACCCAGGTCTCCCACATTGCAGGCAGATTCTTTACCAGCTAAACCACAAAGGAAGCCCATATGTTCAGATAAAGTCTAACTGATCAAAACAAAATTACTTCTTAAAGCTCACATGAATTATTTAAAACTGGCAAATAACAGAGTCAGGCATCAGTTCTTATTAACAGTCTTACTTAACCGGTCAATTTCCTTTTTTGTTGTTACTGAGATTTCTTAAGATCTAGTCTTATTCCTATTGCTACTCCTACAGCCCTGCCCATAATGACATGGAAGAGGAGACACTATGAACCAGAAAACTTTGGTATGAGGGAAAAGAACTCATCCTGTGCTTCTGGTTAACTGAAGGTCTTACCAGGGGGTCAGGGAGAGAGGATGATTTGATTGCTTCAAGTCAGAGCTTCCTAATATGTGTAATCATTTTCTCCAACTACTGTTTCTTGACATCAGACATGTCTGACTCGGTCATGTCTAACTCTGTGACCCATGGGCCATAACCCACCAGGCTCCTCTGTCTATGGGATTTCCCAGGAAAGAAGACTGGAATAGGTTGCCATTTCCACCTCCAGAGGATCTTCCTGACCCAAGGATCGAATCTGGGTCTCCTGCATTACAGGAAGATTCTTTACCATCTGAGCCACCAGGGAAGTCCATATTCAAATATAAATACAAATTAAAAACTAAATGCACTTAATTATCTGTGTCATTTGCTCTTATTAGTCTTTCCTAAAATTAGCTGTGAATGTACTTCCATCCATTAGAAGCTCTGGGTAAATTTTAAAAGAAAAATCTCCATGATGTATAGAACAATCTTTTGGACTCTGTGGGAGAGGGCAAGGGTGGGATGATTTGGGAGAATGGCATTAAAACATGTATAATATCATATATGAAACAAATCGCCAGTCCAGCTTCGATGCATGATACAGGATGCTTGGGGCTGGTGCACTGGGATGACCCAGAGGGATGGTACGGGAAGGGAGGTGGGAGGGGGGTTCAGGATGGGGAACACGCGCACACTCGTGGCGGATTCATGTTGATTATGGCAAAACCAATACAATATTGTAGGGCAATTAGCCTCCAATTAAAATAAATAAATTTATAATAAAATAAAAAATAAAAATATATATATATATAAAAAACCATCCAACTGTATACTTTAAGTGGGTGAATTGGATGATGTATGAACCATATCTCAATAAAACTATTTTTAAAAATTTTTAAACAATATACCAAATCATTACATATTTTATAATAAAGAATTCAAAGACCTATAATATGATCTTTCTACAGACCAAACCTTTTTTTTTTTTTTGCTGTCATAACTAAATGATACAGCAGTCTATGCAGAACGATTCATTTACAAAGAAAGAGAATGTTTCTAGTTTGAATGATGTGTTTTTTTTTAAAAAAAAAAAAAAAACAGGAAAAAAGTATTAATATACACACAGCGTTTTAGGGGATTTACCTCCTTTCCTGTTCTGAGTCACAGAAGGTATCATTCAACCATGTTTAAATATCTTATCTCTGATTAGTATGTTTGTCCAAGGCCTTATGGGGAAACCCAGAGTGAAAGTCCACCCTCGAACTGCACATACTCTTCTCAGAGGGAGAATTAACATAACCAAGTGTTTAACTATCACAGCCAAATACAGAAATGAAAGGCAAAGGAAAGTAATAGAAACTAGGACACAATAGTCTGAGTTGGGACTAGAGTATCGAAACCATGAAGGATGACAGTTTGCAAGCCCAGAGGGAAAAAAGCAGAGCTGTTCAGATAGGGGATATCCTGAAGCAAACACCTAGAGAGACAAAGGGAACCCAGTGAACAGAACCATGCCGGGGGGACAGGAGGAAGTAGAGAGGGGGGTCAGAGGGGAGCCCGATAACAGGGAGCTCTGAGAGCCAGCACTGCCAGGTGAAAACGAAGGGCCAGGAGCCCGGGTCCAAACATTACACCTGTCCTGGTGACCCCAGAGTGCTGTGTCTCCATGGTTTGAAAGGTGTGATGACCTACTGGACAGGCTTCCCCACACGGCACAGTGGTAAAGAACCTGCCTGCAATGCCAGAGACCCAGGTTCAATCCCTGTGTAGGGATACCCCGGAGAAGGGAATGGCAATCCACTCCAGTATTGTTGCCTGGAAAATTCCATGGACAGATGAGCCTGGTGGGCTACAGTCCATGGGGTCGCAAAGAGTCGGACATGACTGTGTGACTAACACTACTGGACAGGCAATGCTTAAGATTTTACTGCTGCTCAAAGGAACTGAGTATTTGCAACATAAAGGTAGTGTCCGAGATGGTGGCTACATTTGGCCACCAATGTTCCTGGTACACCTCAGCCCTGAGCCAGTAGTGTTCCTTCTTCTGAATGTGGAGGATCACAGGCACTGGTTTTTATTAAACTCATGCTCAGATCAATACTATAGTCTCCTGCTACGGTGCTCCAGGTCCACACAAAGCCCACATAGGCCACTGAAGCACTCATTCTCTTCTGCTTTTTTTCTTTCTTTCCTTCCCCTCCCATATAGTCTCCTTTCCCACTCTCCATCTTGCTCTAATTCCCTGTTTCTTATCTACTTCTCCTTCCAGTTTGTCTTCTGATCACTCTAGCTCCATTAAGGTATTAATATATTCTCAAAAATGCCACTGAAGTGTTTTCAAAACCAGGAAAAAACAGTGATTAGCATTAATATTCCTTAAAATAGCTTCACCCTTGACTTTACGCACAAATTTTGCTGCCACCTCCAGCTCCCCCCGCCCCTTTCTAAATAGACAGGCAAACCTGTCTGACTAGTTTTCTTCTAAGTCCAGCTCTCCCAATTGGATGACAGTACAAATGAACCACAGGTTCACAGCACAAATGCAAAGGCTATGAAAAGCACATGGCCTTCAGAAGCAGCAGCCACAGCTAGGGATCTACGCCATCCACCCAGTCTCAGGGCAGCTGTCTCAATGTAGGAAGGCAACATCACTGAAGGGCTCACTCTAGTGCTAGTTTAAAAAAAAAAATCCCTGTCTATGCATTCTCTTCTGAACAAGGGATATTACAATGTGGTTACGATTGAGAATCAGATTAAGCCTTTATCTTACAAGTTTAAGATGCTGGATGTGACTATATTATTTACTGTGTGGTACAGAGGTGTCCTTGCAGTTTGTTGCTGTTGTGTGTGTTTGCTTAAGTCCATTAGGAAAGTCTGAGTTTGCAAAACAGATTAATCAGAATGAGATTTTTTTTTTTTAGAGACAGATGTACTTTGATATTGCTTGGTGTGTGTGTGTGTGTGTTAGTCGCTCGGTTGTATCCGACTCTTTGCGACCCCACAGGCTGTAACCTACCAGGCTCCTCTCTCCATGGGATTTTCACAGCAAGAACACTGGAGTGGATTGTATTTCCTATTTCAGGGGATCTTCCCGACCCAGGGATCAAACCCATAAATCCTGCATCTCCCTCATTGGCAGGCAGATTCTTTACCACTGAACCATCACGGAATCTGAGATTGTTTTAAATGGGTACATTTTAAATATGATATGCTTTAAAATCATTGTCCATATTTTTCTGGACTGTCAACTATTTCAAACATATGGAAAGGTATAAAGATTAATATAAAAAAATCTGTATACCCATCACCTATATTTTAAAGTTTAAATTCTGCCTTACTTTGAAGTGTTTTGAAACTTTTAAATTCTACAAATATGATTCAATTTATAAAAACGAAATTTTATATAACTTTTCAGGAACATATTATAAAAATCAAGGCATATCTGCACATGATTCTATTGCTTAAAATTTTTCTTAATCCATGAGAACATTTTGTTTAAGCTACAATATCTCACATGGAGTAAAATCAGCCCCATGGTTATTATTAAAGCAAGTTATGGCCAATATACAGCTAAAAAAGTATAACTTGGTGTCTTGAAAATGTTTCAAGTATTAAATTTCTTTAAAACCTAACTGAAAAGTGTGAAGTGATTTTACACATATGTCTGTATTCATAATATTCTCAAATGAGGCAAATACTTACCAAAGCAGTTACAATATAAATTTATTTAGTGAAAGGCAATACCTCTAGGTACATTTCTGTTATCTCAATCAAGTCAAGGGAAATTATACCTCCAATATAGGATTGTTTCCATTATTAAAAATTCAGACAAACAGAAGAGAGTTATTAGCAAAATACACAGTATCTCTGAAACGTTCCTAACTACATGTTTTTTCTACCTAATCCAAATGTTTTACTACTTATAGCCAGAGACTGAGAACTTACCTGGCTGTCCTATACACCCTGCCATTGACAAACCCAAAAGTTTCGTTTTCATCTGGGCTCTGAACCCCTAAATGCTGACCTCATGTCTAAGTCAATTTCACTGTGGCATCTGTCATCTCTGTAAGGGAGTCCTGAACAGGACAATATAGAGTCCAAAGCTGAGTTTGTGAATATACAATATGGAACTTTCAGAAGTCTTTGAAAATCACCTACATAGGCCACTATGGTTTGCAAGAGTGGGACCATACACTGAGAGGGAGTTAGCACAACAGACCAAAACTCAACTCCAAAACACAGAGGTCCTGATAACAAAAATGTAGGTAAAGAACTTCAGGGAAAGAAGGTCATCACAGGTTAAAAACTACATACATAATGGACTTCAGTTCATCTTAAAAATACTGAATATTTAATTTCATTTTACTCAAAAAACATTTATTGGGTGTCCCAAAACTATGTACTATTCTTCATGCTATATAAAAAAATGATAAGGAGTAAATGTTGATAAGTATGTTTTGAAACAGACTTCTTAATTTGAACTAAAAAAGAATAATAATTAATTAATTAACCACCAATATGCCTAACTACCACTTGGTAAACAGTATGTACTATGTTATTGTTGATTGGCTCCCAAACCAGTTCATATATATAAATATTTTTTCAAAATACCCACTAAATGCATGGCAAAAAAATCCATATACATATTAAAGTAGAAACCTAATTTCAGATGTTTCTAATATAGAGCACTATTTCAACCAAATAGAGAAAATCCTAAGGAAAAAAGGAGATATTTTAAAATATTACTATGGTCAGCTCAATTTTTTAAGAAATCTATGAATCAGTCCCTCCTCTACTACACAGGTTAATACCTGCTTTCCACAATGTTGATTTTAAGACACCATTTGACATGGAAGTGCCATCTGAATCAAACATTAAATTATATTTTGTTGCTTTAATATCACCTATCTTTTTTGTTTGTTTTTGTTTTCAGAGTCTTTTAAAATGAATAATCTTTGGCCTTATTGGATTACCTGAGAAATTAGAACTCACTTAAATATCAAGAAACTTTAAATAAAATGTTAAAAATGTTTATGATTTGATTACCAGAGGCTTTTAAAAAGCAGCCAAGTTGCTCTGGACCCTCCAGGCTGGTGGGAGCATGCCCTTCCCTGAGGACACTAAATCCTCTCCAGAGCTCCTGACCCAATCCCACCCATGCCCCTTCAGGAACAGGTTCCGAAGTTCTCTCTTCTCCCTTCAAAATTTTCAATTGCCGCTATTGTACTGGCTTCTTCCTCAAAGGCTATAAATATAATAAAGTTTCCATCTTAAAGTGAAAGAGTATTCACTCAGCTGTGTCTGACTCTGTGAGGCCAGGACTGTGGCCCCCCAGGCTCCTCTGTCCATGGGACTCTCCAGGCAAGAATACTGGACTGGGTTGCCATGCCCTTCTCCAGTGGATCTCCCAACCCAGGGACTGAACCCTGGTTTCCGGCACTGCAGGCAGATTTTTTACCATCTGAGCCACCAGGGAAGCCCCTCTTAACCTCCCTAAACCCTGAAAAGGAGGACTGCTATAAGCAACAGTATCTACAGAATCCAAGTTCTGCTTCCACAAAGGGCTTCCCTGCTGGCTTAGACGGTAAACAACCCGCCTGCAACGCGGGAGACCTGGGTGCGATTCCCGGGTCGGGAAGATTCCCTAGAGAAGGGAACGGCAGCCCACTCCAGTATTCTTGCCAGGAAAATTTCATGGACAAAGGAACCTGGCGGGCCACAGTCCATGGGATCACAAAGAGTCCGAAGTGACTGAAGTTTCCATAAAATCAGCTAGCACTTATTGAACACAAACCAGTAACCTTCCAGTCACTGAGCTTTATTTACCTCATTTGATCCTCACAGTAGCCCTGGGAAGTCACACTTTGATCTTCATTATGTAAATGAGGAAAGGGAACTAAGCTCTGAATTCAAGGTCACAGAGATAGTCAGGGGCAGAACCAGGACTGTCTAATACCCCCCATCTTAGTATTCAGCTTCTCATATCTTGAAATTCTTCCTTCCTTCAGTTGCTAAAAACAACTCTCCAGTAATTGTCCTCCCAACTTGCATTTTACCTTCTCTTTCTTTACTACTCCCTGTATTTCTACCAACTCTTAAATTTTAGGATCTCCCCAGGCCTCTAATTCCCTCTTACTCTCTGAACCTGCCCTAGAAGATCCACTCACTTCCTTTTTTTGGCAACAACCTGTATGTTGAAAATGGCTAAAGAAGTCCACCCACTCATCCACCCATTTACGTACCTACCTATCCAGCCAGAAGACTCTTGAGAGTCCCTTGGACTGCAAGGAGATCAAACCAGTCAATCCTAAAGGAAATCAATCCTGAATATTCACTAGAAGGACTTATGCTGAAGCTGAAGCTCCAATACTTTGGCCACCTGATATGAAGAGCTGACTTATTAGAAAAGACCCTGATGCTGGGAAAGATTGAAGGCTGGAGGAGAAGGGGACGACAGAGGACGAGATGGTTGCATGGCATCACTGAGTCAATGGACATGAGTTTGAGCAAACTCCAGGAGATGGAGAAGGACAGGGAAGCCTGGTGTGCTGCAGTCCATGGGTTCGCAAAGAGTCAGACATGGCTGAATGACTGAACAACAACAAATGCAGCCCAGACCTCCAGCTCAGAACTTCTGTGCAATGATCCATTGGACACTCATTTCCAGCTGGATTTTCTATAAGCACTTCTTATTCTACATTTCCAAAACTGAACTCTACCATCCTTGGTCCTCGAACCTGCTTCTCCGTTAAAGTCCCTATCCTGTCCTCCCATACCACCCACCAGCTAACCATCTAATCCAAGAGATTCTACCACCTTAACATCTGTGTGACCAAGCCCCTTTCTTCATCTCACTGCCACCATATTGGTGTAAGGTCCTCAACTTCTCTTAACAAGATCACCTCAATGCCTTCTGACTTGTTATTCCTGTCTCCCAACTCAGATCAATCCTGCTAGACAGCTGCGAGAGCTGTCTTCTCATCACTCTTTAGTTTAAAACAACACTGAAGAGAAAATGGTCTATGCATCTTAGGATGACAAACAGTCTTCCATGATCATGCCCTTAACTGGTTACCTTCTGATTACCGTGTCTGGTTAATCTCTGCTGTTACCTTCCCTATGAAGCCTCTCTAGTGTCTGTCCCCATGTAGAACTGGCCACGTCCAAATGCCTATTTAGGGCGCTCTGAGTATGTCTATCACAGCACTCTCAGAACAAACAGTACTATATTAAAACTATATTGAAACTAACTTGTTTTCTGTCTATCTAATCCTCTTAAACCCAGAGTCCTCCCGTGGTCTTTATGTCTGCATATCCCCAGTGTACAAGACCACAGTGCCCAATGCATAGTATGTATTTTAATAAGCATTTATTGAAAGTAATAAGTATTTATTGAAAAAAGAAGGATGTTTGTAAAATACTTTAGGAAGATATGATTACCACTGTTTTCAAGACTAACTAAAACAACTTTATTCAAATTCATTTGATTATGTAGCCCCTCTGTATATGGGTATGCAAAACAGTATTGAAATGATTCACCTAGCATCAAGTATGGGAACCAGGATTACCAAATCACACTATTCATGGCTTTCAGAGAAGAGAAATATTGTCAACATTGTGAACAGCTAGTCAATTTCAGTGGCAGGAAGTAGAATGTAAAATATCATCATATATGTATCCTTACACAAAGATAACCTGGGGCTACCATCAGGAAAGTAAACTCTTTTATTAAAGGGTTGCTTTGATTTCTCAGAAAAGCAAAGATCTTCCAGAAGACTGAATGTCTGAAATTAAGACACCCTTCTAAAGATCTCATATACAAATTTTCTATTTAAAAAAACACTTTAAAACCACTTATATAGAAGCTACACATCTAGGAACCTCAGCAACTGAGCTCACTATATAGCCCAGCATGTGAGAACAGCATGTATCTGTCACAAATTACACAGGCTTTATACTAGAGCAATAGCCCACATCATTTCAGAAGCCAAAAAAAGACAACAGATACAGCAGCAGGACCCGCTTACAGTCTGACAGCAGTAGAAAGTGATAGCTGATAACAGAAAGAGGACCCAGAAAAACCACAAAAAAAAAAAAAAAAGAGAGAGAGAAAGAGAATAGTACTTATGTCTCCATTCTAGTATTTCAACTGGGCAGGCTGAGACCATTTACCATAAACAAAACCAGCTCTATACACCTCAAGAAATATAACACTATTCAATTCTTTATGAATTCATGTTCATAAAGACAATCCAACAAAAAAATTTAGCTTACATCCTGGGGACCAACTAAGAGGGAAACATTTAGACATTGCTTGCTTTAATAGCTAAATTTTTAAAGTTTCAGTAATGAATGGTGTGAGGGGTCAGCTATTTAGAAAATGTGCTTATGTAAAGGAGATCCAACCAGTCCATTCTAAAGGAGATCAGTCCTGGGTGTTCTTTGGAAGGACTGATGCTAAAGCTGAAACTCCAGTACTTTGGCCACCTCATGCGAAGAGTTGACTCATTGGAAAAGACTCTGATGCTAGGAGGGATTGGGGGCAGGAGGAGAAGGGGACGACAGAGGATGAGATGGCTGGATGGCATCACCGACTCGATGGACGTAAGTCTGAGTGAACTCTGGGAGTTGGTGATGGACAGGGAGGCCTGGCATGCTGCAATTCATGGGGTCGCAAAGAGTCGGACACGACTGAGCGACTAAACTGAATTGACTGAAATAAGCAACAACCCAGATAGTGTCAAATAAATGCGGTTTCATTATATATTGCAAAAACAATCCAAAGTGTCTTACTCTTGGTGTACTCTGGAAACTTAATGTGAATTAAACAGCATCAAGTCAATATTATCTGATAAACAGGTACATAATAACCTTGAAAAGGAGTCTAAGAATTGAGAGTGTGGTTATTTTGTTCCTTGGCCATCTCTATTTACATAGTAATTAAGCTGATGGTTATTTATAAGATACCATGAAATGTTTTAAGTAATTTAAATCAAATGTGAACTATCAAACTCTTTACATACAACAAAAGACTTTACAAAAGATAAAGTCTGTTATAAGTATTTTTATTTACTGCATTGGTTTACTTATTCTAATATGTGCTCCAGGCATTAACACCATAAGCATAGCGCTCTGGAAAGTTTAGATATAAGAGTTTGATCTCTATAGTAGTATTATCTATAGCAGTATCATCAAGAGAAAGTCACAAGTACAGTTTTCACTCAATTACACCCAAGCTACTAATATACTATCAGGCTATTACTAAATGTCAGGGCATTATGCTTTATTGTAGTTTTTAAACACTCCTCTAGCAGTAAACCACAAAACACAATTTTACCTTGTGGGTGGCAGGCAAAACAAATAATACTCCAGTGTTTTTTTCTGGAATTATCTAGAATAGTTGAACAGAGACATTCCAAAAGCAAACCTCAAACTGCCTGGAGATAAGTTTCTATAGGAGAAAACTAGTCCACTGTTTCTCTGAGACAGAAAAAAACATAGACTGATTTATGATCGGATTCAATGAATGCAAAGTGCCGATTCCCTCACTATACAATATTGATGTGCATGACTCTACAATTAATTTAAAAATCTCCAGGGAATAAAATGCGATTACTTCTAATACTATTAAAATACCATTTAAAAAGCACTTTCCCTCCTTTCTTCAAGTGGCTTTTTTTTTTTCTGGGAATAAGTGGAAATAAAGCACACCAATTACACCAATTCTGAGTGGAGGCATTTTTCTTTGAACACGAAATTATCAGATATAGAAACAACAGCACTCTTGCATCTAGCCAAACTAGCACATCTTCATGTCATTAATCTTGAAAAACTCATTATACAAGATGACAGCCTGAAGGTTTAGAGTAGCGTTTTTTCTACCTTTTCTGGATAGAAGCCACCTGAAACAAAAGGCTGCCTCTATCACCGATTCATAATAGAGGTGACTCTTGGGTCATGCCTAGTTGAAAATGCTTCCCACTCCTCACTCTTGTCATACGCCCTCTTCCCCTTGAGGATGACTAGTTAACACAATCCAGTCGACTGAGTTAGTCTGCAGACTTTCAGAAGTTCTTTCACTTTCTTCCCTCCTGGCTCCCAGAGTTGCTTTGAGGTGATGGGAACCAGCGGTACAGGTACAGAGGTGGTCCTTTCTTAAGGAAGTGCTGCAGAGTGGCACGTTCCGGTACTCAACTTCATAAACCCTTTATTAAAGCAGTGAATTTACATATACAGACTGAATAAACCCCTCGCCACCCGTGACTGTCCTTCTGCCGGGTCGCACGGCTTAATCTTGCGCCCCTACGCGGTTTGCCCGGTACAACTACGAACCGCATATCCCAGGCCCCCTCTCCGCTCCTCCGGTCCATGGAAGGCGCCCTACTTTCTGCAGCGCGTCCTTTCTCTCGACTCCTCTCTCATCCGCACATGCTTCCCTAGAGCAAGGGCACGCCATATGGTCCCCGCATCCGCGCGGAGACCCTGCCACTACTGTGCATTCCCCAGGGTTGCACGGGCTTGCGGGCACTGAAAGGTCCCTGTGTCGGTGCCCCCAGCCACGCCCTTCCTCAACTCACCCAGGTCTAGTTCCCCCTCAAGGAGAGGACGAAGTGGAGGAGAGTTAGAGAGTTTCCGAAGAAGCACCTCCCGGGGCCCCCATCCCTGGCTGGCAGCGGGCTATGGCCTTGGGGTTCCGCGGTGCCCATCCCTCCAGGGTCAAGTGCAAAGTCCTTGGCCAGATCCGCGCCGCCTTATGCCCTCTCAGGCTGCACGCGCGAACGCGAGAGGACCCTCAATCGAGAGCCATATGGGAGGGAAGGGCGCACAGGCGCGACTGGGGCAGCTTGGAAAGATCTGCTTCACACCCCTCCGCCCCAGCTCACGGTCTTCCTTCCCACCCACCCCCAACCCTTAACTCCCTCAGCCCAACCGCAACTGCACTTTCGGATCCCTAACCCCCACCCCAGGATCGCAGTTATTCGCCCAGCACTCACCTCCGGGATCAAACAACGCCCCTCTCCTCTTGCCTACCCTCCCCCCTTCCACCCGCTGGAACCGCGTGGTCCCTCCGCTTACCTCGGCTCTTGGCTGCTGCGCGTGAGTTTGAGTGTGTCTCCGCCGCGTAATTGTATCCGGGGACAGAAGGGACCCGTGTTTGTGTGCTGGATCAGGTGTCGCCGCCTTCGGTGGCTTGGGGTCGTGAGGGAGGCTGCAGAGTTAGCGTGTTAGCTTAGGACGGACTTTCTGGCCTCGGAATTGATGGCAAAGCTTTAACCGTGACCTGCCTCGGGTTCGCAGAGCGCCTGCTCCTCCGCGGCTCCCCGCAAGCGGCCGGGCCCCACCAGCAGCCGCGCCCCGCCCCGCGCGCTGCGAGCTGAGCTGAAGTGCGCCCCTCACCTCCCGCGCCTGGCTCCGCAGGGCACGACGCGGGCCGCCACGCGCTCAGCCTCGCATTACACGCCTGGAGCTGCGAGCGCCTCCTGCTCCCGCGGCCGGGGCATGGATGTCGACGCGCTTTCGTGCCGCGCGCTCGCCGGCTGAGCGAAGCGCAGAGTCCTAGGACCGGTATCCTCGCGGGCGGGCGGCGCGGCGGGCGGGCTGGGGCGCGCGAGCCCTCCGATGCTGGAGCTGGGAACCCTGGGACTGGCACGTGGCTCCGCCCCCGTTCCCCTGCGAGGCGTGCCCTGTGCCCTCGTTGCCACCTCCCGACTGTTCCCCTGCCCGCCTTTTTCCGTCGCACCAGCGCCGCTCGAATCTGGTGGTGTGGTGGGAGCGCGCCTGCCCTAACTTCCCAGCCTGCTAGTCTGCCTCCTTCTTTCCGAACCCAAGAAAAAGTTGAACTTTGGCTAGGAGATGAAGGAGATAAGTGAAGGAAAGGCGGGGGGGGGGGGGGGGGGGGCGGTGCTTAGGTGATCAGCCACCTGCCTTGTAAGTCAGAAAGGGTTTAGAAAAGGCGAGTTGGGAATCTTGGAGGAAGGAAATGGAGTTGCTGGGCTCAGGAACATCCTTCCTCACAGACTCGTGCTGAAAAGAGCCATTTATGCTTTGCTTGGTTGAGTCTGTGGTGACTTTATCCTGACTGATCTGTGTTTGCCAGCAGCAGATCTTCGCCAAGTTGGCGTCCAGGCAAGAAAGCCAGGAAGCAGTTTTGCATACCCAGAACTGCTGTGGTACCTCACCTTCCCTCCCCTCGTCCCCAGTCAGAGCCCAAGTAACTTTAAGAGTCTGATCTTAGAGTGCTGTCCTCCCGGGAACCAGGAAAGTCTAATAGTTGTTCGCTTTTCCTCTGAACATGATTGGCTATGTATTCAATGTGTATATATACGACATAGCTTTCAGAAAAGCTAAAAATCATGTGGGGTGTAAGCTGCAGAAGCTAAGATGCCGCCGCTGCACATAAACGTTATACGTTTAAACACCAAACACGGGAATTTTAAAAAATGCCAAGTCAAACCGTTCTGTGCTTGTTCCAAACCGAATTTAAGAAATAGGTTGGGATTTTGTGCCCTTAGAAAAGAAAACGGAAATTATGTTTTATTGTGCATAGTATTACTTAACATTAAAAGGCGGGGGGAAAAAAACAAACTAACATACATTGCTATTAGCATTTTATTTATGTTTCTATGTTTAAGTACCAGAGTCATTGATAGACGTCTAAACGTGGATTTCAAAAAAGAATGTGTTTACCTTCTTTGCAGATTAGAAACACAGGGGATATTTTTTCAGTCTTTGTACCTGACCAAAGGAGATCACTGACCTCTATAATCATTTTCCATTTAATTTCATTAGAAAAACCTAAAATGTAAATAGGGATAACAATCTGACATAAGAGAATTTAAGCATTTACTTTAAAAGCTCCCCTGTCTCAACTGTCAAGCTTTAAGTAATCCTTCAAGCAGTTGCAAGCTACTTTTTGGATAATGCATTTGTAAATTCTTCGTTAAAAAAAGTACTAGAAATTAAGCAAAAATACGCAGTTGTATGAAAAATTTTTAAGAATTTGTGTCACAATCCTTTGCTTAATAAAGTCATGTAAACTGACCGTCAAGTAACATTTTGTCAGACTTTTGGAAAGAAAATGCGTTGCTCTAGTATGTGGGGATATATCCATGTTTGTTGTTTCTTTGTTTTATCTATTGCCTACAACACTCTTTATATAATGATTGTTGAGTTTCTCACATCTCTGCACACAAATGACATCCCATAACTTAAAATATGTTAAGTCAGTCATTGTATACATACTTGAATTGCATTTTTGGAGCTTGAAATTATTCAAAAAAATCGTTGAGTCTCTTTCTCTACTTTTTAAGGATCTACCAGCATTTAACACTTAATATTATTGACTGAATGGCTGGATAAAGTAAATGATGAAAGCATTTGCTACTTCTCTTGAAGGATGAATGCATATTTCTCATAAATCCATTTTCCAAGTTCCCATCCAGATTCACATGAAATTCTGCTCATTAGCTTTAGTTTATAGAATGTTGAATAGCACATCTGTAGTAAGGAAGTTCCAGCCACCCTGAAGTATGTTATTATAATTCCCTCATTATTTCAGTAGACAAAGTGTATCAGTATACTCAGTTGTTAATTTTTTTTTTAATGTTCATGATTCTTCAACCAGTTGGGTCCATATTATTTTATTGGGAGATTAAAAAAAAATAACTTATGAAGGATGCTAGCTTAGCCTGGTGATTATTAACCATGAACTGTGGAATTTTAATCAGTTATGAATGGTACAGTTTTATATCATTTCTCCTTGTAGATGATATAATATAGACTATAAAAGAATGGGAATAAGTTTAATCATGGGGAGAAATATGGTGGCTGTACATTCCAACACTCCCTTGCTAATTGTCTCAAATATCTGAATATATCACAGTGGGGTATCATATGAGTGAAACTATCACTGACTTTGCAAATTAGATGTTTGAGCTCTGCTGAGTTCCTAAGAAATGTGACTATCTATTTTAGAGCTCTGAGGAATTCAGAGAGTCTGAAGGTACATAAAAACTCTTTGGGCCTAATTTGATCCTGCACTCCATAATATTAATAATAATAGTGATTATTATGGTTTCTACTTGAGTTTCTAAAGTGTAATTTCGGGCACAATGCTAAGTTAACAAGACTGATCTCATGTAATCCTCATAAAAATCCTGGAGATAGATAATATCATTTTCCCTGTGGAAGGCAGAGTAGTAGAACGTTGGGGAGTCAAACATGCAAGCTCACAGAGGGAAATTGACAAAACTGGGAATTGATTCTGAATCAAAGATCATGCCCTGAGTCACTGTGTCTACTCAGACTCTCATAGTGCAGTTTTAAGACTTGGTCGGGGAAAACTTTGAAGTACATAAAGGCAGCCTGGCCATTTGGGAAAATCTCGGAATTCAAGAAACACGTAAACCCAGTCTGTCTTGCTGCATCTCTTTTATCCCCAAACAGCTGCTAATAGGCAATCACAATGCAAACATACCTAGTGATGAGAGAGGCTTAATTTTCTGTGTATCTACTTTAAAACTGTGGCCATTATTTTGTTTAATTCCTATTTCCTATGGACTCTGACTCTCTGTAAAAACACTAAGCCTGAGGGCAAACAGAATGAAGATCATGCAGAGTCCATATGACAAAAACAGGCACACTACCACATCTTCACCTTCTCTTGGCTCTTTCCTTTTTCCTTTCTTATCATCTCCTATTTTCTTGCAAACATCTGCTTCCTGCTTTCAGGTTTAACTATACACTCTACTTAGTGTCATATCCCATTTTTAAAATATGTACATTTTTTTCATTTTTTATAAGCTTAATACATGTAATTTTCAACTTAATTCTGTTTTATTATGCATTATAGGCTTCTTTAAAAAAATGCTGATCTGTGGGTCAAATTGTAACAAAGAATGATTGGAGGAACAAAGAGAGATTTCTAGAACTGTGGAAGTGATGGGGAACTTCTATTCTCATAAAAAAATATATCTTTAAATTGTCTAAAGAAATATTCTATATAAGGGCAAGTCAAAAAAAAGCTTATACTTTCAGTAATTTTGGTTACATGATAGATATCATCGGAGAAGGCAGTGGCAACCCACTCCAGTGTTCTTGCCTGGAGAATCCCAGGGACGGGGGAGCCTGGTGGGCTGCAGTCTATGGGGTTGCACAGAGTCGGACACAACTGAAGCAACTTGGCAGCAACAGCAGCAGATAGACATCATGTAACTTATTCGTATGTCCTTATTTATTGTTTATTCTATGTCTTTCTAAAGCAGTATTTATTTTCATGATTAGAAAATGGCTTCAATAAAACTTTGCTTTATCATCCATGTTTATTTTTGTTTTAGTCATTCAGTTGTATCTGACTCTTTTGCAATCCCATGAACTCTGTCCATAGGATTCCCCAGGCAAGAATACTGGAGTGGGTTGCCATTCCTTCTCCAGGGAATCCTCCTGACCCAGGGATAGAACCCACAGCTCCTGCATTGGCAGGTGGGTTCTTTACTACTGAGCCACCAGGGAAACCCTCTCTAATCTCTACCAGTCAGTTAAAATCTTTTAAAATAATTTCTAACACTTCGTGATAAACTCCATTCAAAGTTAGTTGTGGAAAACGTATGGAGACAGAACATCTCTTTTAAGGCCTTGGGCCTTTCAGAACTGGAAAGTTTGCTATTCTGTATCTCTATGGTGCTGCTGCTGCTGCTGCTAAGTCGCTTCAGTTGTGTCCGACTCTGTGCGACCCTATAGACGGCAGCCCACCAGGCTCCCCCGTCCCTGGGATTCTCCGGGCAAGAACACTGGAGTGGGTTGCCATTTCCTTCTCCAATGCATGAAAGTGAATAGTGAAAGTGAAGTCATTCAGTCGTGTCCTATGGAGCCCTGTATTGAGTCTCTGTCAGTTATACCAACCAAGATCTAAGAGAGAGAATCAGGTGGTACTGCATGACAGCAAAGCTAAGCCCGTGCCGCAGCAGATTCCTTCCCCATTCATCTTGCAGGCATTAATTTTTACAGCCATTCTGAATATGTCTAAAATATATCTCCCTGGTACCACAGTCTGTGAGCTTCCCAAAGTAAACATTAACTTATCTGCCTAGTCAACTTGCATTTATTGAGAAAGTTAAAGAACCCCAGAATCAACATTTTTTAAGGGTTATATCCTCTGCCTTTTAACATAAAGAACCAATTATTTTCAGAAAAGAAATAGCGGACTTGCCCTGGCAGATTGATATAAACAATATTTTGTGACCTTTATTTCATACGGTTATCTTAAAATCACAGTGTTTAAATTGTCACTTTCTCAGATCAGGCTTTAACTCTCAGGTGAAACTATTGAGTATATTTTTGTTCGTAAGTGTCAGCCCTAAGTGTAACTCTCCCAAGGTCTGCAAAAAAGAGGGTTTCTGTATCAATGAAAAACAAGAAACACTAAGGACTTTGCCCCTAGTGTTCAAATCATTAAATTATCGTGTGTATTTTATTTTATGGTTGGAATCCTGTTCTGAGTATCTCTTTTCTTGCCTTATTTTTCATTCATTGCCTCCCTTACTTTTGTGTCATAAAGAACTATGGTGTAATAAATTGTCTGATGAAGTATCCCTTACAAAGACAGGTAGGGAAAAACCTAGTCATTGACAGTGCTATTTCTATGGTGTGAAGATATGAAGATTGTGTGGGTCTTTCCAGAGTATAATTAGAAATTGAGGCTGTTGCTGTAAAGCAGATATAGACTACTTTTAAAATTGTTTTTAAAATGTGATGGCAAAGTTTTAAATGCCCCCAGTTGTATTGACCAATTCCCTATCCTTTCACACTAAAAATAATCCTCTTCTTTAGCCATCTTCCCCAAGCCATTTAGTTAAATATTTCTTTTTTTTTTTTTACCTTACAATATTGTATTGGTTTTGCCATACATCAACATGAATCCGCCACGAGTGTGCACATGTTCCCCATCCTGAACCCCCCTCCCACCTCCCTCCCCATACCATCCCTCTGGGTCATCCCAGTGCACCAGCCCCAAGCATCCTGTATCCTGCATCGAACCTGGACTGGTGATTTGTTTCATATATGATATTATACATGTTTCAATGCCATTCTCCCAAATCATCCCAGCCTCGCCCTCTCCCACAGAGTCCAAAAGACTGTTCTATACATCTGTGTCTCTTTTGCTGTCTCCCATACAGGGTTGTCGTTACCATCTTTCTAAATTCCATATATATGCATTAGTATACTGTATTGGTGTTTTTCTTTCTGGCTTACTTCACTCTGTATAATAGGCTCCAGTTTCATCCACCTCATAAGAACTGATTCAAATGTATTCTTTTCAATGGCTGAGTAATACTCTATTGTGCACATGTACCACAGCTTTCTTATCCATTCATCTGCTGATGGACATCTAGGTTGCTTCCATGTCGTTTACCATTAAAACACACCAAGGTTTCAAAAACCTGTCCTAACCCTGATAACATAGACATTTTTGATGGGGTAAGTTAGCTTTGTATGGTTATGCTTTTGCAAAACCTCTCTGTAACAAATAAAAACTTAATACTTGATAGAATATAAAAGGATAAAATACTTGATAGACATAGAGGAAGTAAGGAACAAGGTAAACATTTTCCTGAGCTAGTGAAAGAACAGAAATGCAAAGCAGAGAGCCAAGCTGGGGCCAAGAGTTGTGTCTTCTGGGACCGGACATCAACGGTGGTTTGGGAGCTGAAGGTGCTTGTAGTAAATAGACTCCAGGGTGACCCATGATTCTCACCTCCTGACATCATGCTGTCTGTAATTCTTTCCCTTCGTGTATGGGTGGGACCTTGACTTGCTTCTGGTCCCTATAATATGGCAAAGAAAGTGAAAGTGAAAGTTTCTCAGTCGTGTCCAACTCTTTGTGACCCATGGACTATACAGTCCAGGGAATTCTCCAGGCCAGAATACTGGAGTGGGTAGCCTTTCCCTTCTCAAGGGGATCTTCCAAACCCAGGAATTGAACCCAGGTCTCCTGCATTGCAGGCAGGTTCTTTACCAGCTGAGCCACAAGGCAAGCCCATAAATGGCAAAGGTAAAGGGATTTTTAAAATGTAGTTAAGGTCCCAAATCCGGTGATGTTGAATTAATCAAAAGGGATATTATTCTCTGTGTGTATGACTTTAAAGGTATCAGGGGAAAACTCTTAAAAGAAGTAGAAGGTCCTTCTTGAGAGGAGAGACCCTGCCTGCAAGCTTGATGAAATAACGGGCCATGTGGAGGAAATCCTTGTGGCAAACAGCTGAGGGCAGCTTCACGGACCTAAGAGTGGCTTCCAACCAGCAGCCAGCAAGAAGCCAGGGTCCTCAGTCATACGGCTGCGGAAGAATGAACTCTGCAAACAACCTAGTGCTCCCCCTTTGTTTTAACGCAGTCTAAAGAAACTGATTTTACCTATTTATTTATTTTAGATTATTTTAACTGGAGTATAGTTGCTTTTGAATGCACTTTAAAGTCTTCTTTCCCAGCCAAAAGGCAACCTGGCCAACGCCTGGTGTGTAGCCTTGAGAATCCCTGGTCATAAGACCCAGGTAATCGGTCCTCACATTCCTGTGACCCACGACTGTTAGATAGTAAGTGTATCTTGTTTCAATCTGCTGAGTTTGTGGTAATGTGTGATCCAGCAATAGATAACTAGTTCAGTACTCCATTCGGGAAGCGAAACTAAGGGTGAGGCCAGGACTCCCACCCATGTGAATGGAATCTGAATGAAAGGCTAAAAACCTGGCTACATAGAAAACAATAGCTAAAGGGGGTGTGGACTCCAAACTAGGAATCAAATCAAGCTGCTCACTAACTCTAGTTGCATAAAGCTTGTACCCCCAATATCTCCCCAGAGCAAGAACCTTAAAGTGCTGTTATCAAACTTGGTTCTGGATTGGTGGTTCAAGAGTGCCAGGTGAAGGCAGTCACAGGCACCTGAAAACTTAGAGCAGAAAGGCCAGACCAAGGGAAAAAGCTGTCCTTCTCCAGTCAAGATAAAATGTATACTAAAGTCACAGGAAGAACTCTAAAGTTAATAAAAGCAAACAAAAACCTCAGTGCTCCAAGCACGGCTTCTTTGTAAATTATATTAATGGAATTACTTGACAAAGCTTTTAAAATCAAAATTACAAATTCATTTCAAATTTTTAAGGCAAAAATATCTCAAAAAAGTTTGAAAATGAGAAAGGAAAAGAAATCTTGAAAGTTCATTGTGAGGAATAAATTCTACACATTTGTGAAGAGCAATTAGTAAATCTAAAGATTGTTCTGAGAAATTCAGGATGGAGGAGAGAAAACAGATACGCCTAACGTGCATGCCAACATGAAGAGACCAGGAGAATATATTAACTCAATTTTACCTGTAACTGGAGTTTCAGAAGAAAAGAAAGGAGGAACTATAAAAAGAAATAAGAAATAATATAGCTAAGAGTTTTCCAGTACTTTAGCCACCTCATGAGAAGAGTTGACTCAATGGAAAAGACTCTGATGCTGGGAGGGATTGGGGACAGGAGGAGAAGGGGACGACAGAGGATGAGATGGCTGGATGGCATCACCGACTCAATGGACGTGAGTTTGAGTGACCTCCGGGAGTTGGTGATGGACAGGGAGGCCTGGCGTGCTGCAATTCATGGGGTCGCAAAGAGTCAAACACGACTGAGCGACTGAACTGAACTGAACTGAAGAGTTTTCCAAAAACTGAAGACAATAGATTCTCAGATCTTAATCCTTAACTGGTGTCTGATTGTTACTAAACAGAGCAAATAGCACCTGAGAGAAGAGACAACTTAAGCAGTGATTGAATCCTGAAGAGGTTTTGAAAAATTCTCGTGCATGATCCACACAATTATAAATAAATACAGAAATGTATATTTTAGAAAATCTTCAGTCTTATTTTCAAAGCTTATAACCCCAGTTTAATCAGAAATAACACATTAGTAAGCATCATGAAGTAACCTCCAATAGAGGGACATTCTACAAAATACTTGGCATTTCTCAAAACTGTAAAGGTCTTGGAAAAAATAACCTAAGAAACTACTATAGAAGAGAGGAGCCTATGGAAATATGATGTTTAAATGTAATGTATGCTGGATAGAGTCCTGAAACAGAAAAAGGACATTAGATAAAAAATAAGAAAACTTAAAAAGATTCCAATTTTATTATTTTAAAGATTTAATTTTGATGTGAATCATTTTTAAAGCCTCTATTGAATTTTTTACAATATTGTTTCTGTTTTGTGTTTTGGATTTTTGGCCACAAGGCATTGGATCCCAGCTGACTAGGGGTCAAACCTGCACCCACTTCATTAGAAGGTGAAGTCTTAACCATTGGACCATCAAGGAAGTACCTCCAATTTTATTTTGATCACCAGCTAGATTCAGAATTAATTGATTATTTCACTGTTTTATAGTACAGATGAGAAAACTGAGGCAATTTGATTGTAGGCGTTTATATAGTTCTAGTAATTTTAGTGAGAATAGAAGCTTTGAAATTATCGTAAATTGTGATTACAAGTTTCTATGAAATATCTTAGAATTAACCTTGATTTGAATCCTGTAATTAACATGAAATCGTAACAATATAATAATTGTAGCTAATTACAACAGATGCATATTATCCTTTTTTTAAGAGTGTTGGCACTCAAGAAAATTATTCTAAAGTCCATCTGAAAGAATGGACATAGAATATTCATATGTGAAAACTAATAATCTTTAAGTATATTGCACAAAGTTGTGCTGATGTTCATTTTAATTATATGTTGTCATGGTGGTTTAGTTGATGTCATGTCCAACTCTTCACGACCCCGTGGACTGTAGCCCTCCAGGCTCCTCGTCCATGGGATTTCCCAGGCAAGAATACCGGAGTAAGATGCCATTTCCTTCTCCTGGGGATCTTCTCTACTGAGGGATCAGACCTGCATGTCCTGCATTGCAGGCAGGTTCTTTCACTGCTGAGCCACCAGGCAAACCTTATTCATATGTATAAAGCTGAATTTATGTCCTTTAGGATTGACTGGCTTGATCTCCTTGCTGTCCAAAGGACTCGACAAGAGTCTTCTCCAGCACCACAGTCCAAAAGCATTAATTCTTCAGTGCTCAGCCTTCTTTATGGTCCAGCTCTCACATCTATACATGACTACTGGAAACACCATAGCTTTGACCATACAGACTTTGTCTGCAAAGTGATATTGCTGCTTTTAATACACTGTCTAGGTTTGCCATAGCTTTTATTCCAAGGATAAGTGTCTTTTAATTTCATGGCTGCAATCACTATCCACAGTGACTTTAGAGCCCAAGAAAATAATATCTGTCACTTCTTTCACATTTTCCCTATCTATTTGCCATGAAGTGATGGGACCGGATGCCATGAACTTAGTTTTTTGAATGTTGAGTTTTAAGTCAAGTTTTTCACTCTCCTCTTTCACCCTTATCAAGAGGCTCTTCAGTTTCTCTTCACTTTCTAACATTACAGTGGTATCATCTGCAGGAATATATGTATGTGTATGTGTATATATATATAACACATTGCTCTGGATGTGTCAAAATGATGTATTTTTATCACAAGGACCACCCCGCCACCCACCCCCACCACCGGTTCATGCCTTTCTTCAAATTGCTTAACACAATACATTTAATACCATATAAATGTATGAAGAGCTGGAAACCATACTAAATTGTATATTCCTGAGGAACTGTTCTTTACTCCTACATTTCTCAAAAAGGATGCTTGGCACATGCTTATTATTTATTGATTTAATCTGGAAGGGGAAAAAGTATGTTCTCTTGGCCATCTATTTGTGTGACTTTGTAAAAATAACTTTCCCTTTCTCAGTCTTTTTTTCCTTATTTGATTATTGAACAGTGTATGGTTATTTTGTGTGTCCTATAATTAGGGTCATTTTGCATGTATGGACGTACTCTCTACTAAAATTAAGGCATCAAGAATCTCTGTGTTTTCCAATTATTCTCCCTAGAGTGAGTTTCTCCTCAAAACACACATACACACATATATAGAGACATCTATATTTCATTATCCTTTCCCTATTGATAGAGAATATTATAAAAATAGTATGATGACTCTAAATAAAGTTTGAGTACACAAAATGTAAGGATTATCATTATTTCTCATTTGTATATGGATGCATTCTTCTATTTAATGCTAATTTCATGCAAGGTACTTTTCCACCAGAGAATACTAGACAGCTTTGAAATCATTGTTTCACTAATCACTTGTAGAATTCTTAGAGGTAGTTGATGATAAACATCACATGTATTTTGTAAAGAAATAATGGTCTAGCACAAGGTATGACTTATTAGCTGAGAGCATAAGAGATCATTAAAGGCGTATCTGCAAGGGGACTAAGAGATCTAGGTTTTCTGGCTAATGATCTTGTACAACAAATAACATCATATATGAAAACTAAAAACAAAAAATTATCTTTTATAATCAAGGTGTTGTTTTGACTGTAAAAAGAAGTCAGGATGTCTAGGGTCATTTCACATTGAGACAATAACTCCACCAAGATATTCATAGCAATAGTTCTTTGATCTCTGTCACACAATGGATGTGCAATCAAAACCAGGGACCAAGAAGGAAAAAAAATGTGATGCAACAGCCTTGGCTGCATCACTGTATCACTGTTGTATGTAGAAATACACAGCTATCCATACATAGATGGCTCGGACAGTAAAGAATCCGCCTGCAATGCAAGAGACCTGGGTTCCATCCCTGGGTTGGGAAGATCTCCTGGAGAAGGGTAAGGCAACACATTCCAGTATTCTTGCCTGGAGAATTCCATGGACAGAGGAGCCTGGTGGGCTATGGTCCATGTGGTCACAAAGAGTCAGATACAACTGAGCAACTAACACTTTCACTTTTTCATATATAATAGAATTCTGAAAGAATAATGTATGCATATACATAACAGAGATATGAACTGGATTATTATTAAATGGATTAACAGAATACAGTCCACTTCCTTCCCCAGTTTGTAATTCTGTTCTAATATGTCAAGATACTCAGTTAATAATTCAAGGCCCCAATGGAAAAGTAAAAGTGCAAGTCACTCAGTCATGTCTATACAGTCCGTGGAATTCTCCAGGCTAGAATACTGGAGCCTTTCCCTTCTCCACGAGATCTTCCCAACCCAGAGATCGAACCCAGATCTCCTGCATTACACGTGGATTCTTTACCAGCTGAGCCACCAGGGAAACTTAAGAATACTGTTGTGGGTAGCCTATCTCTTCTCCAGAGAACCTTCCCAACTCTGAAACAGAGTCTCCTCCGTTGCAGGCGGATTTACCAGCCGAGCTATCAGGGTGGGTACTAATCTCACCAGACAGACCCTGAGCCATAACAGTACAAAACCATAGAACTGTACTTTCTAACAAATATATATTGAGCTTTATTTACTCAGCACGGCACTAAATTCTCTAGTAAGACTGAATAAAATATATGGCATTGTCTTAAACCTTTCAAGATACAGGATTAAACATTTTCACTGTGCAATCTGAAGATCTCATTATATTCCAAATGCTAGCATTTCCGTTGGTGTGAAACCTTTTGCTTGTAAGTTCTTTATTTTTAACTTTATAAAGTACATGGAGTGCCATGTTCCCTGCAAACTTTGCCTAGCTAACCTACTCGGGCCTCAGGTTTCTCTTCCTTAGAGAACATCCTCTGAGACTTTATTGAGGTTCATTACCCATCTCTGTCATATCCCTATACTTCCCCTCTCCTGGCCTTTATACTACTTTATTGTAATTGTTCAGCTGTCTCTGTCATCTGCTAAACTATAAATTCTACAATGACAGGGACATGGCACATAATGGGAAGGTTACAAATTAATGATGACAGTAGATACATATTCAGAATCTTACTTCTTGAAATATGCATATTAATTTCCAGATGCATGCATACTCAGTCACTTCAGTTGTGCCCAACTCTTTGTGACCCCATGGACTGTAGTCTGCTAGGCTCCTTTGTCCATGGAATTTTTCCAGCAAGAATACTGGAGTGGCTTGCCAAGCCCTCCTCCAGGGGATCTTCCCAACTCACGGAAAGAATCTGCATATCCTGTATCTCCTGCATTGCAAGCAGATTGTTTACCACTGAGCCACAGTGAAAATGAAAGTCAAAGTCAAAGTGAAGTCGCTCAGTCGTGTCCGACTCTTTGCAACCCTATGGACTGTAGCCTACCAGGCTTCTCCGTCCATGGGATTTTCCAGGCAAGAGTACTGAGCCACAAGGGAAGCCCAATTTCCAGGTATGTTACTACAAACACAAGCCTTCCCAGGTACTGAAGACTCATAAACCATTGAAAACCACTAATCTGTAGTGTACATCAGAAGTTTTTACTTGGAATATACCATTATATATCTTGCTATATAATACAAATAAAATTTATAATAGCTAACATTTGTCACATACTCATCTGTGCTTGTATGATAAGCAGTTAACCTCATTATTGAATTCACTTCTCACAACAGTTCCTAGATGTTAACACTGTTCCTGTTTTATACCTAGGGCAAATTAATCCATCAAGTATAAGGAACCAAAGATCACATAGCTTTTAAGTGATGGGGCCAGGAACCAAATTAGGGCAACCTACCTGTCTCCCCTTGTCTACCATGCAACACTTAATGTTGTGCTTTTTTTTTTTTAATTTATTCTTTAATTGGAGGAAAATTGCTTTACAATGTTGTGTTGGTTTCTGCCATACAACAAGGCAATTCAGCCATAATTATACATTTATCACTTCTCTCCTGAGCCTCCCTGCCCTCCTCCCACCCCTCCCCTCTAGGTCATATTTGCAGGGAAGGAATGGAGACATCGATATAGAGAATAAACTTATGGACACAGTAGGGGAAGAGAGTGGGATGAATGGAGAAAGCAGCATAGACATACATACTCTACCATGTGTAAAACAGATGACTGGTGAGAAGTTGATATATTACCCAGAGAGCACAGCCTATCATTATGCTTCTTCCACCAGTTATTAACTTATCTCTTGATCTTTGTTCCCTGTGCTTTCTGATTCTCAGGCTGAGAACCTGAGAATGTTTTTGTATCTCTATCTGGATCTATGTTAATCTCTGCCAAGAAGGGTGTGTGAGGGTGACTGGAAGGTTGGAGGAAGGGGAATGTGTTTTCCTGTTTTCTGTGGGATTCCTACAGGCTTCTTGTCTGCTTGTATGTGCTATGGACTTTCAGTTCAGTTCAGTCACACAGTTGTGTCCGACTCTCTGTGACCCCATGGACTGAAGCACGCCAGGCCTCCCTGTCCATCACCATCTCTCGGAGTTTGCTCAAACCCATATCCATTGAGTCGGTGATGCCATCCAACCATCTCATCCTCTGTCATCCTCTGCTCCTCCTCCCTTCAATTTTGCCCAGCATTAGGGTCTTTTCAAATGAATCAGTCCTTCGCATCAGGTGGCCAAAGTATTGGAGCTTCAGCTTCAGCATCAGTCCTTCCAATGAATATTAAGGACTGATTTCCATTAGAATTGACAGATTTGATCTTCTTGCAGTCCAAGGGACTCTCAAGAGTCTTCTCCAACATCACAGTTCAAAAGCATCAGTTCTTTGGCACTCAGTTTTCTTTATGGCCCAACTCTCACATCCATAAATGACTATTGGAAAAACCATAGCTTAGACTAGACAGACCTTTGTCAGCAAAGTAATGTCTCTGCTTTTTAATATGCTGTTTAGGGTGGTCATAGCTTTTCTTCTAAGGAGCAAGAGTTTTTTTAATTTCATGGCTGCAGTCACCATCTGCAGTGATTTGGAGCCCAAGAAAATAAAGTCTATCAGTGTTTCCATTGTTTCCCCATCTATTTGCCATGAAGTGAAGAGATCGGATGCCATGATCTTAGTTTTCTGAATGTTGAGTTTTAAGCCAGCTTTTTCTCTCTCGTCTTTAACTTCATTAAGAGGCTCTTTAGCCCTGGGCTTTAGCCTTGAAGGTTTCTCACTCCATCAGAAGTACATTCTCTATCTGCATGAAAATCCAGTTTGTAATTGTCCAACTCTAGTAGAACTAGATTCATTAAGCCCCTCTTCTCAGAGATCCTGGTCCCATGCTCATGAGGTCCTTTCTTCTATGGTTGTGCTGCTGCTGCTGCTGCTGCTGCTAAGTCGCTTCAGTCATATCCGACTCTGTGCGACCCCATAGACGGCAGCCCACCAGGCTCCCCGTCCCTGGGATTCTCCAGGCAAGAACACTGGAGTGGGTTGCCATTTCCTTCTCCAATGCATGAAAATGAAAAGTGAAAGTGAAGTCGCTCAGTCGTGTCTGACTCCTAGCGACCCCATGGACTGCAGCCTACCAGGCCCCTCCATCCATGGGATTTTCCAGGCAAGAGTACTGGAGTGGGTTGCCATTGCCTTCTCCATCTATGGTTCTAAATTTCAATAACTTTGTCCCTTTTCCTCCCAAGTACATATTAGAGATGAGGGCTGCTTGCAATACTTTCAACCTCTAAGAAATTTAGAATTCTACTTCCTGTAACTTAAATAACAACTTTACACTTATGTAACATTCAAGCTTCTGTCCTGACTGAAACTTGACCTGTACAAGGTCATATGTACAGTTATTAAGTGATGGTCAGGAACTAGACTGAATATACAGTTCCTGCACTGCCCACATTCTGGCAGGGTAGACTGAGGTTAAACAAGTGGGTACTCTATGAAAAGTATGTAACTTTAGGTTGCTTATTTCTGAGTGTTTTTTGAGGGGGATCTTTGGTGGAAATAATAAAATACCTCTTAATGTACAACCGGATGGTAAAGAATCAAAACTTTTAGATTTTTTTCTAGGAAATGAATTTATTATCTCAATCAAGTTTGTGTTACACAGAAACTTTGCAAGATTAAGGAGCTACAAAGTGACAATGTATTGATAACCCTTGTTTGCTGTTGTTTAGTAACTAAGTCCTGTCTGACTTTTTATGACCCCATGGACTGTAGCCTGCCAGGCTCCTCCATCCATGGTATTTCTCAGGCAAGAATACTGAAGTGGGATGCCATTTTCTTCTCCAGGGATCAAACCTGCATCTCCTGCATAGGCAGGCGGATTCTTTACTGCTAAGCCTACTTTACCAGGGAAGCCCACTGACATCCTTTCCCTAATTTTAGGCCATGTTCCAAAACCTAAGTGTCCAAGCAAATACATGGTTAAGTATATTTGCCAAGTTGTTTTCAGTCACTAAGTTGTGTCCGACTCTGGGACCCCTTAGGCTGTAGCCCACCAGGCTCCTCTGATTTTGCTCAAATTCATGTCCATTGAGACCGTGATGGGGATACTAGCTAACCATCTCATCCTTAGCTGCCCACTTCTCCTTTTCCCCTCAGTCTTTCCCAACATTAGCATCTTTTTAAAGTTGGCTCTTTGCGTCAGGTGGCCAAAGTACTGGCTTTCAGCACTCTGCCTTCTTCATGGTCCAACTCTCACATCCATACATAATTACTGGAAAAAACCCTAGCTTTGACTATTTGGACCTTTGTCAGTAAAGTGATGTCTCTTCTTTTTAATATGGTATCTAAGTTTGTCATAGATTTTCTTCCAAGGAGCAAATGTCTTTTAATTTCGTGGCTGAAGACACTGCAGTGATTTTGGCGCCCAAGAAAATAAAATCTGTCACTGCTCCCACTTTTTCCCTTTTGTTTGCCATGAAGTGATGGGACCAGATGCCATGATCCTGGTTTTTTGTATGTTGAGTTTAAAGTCATATTTTTCACTTTTGTCTTTTGCTCTTATCAAGAGGCTCTTTAGTTTCTCTTCACTTTCTGCCATTAGATTGGTATCATCTACATATGTGAGATTGCTGATATTTCTCCAGACAATCTTGATTCCAGATTGTGATTCATCCAGCCCAGGATTTCACATGATGTACTCTGTTTATAAGGTGCAATTTCATTGCCTCTTGAGTCATATTTACCTTTCAGTGTAAATATGTACAGTTCTCACAACCCACACACCAAATGCTTTGAAAAGCTTTCTTTAGTATTACTAGAGAGTGGCTGAGTTTGACTCTGGGAAAGGTGCTGTGACTAGAGGAAATGAGAGCAGGGTATTATTTGCCTCTTGTGCTCCCATAACTCATTGTCTTCTCTTGTTCTCCATGGCATGTGGGCATGCTCAGTTGCTATGTTGTGTCTGACTCTTTGCTATCCCATGCCAAGCAAGTTTTAATCCTATAGTCTGCAACTTTTGCTATACCCAGACATCACCCAGGAGGCTTAGAAATGCAAATTTCTGAGTTGTTAGTGTATAGATTTTTGAACTGCAACTTCCCAGATTCATTCAAAAGGTCTGGGGTGAAAGCCCACTTGGTCATGATGTATGATCTTTTTAATATGTTATTGGATTCTGTTTGCTAGAATTTTGTTGAGGATTTTTGCATCTATGTTCATCAGTGATACTGGCCTAAAGTTTTCTTTTTTTGTGGCATCTTTGTCTGGTTTTGGTATTATGGTGGCCTCAGAGAATGATTTTTGGAGTTTATCTTCCTCTGCAATTTTCTGAAAGAGTTTGAGTAGGTTAGGTGTTAGCTCTTCTCTAAATTTTTGGTAGAATTCACCTATGAAGCCATCTGGTCCTGGGCTTTGGTTTGTTGGAAGATTTTTTATTACAGTTTCGATTTCTGTGCTTATTATGGGTCTGTTAAGATCTTCTATTTCTTCCTGGTTCAGTTTTAGAAAGTTATACTTTTCTAAGAATTCGTCCATTTCTTCCAAGTTGTCCATTTTATTGGCATATAGTTGCTGATAGTAGTTTCTTATGATCCTTTGTATTTCTGTGTTGTCTGTTGTGATTTCTCCATTTTCATTTCTAATTTTGTTAACTTCATTCTTCTCCCTTTTTTTCTTGATGAGTCTGGCTAATGGTGTGTCTGTTTTATTTATCTTCTCAAAGAACCAGCTCTTAGTTTTGTTGATTTTTGCTGTAGTCTCCTTTGTTTCTGTTTCAATTATTTCTGCTCTGATTTTTATGATCTCTTCCCTTCTACTAACTGGGGTTCTTCCTGTCTTCTTTTTCTAGTTGCTTTAGGCGTAAAGTTAGGTTATTTATTTGACTTTTCTCTTGTTTCTTGAGGGAGGCCTGTAATGCTGTGAACCCTCCCCTGAGCGCTGCTTTCACTGAGTCCCATCGTTTTGGGTTGTCGTGTCTTCATTTTCATTCATTTCTGTGCATGTTTTGATTTCTACCATGATCTGTTGGTTATTCAGAACTGTGTTGTTTAGCCTCCATATGTTTGTATTTTTAATAGTTTGTTGTTTGTTTTTTTTTTTTTTCCTGTAGTTGACATCTAATCTTACTGCATTGAGATTAGAAAAGATGCTTGAAATGATTTCAATTTTTTTGAATTTACCAAGGCTAGATTTATGGCCCAGGATGCTCTCTCTCCTGGAGAATGTTCCGCATGCCCTGGAGAAAAAGGTGAAATTCATTTTTGGGGGGTGAAATGTCCTATAGATATCAATTAGGTCTAACTGGTCATACATCATGACCAAATGGGCTTTATCCTAGGCTTGCAAGGATTCTTCAATATTCACAAATCAATCAATGTGATACACCACATTAACAAATTGAAAGCTAAAAACCATATTATTATCTCAATAGATGCAAAGAAAGCCTTTGATGAAATTCAGCACCCATTTATGCTAAAAGTTCTCCAGAAAGCAGGCATAGAAGGAACATACCTCAACATAATAAAAGGCACATATGATAAACCCACAGCAAACATTATCCTCAATGGTGAAAAATTTAAAGCATTTCCTCTAAAGTCAGGATCAAGACAAGGGTGCCCACTCTCATCACTGCTATTCAACATAGTTTTGGAGGTTTTAGCCACAGCAATCAGAAAAGAAAATGATATAAAAGTAATCTAAGTTGGGGAAAAAAGAAGTAAAGCTCTCGCTGTTTGCAGATGACATGATTCTCTATATAGAAAACCCTAAAGACATCACCAGAAAATTACTAAAGCTAATCAATAAATATAGTAAAGTTGCAGGATGTAAAATGAATACACAGAAATCCCTTGCATTCATATACACTAAAACAATGAGAAAACAGAAAGAGAAATTAAGGAAACAATCCCAATCACCATTGCAATGAAAAGAATAAAATACTTAGGAATAAATTTACTAAATAAACAAAAGACCTATATATAAAACACTGATTAAAGAAATCAAAGATGACACAAACAGATGGAGAAATATACCATGTTCATGGATCAGAAGAATCAATCTAGTGAAAATGTGTATGCTACCCAAAGCAATCTATAGATTCAATGCAATCCTTATCAAACTTCCAATGGTACTTTTCACAGAACTAGAACAAATAATTTCACACTTCATATGGAATCACAAAGAAACCTCGAATAGCCAAAGCAATCTTGAGAAAGAATAATGGAACCAGAGGAATCAACCTGCCTGACTTCAGACTATACTACAAAGCTGCAGTCATCAAGACAGTACAGTACTGGTTCAAAGACAGAAATAGAGATCAATGGAACAAAATAGAAAGCCCAGAGATAAATCCACGCACCTATGGACACCTTATCTTTGACAAAGGAGGCAAGAATATACAATGGAGAAAAGACAATCTCTAACAAGTAGCTCTGGTAAAACTGGTCAACCACCTGTAGAAGAATGAAACTAGAACACTTTCTAACACCATACACAGAAATAAACACAGAATGGATTAAATATCTAAATGTAAGACCAGAAACTATAAAACTCCTAAAGGAAAACATAGGCAGGACACTCTGACATAAATCACAGCAAGATCCTCTATGATCCACCTCTCAGAGTAACGGAAATAAAAGCAAAAATAAACAAATGGGACCTAATTAAACTTAAAAGCTTTTGCAGGACAAAGGAAACTATAAGCAAGGTGAAAAGACAGCCTTCATAATGGGATTACTTTGCCAACAAAGGTCTGTCTAGTCAAGGCTATGGTTTTTCCAGTGGTCATGTATGGATGTGAGAGTTGAACTGTGAAGAAGGCTGAGCGCCAAAGAATTGATGCTTTTGAACTGTGGTGTTGGAGAAGACTCTTGAGAGTCCCTTGGACTGCAAGGAGATCCAGCCAGTCCATTCTGAAGGAGATCAGCCCTGGGATTTCTTTGGAAGGAATGATGCTAAAGCTGAAACTCCAGTACTTTGGCCACCTCATGCAAAGTGTTGAATCATTGGAAAAGACTCTGATGCTGGGAGGGATTGGGGGCGGGAGGAGAAGGGGACAACAGAGGATGAGCTGGCTGGATGGCATCACTGACTTGATGGACGTGAGTCTGAGTGAACTCCAGGAGTTGGTGATGGACAGGGAGGCCTGGTGTGCTGCGATTCATGGGGTCACAAAGAGTCGGACACAACTGAGCGACTGAACTGAACTGAACTGAATAGCAAATGAAGCAATTGGCAAAGAATTAATCTCAAAAATATATAAGCAGCTCAATACCAGAAAAATAAATGACCCAATAAAAGAAATGTGCCAAAGAACTAAATAGACATTTTTCCAAAGAAGACATACAGATGGCTAACAAACACATGAAAAGATGTTCAACATCACTCATTATCAGAGTAATGCAAATCAAAACCACAATGAGGTACCATCTAATACCCATCAGAATAGCTGCTATCCAAAAGTCTACAAGCAATAAATGCTGGAGAGGGTGTGGAGAAAAGGGAACCCTCTTACACTGTTGGTGGGAATGCAAACTAGTACAGCCACTATGGAGAACAGTGTGGAGATTCCTTAAAAAACTGGAAATAGGATTGCCGTATGACACAGCAATCTCACTGCTGGGCATACACACTGAGGAAACCAGAACTGAAAGAGACACGTGTACCCCAATGTTCATCACAGCTCAGTTTATAACAGCTAGGACATGGAAGCAACCTAGATGTCCATTTACAGATGAATGGATAAGAAAGTTGTGGTACATATACAGTATGAATATTACTCAGCTATTAAAAAAGAACATATTTGAGTCAATTCTAATGAGGTGGATAAAACTGGAGCCTATTATATAAAGTGAAGTAAGTAAGTCAGAAAGAAAAACACCAATACAGCATACTAACACATATATATGGAATTTAGAAAGATGGTAAAGATGACCCTATATGTGAGACAACAAAAGAGACACAGATATAAAGAACAGACTTTTGGACTCTGTGGGAGAAGGCGAGGGTGGGATGACCTGAGAGAATAGCATTGAAACATGTATATTACCATATATGAAATAGATGACCAGTCCAAGTTTGATGCATGAAACAAGGTTCTCAAAGTTGGTGCGCTGGGACAACCCAGAGGGATTTGATGGGGAGGGAGATGGGAGGGGTTTGGGGATCGGAGGACACATGTACACCCATGGATGATTCATGTGAATGTATGGCAGAAACGACCACAATATTGTAAAGTAATTAGCCTCCAATTAAAATAAAATAATTTTAAAAAAGAAAAAGGTCTGGAGTGTGGCTCACTACATTTTTAAGAACAACTACTAGTTGAGAATTGCTGATGCAAAAGAGTCATTGCTTCAAATGTTAGCTAGGTGCACCGGAATGAGAGTAAGCTAGAAAAGTGTGATATGGATTCAGGATCTGGAACACAATGTAAAGTAAATCCACATGGGTTCTGAAAACATCTTGGGAAGATGATCATCTGAAGTTCTACACACTTACCTGATGATTAGGGAACTTTAGGGAACTTTGTGAAGCAGATCCTTCCTGGCTTTATCTCCTAGGGCAGCGGTTCCCAATTTCTCCTGCTCCATAGAATCACCTGGGGGAATATTTTAAAATCCAGATATCCAGGTCACACAAAATCGCTAGGGCTTCGCCCAAGCCTGAGTATTTGTTCTTGGAATATAAATGACGTCAATTTCAGGTGGACAACACAATGATTCAATATTTGTGGTTGTTCTTGTGAAATGATCACCACAATAAGTCTACTTAACAACCATCAACGTGCATAGTTAACAAACGCTGGTTTCCTTGTGAAGAGAACTTTTAAGGTTTACTGTCTCAGAAAATTTTAATATATGATTTGCTGTTTTGTTGTTTAGTCGCTAAGTTGCATCCAACTCTTTTGTGACTGCATGGACTATAGCCCACCAGGCTCCTCTGTCCATGTGATTTCCCAGGCAAGAATACAATATGGTATTATTAACTATAGTCACCATGCCATACCGTCCATCCTCATGACTTATTGATTTTATAACTGGAAGTTTGTACCTTTTGACCTGCTTCACCATTTCAACTCACTCCCTACTTCTGAACTTAGATAACTGCCAATCTGTTCTTTGTATCTATGAGTTATTTTTCATTTGTTTGTTTAGAATCCACATATAAGTGAGATCAGATGGTATTTGCCTTCCTCTGTCTGGCTTATTTCACAGGCATGAGTATTTTGTAAAGCTCTCCAGTGATTTCAATGTGCAACCAAGGTTGGAGTGATTAGAGAATGATCCCAGAAGTCAGGGATGGTGACCAAGAATCAGTATTTTTTCGCAAAAGCTACAGGTGGTTCTTATGAAGACAAAGTTTGGAAGTTATTAAATTTGATATACAAGGATATATTTCAAGTTATTTAAAGAAATAGCCATCCACATATGACTAACTTTATAATATATAGTTCATAATATACATAAAGTCTTTCTTTTTGGAATTGATTCTGCCATTTCTTAGTTTAACATGCCTGCCTTTAGTTGCAGTTGATGACTGCTTTAAATACACACACTGTAGCATTATCACCCTTATATTGTGAAATAAGGACTAAATACACAGATGACAAGTTATGACCTTAATAAGATTGATTGTTTCTTGATTAATGTGATGAAATATTATTTCCTTAAATGTGTTTTAGGGTATGGTGTTGAAATTGCTTTTCCTGGATAACTTAACATTGATTTCTATCAATCCTTTTAAAAGTCAGAGTGGAGCAACTTGTTCCCAAGAAGGAAAGTTCCACCCTACCTTCCAGAAACATAAACTGGAACACAATGTATGTCCCTCTGAGTATAGCAGAACAGAGAGTATGTCTTAAACTGTAACCAACCAGGCAGAAGGTTATTTATTAAAATATCTCAATGATATCCTACAAAACAGACACCAGGGTAGCACCATGGCTCGAGTCCATGAAACCTTGACTATGGTTTCCTCTATCATGTTATACAACCATCTCACAGAGCCATAAGACCTCAACTCTGAGCTGCACCGCAGAGACCTCGGCGTAGTCTAGCTGCCCTGTTTGAAAGGAAAGGAAAATGATGAACAAAAAAATGAACTGATTTGCATCGAGTCAACACCACTAATGCCTGGTTTCCATATCTCCTGAGTGGAATCCCAGAACTCTTAAATGCCCCAGATGCTGTCTGTATTCTCCTCTAAATCATGCACCTTTAGACTAGCTGTTATTAAACACTCTAAACTCTAGTAATCTGGGGAGATCTAACACTCTTCCTCATTCACCTCTGAGGAGTAAAAAACAAGCAATATTCTCCTAGGAAGATGGAGCTTTGACTGTGATTCAATCAGGCTCTGTATAGTGACTTTTCACTAGATTTTCCATCTTTCCATTCCCTTCAGTCTTTTAGGGGTAAGAACAAGGCCTGAGTCAGGAAGATAATTACATGAGCAATTTATTAAACTGTATTGTAGCCTTTAAAGAGATTTCATTTTCTTTTGGCCCTTGTTTCCTTATGTCTCCCTCATCTTAATTCTACTGTAGCCGCTGTGATATTAACACTGCATGAACAGGGTATGTGTTCCTGGAAATGGCCTGTTTTTCATTTAGGTCAGAATTTCTCCAACTGGTATGTACTCTTTGACGTCCTAGAATTCTCTATGTGAAATCAAAATTAATTTGAGTGCATTCTGTAACTTTTGGAAGACAATCTGTAATTTGAGTGTTCACAGTTGAGTTTGTGTCACAGGTGTGTTCTCATCAAATGAAACCCAGGTAACAGCATAAGATGCTTTAGGAAGGAAAGGTTTTCATTAGTTTAAGTTAAAAAATGTGGGAGAATGGAGTCATTACAGACCACACAGTAGGATAGACCCCATGGCAGTCAGACTCTATTGTAATTGGTAATCTGTTGGTTTGGACCCACTTTTTGTGCAAAGGCTCCTCTGCCCTCCATTGTCTCCCAGAGTTTGCTCAAACTCATATCCATTGATTCAATGATGTTATCTAAGCATCTCATTCTCTTTTTTGCCTTCAATCTTTTCCAGTATCAAGGTCTTTTCCAATGAGTCAGCTCTTTGCATCAGCCCACTTTGGCCGTCTTTGGCTCAGGTGGCCAAAACATTAGAGCTTCAGCTTCAGCATCAGTCTTTCCAATGGATATTCAGGTTTGCTTTCCTTTAGGATTGACTGGTTTGATCTCGTTTGGGTGTTAAATTTAAGCAAATTAAGGAGGAGGGCTGAGCTGAAGTTTTAAGACTGTAAAATAATTTCAGAGGAGTTGCTATTGAGGAATTAATAGATTTATCTATGAATTGTTCTCTAAATTTACCAGATTAAAAGGATCAACCTTAATATTATTTTTAAAGCAAGTTTTCATTGGAGAGTGTTTCTTTGGGTCTAGGTTGGGAGTCTAAAATTTTTAACAAGCCTCTATAGAGATTTTTATAACTACCAGGTGTGGGAAACTAGAAACCACAGAGACAGGGAGTTAACTAAGAGGGAGTAAGAGGATTGGAAGATAAAGGCTGGGCTCAGGTCAAGGGGTGAAAGGAACGGGAGGAGAGTACTGTCAGAAATGTTGATCCCTGCATTGCAGGCTGATTAGGGATAGGAATGAAGCCAAGAAGGAAGAATACGCTTGTACCAGGACAAAAGATTAAAGGGTTATTGGTCCTAAAAAAATAATGAGGATGTGTCTACTGGTAGACTAAAAGAGCAACTTGTTATAGTAAAAGATTTCAGAGATCACGGTTTCAGTAGTGGAGTAGATTCTGAATTTGTGTTGAAATGAATGCCGTGGAAAATGGCTTTACTTCCTTCAAACTCATGATCAATAATGCTGCCAGGGAACTCTTTTTAAAATGAAAAGTAAGACATTTTTTTCTGTGGCATCAAATACTTTCTCCTTAGTGTCCAGTATAATCCCTAAACTCTTACCACGGTGTTTAGGATGCTTCTTTATTGCCTGCAAATATTTCATACCATTAAACACCTTACTGCCTGTACATCCTTGAAAACACTTCATTCATTCATGTTATGCCTTTGATTGTGCACTTTCCTCTGCCAGGTCTACCTGGAAAAATGGCAAATGCTTTTTTGTTTTGTAAAATCTCTCTATGGAGTTTTTGATAAAATTCTCCTCCTTCCCGTACCCAACACACACAGCTCATCTTTTCCTTTGCTAGCCTACCTTTGTACCATGTATGTGCTTTTGTTGTTGATCTTAACAACAACCCTTAGGGTAAGGGTTACAAACCAAACACCTGCAGAAGGTGTGCATTCAACATAAATGCCAGAAATAGATAGGATGAAAGATACTTCATGCTAAGGTACTTGTAACTAAGTATAACATCTACAAGTTAAACTGCTCTTCTAACATTGTTGGTATAACCAAACAAACAAAACACATCCAAAGACATAGTCTTTTGCTACACAGGTCATAGCAGTTATGAAATGAGAGGTCTGTATTGAGAAGCAGCAAATAAAAGCAATTTCAGTTTCAGGTGGAAGGAAATTGCATGTGTAAATACAGTGACATCATTAATTCACTGTGGCATTTTAGGTTAACAGTGCCCCAACAGATTTCCTGTTGTGGGTGTCTCTTACTCAAAGAGGTACAAAGAAAACTAGTGATACAGAATCACTACCCAGCAAGGAGATGAAAGGGGAACCTTTGAACTGGGGTGTAGAAATCTATGGAGTCCAGATGACACTTTGTAGGCTCTCCCATCATATTGGCCTTTACAATGTCTGAAAAAGACCATCCATTTTCCCCCGAAGTTATAAAGCATCCTCGGTGATTTATTTCTCAGTGTGTGGATTGGCTGGAGTCAGCCTAGAAGAGAGACCTTTAGGAGAGTGTCTATGGAAGCCGGTCTTGCAAGAATCTTTTAGCCACATCAGCAAAAGACAACCTTGTTTTCTAATAATTCACAAATGTCTATCTCCTACCAAAATTTCTCACATGAACTTCAAAGATAGGGATCCAACCTCTTCCCAAATATTTCTTAGATGATATTATAGGCATTTTAAACTTAATATGCTCAAAACTGAATCTCATTTCTCTCTTCATCACCAAAAACAAAGGCAAAATATTGCTTTACTTCACGATTCACATAGCATCAGAAACCTGTGTGTCATCTTGGAGGACTCCACTCTAATCCCCATTCTTATCTAACCAATCACCAAGCTTTATCAATTTCTCTTCCAAACTCTCTTTAACGTCCACTCCAAGAATTATAATTTCAGTAGGTTCAGGTAACTAACAGGCTGAGTCTGCTCTTTTCCAATCTCTTTTGTTCCATTGTAGTCTAAGTGATCTTTCTGAAATGCAATAGTAACTTAAAGCTCTTTATCTCCCACTACTCTTAGAATGAAGGTACCATTCTTGCTCAGTCGCTTCAGGCATGTCCGACTTTTTGTAACCCTATGGACTATAGCCTTCCAGGCTCCTCTGTCCATGGGATTCTCCAGGCAAGAATACTACAGTGGGTTGCCATGCCCTCCTCCAGGGGATCTTCCCAACCCAGGTATCAAACCTGAATCTCTTACAACTCCTGCATTGCAGGTGGATTCTTTACTAGCTGAGCCACTAGAGAAACCCCAGGAAGAAAGTTAAGAACTTAATTTGGTCAAGAAAGCCCTGCTTAATTAGTCTCCTGGCTACCTTTTCTGTTATTCTTTCCTTCACCTCTCAGCCATTTGTTGACTCAACAAATACTGAGTACAATAGCCTTACAGAGGCAATCTAAATGCCTATCAACAGAGGAATGGACAGATAATATGTGGTACATATATACAATGGAATAATACCCAGCCATGAAAAAGGTAGGCAATTGAGTCATGTGTAGTAATGGGGCTGGACCTAGATTCTGTCATACGGAGTGAAGTAAATCAAATAGAGAAAAATAAATATCATTTATTAACGCATGTATGTGGAATCTAGAAAGATGGTACATTTGAGCCTGTTTGCATGGCAGGAATAGAGATGCAGATGTAGAGGATGTACACATGGTCATGGGGAAGGGAAAAAGAGTGGGGACACCTTGAGAGAGTAGCATTGATGTATGCACACCCCATGTGTGAAACACATAGCTAGTGGGAAGCTGTGGTATTACACAGGAGCCTCAGCCTGGTGTTCCGTGATGAGCAAGAAGGGTGGGATGGTGCAGGTGGGAGGGAGGCTCAAGATGGAAGGGATATATGTATACATATAGTTGTACAGCAGAAACACAATAATGTAAAGCAATTATACTCCAAAGGAAAAAAAAAAAGATTGAGTGCCTACTGTGTGCCAAAAAGTGAGATAACAAAATAAGAAGAGAAATAATAGACATTTTAAAAACCATATAAATATAGAATTTTACATAGTGTTAAGTATTATGTAGGAAAAGAAAAGGGACAATTGAAAGAGTATTAGCGCATAACATAATTTATATTAGTTATCCAGGGACCCGAATCCTGAAGTTCCAGCCATAGCTTTCCTGAAAGAGCTGTTTTCACATCTATGTGACCCTCTTAGCTATCAGTCCACTAACAGGTGCTCATTGGTGTCTCAGCCTATATGGTACTTCTTCCCAGAAGGTAGCCTTGAGACTCAAAACCTGGGTTTGCTACTTCTCCATCCTTTGCAGTTTCCTAACTGAATTGCCCTTGTTGTTTCCTTTCCTGTAATTCAGTGATGCAAGGACTCTGTTTTCTAGTCACACTGGATCTTTAACTTCTAGCACAGTGGTTGTTACAGATAAACCCTTAATAAACATTGCCTGGATCAATAAGTGGAAGTATTACTGCAAATGACAGAGTTGGAGAAATTCTATGGAACTAGTGTTCATGAAAATTCTGCCTTTTACCACTGCCCTCTAGGACTAAATCTTAAAATCTTTCGTCTTGTCCAATTTACCCAAACACCAGCCCTATTTGTACTAATATATGACAAGTGCCTGACAATTGCAGGAGGATAGATGATTTCAAGTTGAAAAAATACATAGATCTAAAAGAGTCATTACTTAGGACATACGTGTCTTTATTAAAAATATGACCTTGTTGTACCATCAATTATTTTATCTACAGCAACCATCTTCAGCCCCACCTGTCTTTGTGGGATCAATAATTTAAATCCTTATTTATTTGTTCTTATGTTAGTCAACCTGAAATGTTGCAATAAAACCCCTGCCAACCTGACATATTAGAGAAGAAGCTGCTGCTGCTGCTGCTAAGTCGCTTCAGTCGTGTCCAACTCTGTGCGATCCCATAGACGGCAGCCCATCAGGCTCCGCCGTCCCTGGGATTCTCCAGGCAAGAACACAGGAGTGGGTTGCCATTTCCTTCTCCAATGCATGAAAGTGAAAAGTGAAAATGAAGTCACTCGGTCGTGTCCGACTCTTAGTGACTCCACGGACTGCAGCCCATCAGGCTCCTCCATCCATGGGATTTTCCAGGCAAGAGTACTGGAGTGGGGTGCCATTGCCTTCTTCAAGAGAAGCATAGGTTGTGAAATAATCTTTGTGAGTAGTCGAGGAGGCATTATGGAGATAGTTGAAAAGCTTTAGGAAGACTGCTTCCTAGATGAGCTAATGGGTGAGGTCAGTTTTTCTGAAAAGAAAACGATGACATTCATAACCTAATGACTTCCTTTCTGAATCCAGAAATACATCATCTGATGTAAATCATATTACCAGTTGAGAACAGATTAAATAAATTTTTAAAAATCAGCCACTTTCCATTTCCTTTACATCACTTTACAGCTTTACATCCTTCACATCACTATACCAGACCTGGTGGGCACTGGGCTGTCCAAACAACTCATAGCCTTGGCGATCACCCCGTCCTTGTGGAACTGCACAGCTGATGAGCGTCACTTTCTGGCCTTTCCTCCTTCATTTTACTGTTTATTACAAGACCCGGCATGACTATACAGTGAAGTTAGGAGGAATGGCCCTTCCACCTCATCTCTCCTTACTGCTCAATGCATGTAGAAGATCTGTGGTGTAGCTCACAGAATTTCTGTTGACACACACACATAATTTCTTGCAAAGAAAAGTGGGAGACAAATGTGACAAGGTCAAGTTAAGGTTTCACAATGATCTCTTGAATTTTAGAACTCAAGGTGTTTAATAAGAGGAATTTAAAATAGCATGCTATTATTATCTAAACAAATCTCTATGCCTTTATCCATGTTGTTTCCTAGAATGCCTTCTGGTGTCCCTCAGCACCATTGTATTTTATGTCTAAATACTACCCACCTAACCTCACTCAAATGCCAACCATAAAAATCCCAGATTCACACAGCAAGAAATGATCCCTCCCTATCTGCAGGAGACATTAACTTCTGACAGAAAGTACATTAGGATTACATGTTAAAAATCTTAGGATTTTAACTAGGATTAAATCTTAAAATCTTTCTCTTGTCCAGTTTACCCAAACACCAGCCCTATTTGTACTAATATATGACAAGTGCCTGACAATTGCAGGAGGTTAGATGATTTCAAGTTGAAAAAATAGATAGATCTAAAAGAGTCATTACTTAGGACATGTGTGTCTTTATTAAAAATATGACCTTGTTGTACCATCAACTATTTTATCTACAGCAGCCCATGAAAAAGCTTTTGTATGGGTTAAATTTCTTGAAGGCTTTATATTTGGTTCAGTTCAGTTCAGTCACTCAGTCGTGTCCAACTCTTTGCGACCCCATGGACTGCAGCACACCAGGCCTCCCTGTCGATCAGCAACTCTCGGAATTTACTCAAACTCATGTCCATTGCATCGTTGATGCCATCTAACCATCTCATCCTCTGTCGTCCCCTTCTCCTCCCGCCTTCAATCTTTCCCAGTATCAGGTTCTTTTCCAATGAGTCGGTTCTTCACATCAGGTGGCCAAATTATTGGAGTTTCAGCATCAGCATCAGTCCTTCCAATAAATATAAAGGACTCATTTCCTTTAGGATTGACAAGTTGGATCTCCTTGCAGTCCAAGGGACTCTTGAGAGTGTTTTCCAATGCCACAGTTTAAAAGCATCAATTCTTCTATGCTCATCTTTCTTTATAGACCAATTCTCACATCCATACATGACAACTTGAAAAACCATAGCTTTGACTAGATAGACTTTTTTGGTAAAATAATGTCTCTGCTTTTCAATATGTTGTCTAGGTTGGGCACAGCTTTTCTTCCAAGGAGCAAGTGTCTTTTAATTTCATGGCTGCAGTCACCATCTGCAGTGATTTTGGAGCCCCCCAAAATAAAGTCTCTCACTGTTTACATTGTTTCCCCATCTATTTGCAATAAAGTGATGGGACCAGATGCCATGATCTTAGTTTTCTGAATGTTGAGCTTTAAGCCAACTTTTTCACTCTCCTCTTTCACTTTCATCAAGAGGCTCTTTAGTTCCTCTTTGCTTTCTGCCATAAGGGTGGTGTCATCTGCATATCTGAGGTTATTGATATTTCTCTTGGCAATCTTGATTCCAGCTTGTGCTTCATCCAGCCCAGCATTTCTCATGATGTGCTCTGCATATAAGTTAAATAAGCAGGGTGACAATATACAGCCTTGACATACTCCTTTTCCTATTTGGAACCAGTCTGTTGTTCCATGTCCAGTTCTAACTATTGCTTCTTGACCTGCATACAGATTTCTCAGGAGGCAGATCAGGTGGTCTGGTATTCCCATCTTTTTAAGAATTTTCCACAGTTTATTGTGATCCACACAGTCAAATATTAGTTGATTGAATAAATTATTTACATAGTAAGGTAGAGTTGATGATCTTGTGTTCTAGAATATTGAATTAAATCCTTGCATTTCAAGACATCAGCATTCTCTGTAACTTTCTGCTACATCCATGCATGCATGCTAAGTCTTTTCAGTCGTGTCCAACTCTTTGGGACCCTATGGACTGTAGCCTACCAGGCTCCCTTGTTCATGGGATTCTCCAGGCAAAAATACTGGAGTGGGTTGCCATTCCCTTCTCCGGGATGTCTCTGACCCAGGGATCGAACACATGTCTCCTGTGTTGGCAGGTAGGTTCTTTACCAGTAGTGTTCTGGGAAGCCCTTTCTCCTACTTAGAGAAGCTCATATTCAAGTGATGAAGAGATCACTTCTTTGACTTCACAGCTTCCTCCTCCTTCCCCTGTTTCTTCAACCATAGTTTTAAACACTCCTGTTTATAAAACTGGCTAAATTTGCTCCTGCCTTACATGATTTGTACTAGCCATTTCCTGAACCTATAATTCCGTTCTGCCAAATATTCTCTCTCTACATGATGGAAGCTTCATCTTTCAAGTCTCAGGTCAGATACCCCTTGCTCAGAGAAGCCTTGCTCAATCATCTAAGCTAAATTACCCTAGTCCAACATTCCACCATGTTTGATTTTCTTTCTAGTATTAACTGAGTTTATTGTGTCTATTTTTTCCTAGTTTATTTTTCTGCCTTCATAAGATTGGAACTTTATAGGAGAAGAAATCTGGTTTGTCTTTGTTTATATAGGGCCAGCTCCAAGAAGAATGTATGAAAATGGAAGATGCTAAACATGTAACTGTTGAATGAATGGATGAATAAAAGAACAGCTTCCAAATAAAAATGCTTTTACATATATTTTTAGTGAAAAGCCTCGGGGCACACAAAAGCACATGACTTTATATGCTTAACTTTCACTGGGGAGGTAGCCTGGTTTAAATTTTCTGCTCCGTAGGAACTTGAGTCATAGCATCTGTAACACCTTATTAAACACCTTACTGGTCATACCTTAAAGAGAGAGCAGGCAGGCTCTTGATGTTACATGTTTATGCCAGTGCTTGACACAGTTCATGATATTAAGTGGAACAAATTGAGTAATAGTTTAAGTAAATGTGGCTTGATTCTCAAACTCTTATTTTACCTTAGTACTTACCCATTTTTCAAGAATAATAACTATCATTTTTGGAACAGCTACTCATTAGATAGGTATTTTGTATCCTTTATCATATCAATTCACTTAAATAACCATTTAAGAAAGGATTACCATAATCCATTTTTAAAACTTAAGCAACAAATGATTCTTTGGCATTGGACACAGGTCTAGTTTCCAAAATTCATAATCTTAGTTCAATCAGTCAATTGCCTGTTCTTATTAGACTAAAAGAAATTCAAATATACTTGACAGTTTATTTGAACATTAACTACTATCTCAGACTTTGCTGACTAATTCCTAATAGTCTTCACAGCAAATAAGTAGTTTATAGCATGAATCTGTTCTTAATATATAAACAAATCTATGGAGATTTTTGCTATACATCTAGCCTGTCATTTTTAATAGTTTAACATAAAAATAATTTTGTTATGATTGTAAAAAATAATATTGTCATTGCAAAAAGTCAAATAATACAGAAAATATGGAGAAGAATATACAGACTAAAATCCCATCTTGTGTGGGCTCAGTTGCTCATTCATGTTTGACTCTTTTTGACCCATGGACTGACTGTAGCCCATTCCTAATATAGCCCAGGCTCCTGCATCCATGGAATTTTCCAAGCAAGAATACTGGAGTGAGTTGCCATTTCCTACACCAAGGGATCTTCCCAACCCAGGGATCAAACCTGATTCTTCTGCATTGGCAAGCAGATTCTTTTACCACTGAGCCACCTGGGAAAGTCCATCTTAAATATGTATAAAATTTTATGTAAATAGAATCAAATTGTATATGATTTTTTTTCTTGTCTTTCACTTAGAATTATATCATGTTACTACTTTCACAAAAAAACGTTTAGGCACTATCATGGACATTTGGATTTATTGTCTCTATTCAACATAGATGGCACAGGTGACTTAAAATCTAGCTGAGTGAAACCTATTCTGACTTCTGAAGTAGTTCTACTAATCTAACTCTGCTGCTGCTGCTGCTAAGTCGCTTCCATCGTGTCCAACTCTGTGCAACTCCATAGATGGCAGCCCACCAGGCTCCCCCGTCCCTGGGATCCTCCAGGTAAGAACGCTGGAGTGGGTTGCCATTTCCTTCTCCAATGCATGAAAGTGAAAAGTGCAAGTAAAGTCACTCAGTCGTGTCCGACTCTTAGCGACCCCGTGGATTGGAGCCCACCAGGCTCCTCCATCCATGGGATTTTCCAGGCAAGAGTACTGGAGTGGGGTGCCATTGCCTTCTCCAGTGCATGAAAGTGAAAAGTGAATGTGAAGTCGCTCAGTCTAATTGGTTTAGTTTGTCAGGTTTACCATCACATATGCCTTCTCTGAGGCAGAAAATCTACAGAAGTCTTAAACTGGGAACTCTATACATATTTGTTCAATAAACTACAAAGAACTGAAGCAGACTGGTTTTTGTTTTTTAATGCTTTCTCTTTTCTGCTGCCTTTCAACTTTTGACAATGACATGTTTTCATCAAGACTCATGTTATTGAAGGTACCAATGGTTCCTCCTCCCTTACTCTCTGCATCCTTTCTCTTTCACTCCATCTACCTCTGTCCAGTGTTAGAAATCTGAGCCCAGGCTATTACAATTCTCACATATATCTTATCCACTCCAACTCATGCTATATATAGCAATCATCAGATAGATCTTTCTGAAATATCCAATTTTTTATAAGATCATATCCAAGCATCTTAATCAGACATTCCAAGTCTTTCACAACCTGGACTGTATGGATTCTCCAGATTCTCTCTACCTCATGGGCTCTGTGTTACATCCAGGCTACTGTACACAGAGTTCTTTCATTCAGGAGACATGCTGTCCAAATCCTTAGTACCTTTTAACACTAAAATAAAGTTGGCTCATTGGAAAAGACCCTGATGCTGGGAAAGATTGAGGGCAGGAGGAAAATGGGGTGACAGAGGATGAGATGGTTGGATGGCATCATTGACACAATGGACATGAGTTTCAGCAAACTCAGGGAGTTGGTGATGGACAGGGAAGCCAGGTGTGCAAGGAATTGGACACAATTTAGCAATGAACAATCCTGAAATATCATCTTTCCCTGAAATCTTCTGTGACTACTCCATTTAATATGTTTCTGCTTAATTGCAGGTATCTTCCATATAATTCATTCATTCCAGAAATATTTGTATTGAATATTTGCTGTGTACCAGACATTGTTCAGGGCACTGGGGATATATCAGAAAATAAAGTGGACAAAATTCTCTGGCTTAGTGGAATTTGTGCTCTTATAGAGAGACAATATACATAATTTACAAAGACAGTGTATGGTACAATGTGATAAATGTTATTTTTAAAAATTGAGAAGGCGAAGGCATCAGGATTGCCAGTGAGTGCTTCCAGTAATTAACAAAATGTTAAGCTTATCCTCAGGGGTGGGCAAACTTGTTCTGTAAATGAGCAGTTATTAAATACTTTAGACTTTTAGGGCCACATGGTCGCTGCCATAACCATCTAACTTGACCATTTTAGCACAAAAGCAGCCTGTGTTTCAATAAAACTTTATTCATGAGCCCTGAAATTTGAATATCATGTGATTTCCATGTGCCACAGAACATAATTCTTCTTCTGACTTATGTGTTTTTAAATAAAAATCTAAGTGCTATTCTTACTTTGTGGGCCACACACACACAGGCAGGAGGCCAGATTTGGCCCACGGATGATAGTTTGCCAACCCTTTGTACACCACTGAAAAGCTGAGATTAGTGAAGACGTGGGGAAGATAACAGAGTGAGCATGGGGACAGGTAAGAGTAGAGTATTCTAGGCAGAGGGTACAGTCACTGCAGAGTTTGTGAGACAAAGACATGCCTCCAGTGTGCCAGAGCAAGCTGAGTGAGAGAGAGAGGCAGGAGATGAAGGAGGAGGAGCAATAAAGATGAGAATGGATAACATGATTGATCTACAATCACGGTGACAATCATAGGCTCTTAGACCTGCAGAAGGAAACCCCAAGAGATTCTCTAGTTCTTGCCTGTCCAATAGGCTTCAACTCAGAAAGCCAGCTTTGATTGGCATACTGTTGAGTACCACTCTAAGACCGCATTCTGTCTTAGCCAGAATCACTTATATGATCAATTAGCAATATGTGTTCAGGGGTGAGGGTAGTGGTTGTTCTACATTTGTGTTCTTCATCTAGTCTGCCCACAACATTTCACCTCTAGGACACCCTGAGTTCTCAACAATTTACATGGCATCCTCAACATTACCATCTAATTAATGACAGGAATTCTGAGTGCCAGATTGTGATCTTCATTGTATCTTGGCCCTTCCTTGTTTCAGGTTTTACACTTAGGGCAATGATCAGTATGTATCTTTTCTGAAGAAGCTGAAAAGATACTGAAATTGAAAGCTGAATAGAGATGAGAATTGCCAATGCAAATTTTACTCCCTTAGACCTATAAAACCTTTACCGCTTCTAAAGCACTTTTGTCTTTATCCCTTCTTTGAGCTTTAGGATGGCCCTATGAATCTTTAATAAACCCATAAAACAATCCTCAGGCCCTAAAATGAAAAATCAGGCTGCTCTTATCTTAAATTGCATTTGCCTGTGATCCGTGAGATTTTTTTTTTTCACAATTCCATGTATTACAATTTAGCTTAAAATTATTACCAAAGGTTTTTTCATAATTGTTACTAAAATACTTCTTAGTGTATTTAGAGCAAAAGGAAGGAAGAACCAACTGTTCCAAAATGTTCAATGATAAGCTTAAAACTGCCATTGTTTCTCTGCATTGTCAGAAAAAGAGGAGGAGTTCGTGGTGAGCTACTGTGATGACTAATGAAATTTTTATTCTTTTCAATAAGAAGAGCTTTAACAATTAGGCTGTGTTATAATGAAATGTTCATTTGTCCAAACTCTGATTCCTGGTCCATCAATACCTCTTTGTGAGAGGTACATCCCTAAAACATGCCTTTGTCTTGAATGGAATGCAACCAGAGGCGTTTAGTGCAAGGACTCTCAGTAAGGCAGCCTGAAATGAACAATGGACTTCAGATAAAGCTAAAATTAAAATGTATATATATATTTTCCTGTACCATCTGCTATTCATTAGGCAGAAATTCACCTGACTAAATAGCTAAAACAACGAATGAAACGTCACATTTTAATATAAGCATAAATAAATGTTTAAAAATCCAAATTTTAAGGGAAGCATATTTTACATTCTCTGTATCAGTATAAAGGACATCTGGAAAATACTTTTTTGCTGTGTAGATTTAAAGGATTTCAGTTAAAACTATCTAATGATTTTAAATGGCCTATAATTTCCTAGAAATATTTTCAGTTTTATATTTTGATAACATTCTATTGCAGCTGGAACCAGTTGGGATCTATTTTAAATACTTTCTTGTTCCTCCTACTACTAATCTCTTCTCATTACTATTCAACATTTAGAAAGCGGCAACAAACGCTGGGTCTGTATTCAATGTGACCTTAGTCACAATGGGCTCACATTTCCACCGTGATGGGAAAGAACTTTGCATGTATAAAGAATGTACATAGCAGAGAATGGAAGCAAAATGATAATAATTATGGGGATTTGCGTCACCTATAAGTTGATTCTGGTTCTCTTCATAGCTTGAGGTAATTCCAAAATGCCAGTGATGGTGCAAAAGGCAGACATTTTTGCAGGAATGGCATTTGAGTAGAGTAGTGGAGATAGTCAGGCTCCTAGAAGTAGAGACAAGGGAGGCACAGGCAGAAGTGGGAGCAGTGGCTGCAATGGCAGTTAAGAAGTGTCCATGACAGTCCTCATTTCATCTTACACTCTTACATGGTCAGCCTGTGGCTCACTGCACACCTAAGCAGCCTCCGGTCTCCATTCTGCTCTCTCCATCTTCCCGCCCACATCAGAGCATCTAATGGGATACTGGAACCACTGGGCCTAATTATGTTCTCATGGACAATGCTAATGTTGTTTTTCTCGCTCCTGGAATGAGAACCCATGTTTTGTGCCTAGGCAATTTTAACACACACACACACACATACACACACACACACTTCAGTGAAAGTCACCTGCCTGAAAAACTTCTGTAGTCTAAATGAAAATGCCCCTCGTTTGAACTCTTATAGTAACTTGCATACACTTCTATTCTTATATGATTAGTCCTTTTTTATCCTTCTAAATTTCTCTTAAAAATTATAAACTACTTGACAAGGAAAATATCTCATTAAAGTGCATATATGTTTCTAGTGCCAAACACACTTCCTGGGAGAGTGATAGTCACTCTAGAAATGCTTTCTGTTCTTCCTTTGGAAGAACAGAGGGATGATATTTCTCATTCCCTTTTTTTTTTTTTTTTGCCCCATTCAGGTAATTTTTCCAACTGTTAGAAGATGTTCTAGGTGAAGAGAAATAAAAATCCAGGTACTATGGCTTTATAGTTTCCACTTGCAAAAGTGGAAATGATTCTTAAGTGATAAAAAGTGATCCGTTGTCTTTAATCAACACATAGTCTGTGTTAGTAATGTCACTTATAAGAGTTATAGTGAAAAACTATTGCAGATAAAACTAGCTTTCTTAGCAAGTTCTTTTACAAAGCTTGTATAAAATACCATTTCAGGCAGAATTGACCCAAACAAGGAACATGTTTTATCTTCAGAAATAATTTACTTAGACACTGATAGAATAATTTAGTGCCTGTGCTGTGCTGTGCTTAGTCACTCAGTCATGTTGGATTCTTTGTGACCCCATGAACTGCAGACAACCAGGCTCCTCTGTCCATGCGGATTTTCCAGGCAAGAATACTGGAGTGGGTTGCCATTTCCTTCTCCAATCAAGTGCCTACATATGCTAATTTTATGGTCCTGAGAAGCTGCCAGCATCCAAACCTGTCATTTCCTCTGCCTATGGTCATGTTGAAATCATCATGAAGTATTTAGGCTAATGTTTTATCTATTAGGGGAGATAACACTAGAATGTTGTCATTTCTCACTTGTTGATGCCAAGAAGAGCTTTCTACTCACTGCTTTCTAAGAACAATTTGCAAGAATAGGAGCTGAAGACAGGTTGTGCATTAAGAAGAGAAATTTGTAAAACCACAGAATCCAACATTTATCTTATAACAGTGCTAGCTAGAAAATATTTGTGGGACTTTAAAAGACATTCTCAGTTCAGGGGGGCTTTTCCTGGTCATCTATAAAATAAAGGAGTGGAAATTTTGAGATTTATAGTACCATATTTCTTTTGTTTTGTTTTTTTTTCCCCCAAGTGAAACAATGATTTTATTTGAGGCATAAAAGTGAATGCATTTCTGTCACATAGGATGAGGACAACTTGAGGGTCCTGGTTTCTAAGATAAAACTTTGTCTTAGACACAGTTTCCATCAAGCTTCTTGGGAAATGAGTCAGAAAAGGAGCAAGCAAGACATGGCCTGAAAAGAAATCATTACTGTTGCTGGGAAGTAGTGAAGCAAGAGAAGAACTTACTCAGATCAGTGTACATGTTTCAGAGGTCCAAGGAGGAGGAGAGTGGTGTGGGAAAAATGGTCTAATTTCCTCATCTTGGCAGGAGATATGGCCCTCTCCTTCCAGGGAAATAACTTGCCTCTAATCAGAGGCAGCAGTACTGACTTGGCAGTTTTGACTGCAGCAACATCTCAGGGCTCCCCAGTTCCCTGGATCCCCTGAAAAACTTAGAGATGAAGGGTGGGGTCTATGTCATGGACCCTGCCACTTGCTCCCTGAAGCTGGCCATGTGTATGTCCCTTTCTGAAAAACCCGCACACTTGTGGGTACTCAGGATGGTGTGGACCTTGGTGCACAGGTTAAACCATTCAGGATGCTGGTCCAGCTTTTCACTCTGCAGGCCACCGTCATCAGGAGGCCAAGAGCCCTACTGAAGTCTTTGAAATGGAACTGCCTGCAGATGGCATCCTGCCCATCTGGCTCCCTCCACCTCATGGCAGGTGGGTTTGGCAGCAGCTGGTCCTCCTCCTCAGCTCTTAGTTTGCGGGCTTAGCCAGTCATGAAGTGGGGAAGGAGGCGGGGGCATGGACACGGGCATCTGTGATAGCAGTGGAGTGGAGGAGTATGACTTACAGTTCCGTACTTCTAAGAGATACTTACCATCTAAATTTTTATAATAATTGAGAGAATAAAATGAAAGGTCCATACCATATCATTAGAAGGCTTTTGAGTGGCATGCCTTTTTTTGTACATAAACTCTCAATCTTTCCTTCTTTTGTAATTAATTTTTATTGGGGTATAGTTGATTTACAAGTTTCTGTTAGTTTGAGGTGTTCAGCAAAGTAAATCAGTTATACATACACTCTTTTTTAGATTCTTTTTCCATATAGGTTGTTACAGAGTACTGAGTAGAGCTCCCATGCTATACAGTAGGTCCTTGTTAGTTATCCATTTTATATATATGGTGTGTATATGTCAATCGCAGTCTTCCAATTTATGCCTTCCTAGGGAGATGCTTAACAAAGAACCAAGACAGGCAAGGAAAAATACTTAAAGCTAATAATTCAGACTGTGAGACAATGGCATTAGGGTTAGTGATTACTGATCTCATACCTTTTACAGCTTTGTTTAAAGCTGGTAAGAGAAAATGGGGAATTATAGAAAATGAGGTGGATGAAACTGGAGCCTATTATACAGAGTGAAGTAAGCCAGAAAGAAAAACACCAATACAGTATACTAATGCATATATATGGAATTTAGAAAGATGGTAACAACAACCCTGTATGCGAGACAGCAAAAGAGACACAGACGTATAGAACAGTCTTTTGGACTCTGTGGGAGAGGGAGGAGGGGGGATGATTTGGGAGAATGGCATTAAAACATGTATAATAGCATATAAGAAATGAATCACCAGTCCAGGTTCGATGCAGGATACAGGAAGCTTGGGGCTGGTGCACTGGGATGACCCAGAGAGATGGTATGGGAGGGAGGTGGGAGGGGGGTTCAGGATGGGGAACACATGTACACCCGTGGTGGATGCATGTTGATGTATGGCAAAACCAATACAATATTGTAAAGTAAAAAATAATAATAATAATAATAATAATTGAATGACAAGAACAAAGGTGGATGGCCCTGAGAGCAATTAGAATCTTGAAAGATTCTGACAAGTACATCTGAATATAATAGAAATTAAAAAGAATGAAATGCTAGTGAAGTTCAGGTTTAATAACCACATTTATCAGCTATCTGAGGTTTTAGTTACAGAAATCTGTTTGTTTTACATAGAAACAATATTAATAACTAATAAACATTGGCCATTCTATTGATAAACACTTGCTAAGTACCTCTTTTATCATCTCCGTTATCCTGAGGTACATATTCTTTTTATTGGCAGTTTATTAATAAGGAAAATAACATACTGCTGCTACTGCTGCTGCTAAGTTGCTTCAGTCGTGTCCGACTCTGTGCGACCCCACAGACGGCAGCCCACCAGGCTCCCCCGTCCCTGGGATTCTCCAGGCAAGAACACTGGAGTGAGTTGCCATTTCCTTCTCCAATGCATGAAAGTGAAAAGTGAAAGTGAAGTCGCTCAGTCGTGTCTGACCCTCAGCGACCCCATGGACTGCAGCCTTCCAGGCTCCTCCATCCATGGGATTTTCCAGGCAAGAGTGCTGGAGTGGGGTGCCATTGCCTTCTCCAAAGGTTAAAAAATTTGCTCAAAGTAAATGGTAAAGTGTGTTTTGAGACAGGGCAGTCTAATTCCCAATCAGAGTTGAACTCATATCCATTAGACTATAATACATTGATTAAAAATTATCTTAAAGTAGATCCAAAAAGAATTCCTTAAAAACTCAACACTGTTTTAAAGAGTGATGTTCTTGGAATGATGTAAAGCATGTAGAAGTTACTTCATCCCTAAGGTATCTGCCAGTTCCTTCCTGTTGTTGCTAACAATCGACTGTTATCATGACCTGCCGAGGGGAGGCAGAGTTTGCTCTGGCAACAGTGACCTTCTCCTCCACCACTTCCATCCTGTGGGCAACTGTGGTCCTCTTGAGATGCTGGCACTCTCCAGCCTCCAAATCTCTCTGTCCCAGTAAAAGCAAGCCAGAGGAGGCATAAGCGTCTCTACACAGAAAAATGAAATGGATCATATCTCTGTTTGTCCACGTTCCCCAAAACTCCGACAGAGGACTTATTGTGCTCACATAGATGAAGGCGTTTCTCTTTCTGATGTTAGAGATTTAGGTCTCTGGCAGGCAACTCAACCCCAAGAATGGCATTAAGACTCAGATTACCCTAAATATCCATTCACTGCTTGCATTTTTTTTTTAGCTCTGTAACAACACATATACGGGTTTCTTTTGACAAAAGATAGACAATTAAATACTAATTACTACTAGAAACTTGAGAATAAACCCACAAATAAAATATTTAAAAATTTTCCATTCATTATACCATAGCATTCCTTTAAAATTCTATGATTTTATGCCAGTATTTTTTGGTGGTGTTTTCATGTACATCATATTCACAAAATCACAGAAATATACAGCTGAAAGGTTCTCACACAATCTAGTCCTGTGCCTAACATTCAGAGAGACTGAATAGCTACCACCTTATGATGGAAAGCCCTCCAGTTCCCATGTCCATGTTTTACCATTATACCTCATTGTCTTGGAATTTTGACAACTTACAAATGTAAAGAGTAATGAGTTATCACAGAGTCTTAGACCACTTGAATTGTCAGATGGCAGTATAGCATTTTTTAAAAACCTGGTACTCTCTCTCATATCAATAACCTGTTATCCATCACATAACATCTAACAGTTAAACTTCCCAACTCTTGTAACTTCAATGAGTATTCTTTTAGGCGCCATCTCTGAGAACTTCTCAGTTTAGATCTGATGATAGTTTTGCACATATCTTTGTCTCATATCATGTGTCCTATCTCACCAAATTTTTATCTTACAGATAATGACCATATCTGCTGGTTTACATAAACCTCCCTGCAGTGCTTATTCCAGTTTTATTAAATCACTTTTTGAATAAATCACTTTTACTTGGACAAGCCATATCTCCCTAAGTCCTTTTGTTGGCTGTTTCTGAATTTAATCTGTGAAACATCTTTCCACTTTCCAAAGAAGATAGATTTCCAAAGAAGGCATCTATCACATTCCCCTATGCCTGAATGTATACCTTAGCCTCGGATGGTTGCCTAAATACACACCATAATAAGAAAGCCATAAATAGATTGCTTTGACCACTTGGGCAACTGCCTATTTCAACACGACTCAAATTCACTATTTCCACCGACTTACCAAAAGAACTCTTTTGAGCAACAGGTTCCTTTCTCTGAGCTTCAGGAGGATGTTCCAGACATTATAGAGTCCCTGCATCCAGGCAGCTGACTTAAATTTGAGTTACAAAGCAATAACATGAAATACCATCCACACCTAAAATAAGTTACTTCATTTTCCCAGCAGATCCAAATGCATGCTTTAATGAAACTGCAGCCCATCTTTAAGACATGGCTCAGAAGATAAGATCTTCTTCTTGTCTAGGATGTTTATTCACCTGCTTGCATTTCTGTCTGAAATCTAACCTCTAAGTTTGATTATTCTCGAGCAAAGTAATAGATCTGTGCTCATCACATGTGCCGTTAGAATACATGATAGTAAAGGATGCAGTCACTGCTCTTAGCTACCCTTTGTCACTTGTCCTTTTCACTATAATAATCCAAAATAGCTTCTGACAGGTGACATAGTAAAAGCGGAGATAAATGAGAACTATGATGAGAGTATGGGGTTCCTGGGGTATAAAATATGATGGAAGACAGAATAAATAAGAAATAAAAAGTTATCAGATAATTCTCAGCTTGAAACTTTGCTTAGGATTAGCTGTGTTTCTCGGGGTTTCTGGAACATCTTGGAGCACAGCCAAGATGTAAGTGTTCCCCGCAGAACCTGAAACCTAACTATGGTCATGTCCTTGGGCACACATTGTGGGTCCCCAGACAGGAAGATCCTGAATTCTCAGAAGTCATGCCAATCCAAATCATGCCAGACTCTTGCCCTTTGTCAACCCAGTCCAAAGAAACCATAACATGTTTTTTCTCTTAAAAGTTTTTTTAAATAAATATGTGCTCTCTGAAGCCCAGTTAAGATACAGTGGGTTCTTACAGATTTCACACAGCTTATATATATGGCTCAAATGAACTGGACAAAAAGGGCATCTCACAATGAAAGGACTTTGTTCAGCCTGAGCAAAGTTGAGCAGCTTAATAACAGTGACTTGGTACATTATAAAGGTGAAAACTGCCAGCTGATCACTATTGTGCTGTAGTTAGTTATAATAGAAAGAAGTAGATTCAAAGTATAGGAAGTATGTGAAATGTAAAGGAGAATGTTTCACTAGTGGTAGGGCTTGGCTGCAGCTCCCTTTTCTTGTTGTGGTTTGACAATATTTTTCAAAGGATGATACTGAGTAATTTGTAAAGGTAGTTCACTAACTTTTATTTTAATTATCATTAAGCTTCTAACTGCAAAGATAAGAATTGTTTCCTAGTATTTTGTAATAAAATAGCCTATTTTTTTCAGGCTTCCCTGGTAGCTTAGCTGGTTAAAGAATCCACCTGCAATGTAGGAAACACCAGTTCAATTGCTTGGTCAGGAAGATTCCCTGGAGAAGGGATAGGCTACCTACTACAGTATTCTTGGGCATTTCTGGTGGCTCAGATGGTAAAGAATCCACCTGCAGTGTGGGAGACCTGGATTCGCTCCCTGGGTTGGGAAGATTCCCTGGAGGAGGGCATGGCAACCCACTCCAGTCTTAATCCCATGGACAGAGGAGCCTGCCAGGCTACAGTCAACGGGGTTGCAAAGAGTTAGATATGACTAAGCACAGCACAGCCTATTTTTTCACCAACATGATGTTAGCAAAGTATAGTGAGGTAAAAGATTATTAAAAAAAAAAACTGTATGTGTTTAACTTTTGCACATCTTCAAGCTAAATATATAAAAGTGGAGTTGCTGATAGAGGCCTAATATATTCCCTTAGATAATTTCTGGATCTGTAGAACTCTAGAAGTTCTACGCTAGGAGAACCCCATCACTCTTCCTTCTAATTTCACATATAGTTTTGTTCTAAGTTTAAAAGTGTTCCAGCTAACTATAATGGTGTAAGAACCTCAATTTACTGTTACTTGTGTGTTACTTAGAAAGATATATTATTATTTCCCAGTGGTAGGATGATTATCCTCTCTGATTCTCCCCATGCCTTCCTGAATACATGTATCCCTTCTCCTAATCAAATTTTAATTCAAATGAAATTTCTCTTCAGAATTTTCAATTCAATATGCTTTGCTTTCTATTTTATCCTTTTTCTTTATTTCATCTTTTTATGGTGGAAAAGCATTTGCTCTAGTTTACTTTTGAACTAAAAATTCAATAAAATATTACACAGATGTAATAATTTAAATTTATAAACTAAATTTATATGAGGAACAGGGAATTATAAAGCAGTGAGTTGGGAGAAACAGGGAAATTGAATATCACTAAGTATCACTCAACATTACTAATTATTAGAGAAATGCAAATCAAAACTACAATGTGGTATCACCCTACACTGGTGAGAATGGCCATCATCCAAAAAAAAAAATCTACAAACAATAAACTCTAGAGAGGGTGTGGGGAAAAGGGAACCCTCTTACATGATGCAGGGAATGTAAATTTATACAGCCATTATGGAAAACAGTATGGAGATTCCTTGAAAAATGAAATATAGAGCTACCATATGATCCAGCAATCCCACTTCTGGGCATATATCCAGAGAAAATCATAATTTGAAAAGATATATGCACCCTGAAAGAAAACTGCAGCACTATTTACAATAGGCAGGACATGGAAGCAACCTAGATGCCCATCAACAGGTGAATGGATGAACAAGTTGTGGTACATGTATACAACAGAATATTATTTAGCCATTAAGAAGAATGTAATAATGCCATTTGCAGCAACATGGAAAACCTAGGGATTGTCATACCAAGTGAAGTAAGTCAGACAGAGAAAGACAAATGCCATATTACAGTACATTACATATTAAAATGTAATGTAATGCCATATTACATTACATGTGGAATCTAAAAATTTGGTACAAGTTAATCTATTTACAAAACAGAAATACAGTCACACATATTATAAATATAAAATGCCATATTACATTACATGTGGAATCTAAAAATTTGGTACAAGTTAATCTATTTACAAAACAAAAATACAGTCACACATGTAGAAAACAAACTTATGGGGGAAGGTGAGGAAGGGATAAATTGGGAGATTGGGATTGACATATACACACTACTGTATATAAAATAGATAACTAATTAGAACCTACCATGTAGCACAGGGAACTCTATTCAATCATTTGTAATGACCTATATGGGAACAGAATCTAAAAAAAAAGGACAGAGTCATATATATTTATAACTGATTCACTTTGCTGTACAGCAGAAATTAATTAATACAACATTGTAAATCAACTATACTCCAATAAAAATTAACTTTAAAAAGTGCTAAGAATAAAATAAATACATTTCTAAAGTAAATTACATCTAAGGAGCAGGGAGTTATAAACCAGTAAGTTGGTAAAACAGGGAAATTGAAATGGTTTGTGCATCCAAAGTATTTGCCTTGAAGCTATCACCACTCCTGACTAAACCCACAATCATGACGGGACTAGCAGTGGGTATCTTTTGAGCAATTAGAAAACTTATTCATTCAGTTCTGCTTATAAGCTAAGAGCATGTCCATTTTTAAACTCAAAGGAAATTTTGAGTGATTTCTTGATAAATAGTAGCAGTTTTCTTCCTCAGAACTCATATTCATCAAAGAATATTATCACAGCTAAAAAGAAATGATCAGTTAACAAAAATAATCCAATATTAAATTCATTTTTTCATTCAAACTTACGAAATCTAAGTTGTTCTGTTTCTCACTTTCAGATACATGACAAAATAAATGCAAAACGTCAATGTTTATTAAAAGTGTTAGAGACCAGTTGTCCTCTGGAATCTGTTCTATTCTCCATCCATAGGAACAAAGAATTAAAACCATACTTGGTCATTCAGAGCTACTCAGTCACCTTTTCTTACAGCCAGAGTAAACACGTGAGAGAGTTCTCACTGATGGAATGTGAGCAGAAGGGACTTGTGCCATTCCAAGGCTGGGTCTTACCACACCACGAGTGCTCCTTTGTACCCTCCTTGGTTTCCACTGGGAGAAACTGGACATCGTGGCAATCAGACTTCAGTGTCTGATTGGACAGACACTGAGGCAGATGAGGGCAATGCCTTGGTGAATGCTAAAGCAGCCATTGCCTCTGGGAGATGTCATAAAGCCCAACTACCCTTCCTTGACTTTTACATAGAAGAAAATAATAAACTATCTCTACTGGAGCCATTGCATTTTTTGTACCTCTTTGCTACATAGTCTTCACCATAAACTAACATCAAAGGAGAACGAATATAAATTCATGAGGCATTTTTTTCCCCTAAAGCAGGACATTTCATTACTAGAACTAGATATGATTCAAGTGATTAAATAGAGGGAGACATAATCTACATATATATTTATCAGTTCATGCTAAAATTGCTGATTATAAACAAGCAAGATCAAGAATGAGCAGTTATTAGGAAAAGTCATTGCATCGGTATAAAAAAAAATAAGTTGAGTAGACTATACAGTTGTTAACTTAGGGCTTTCTGCTTTGTTTAATGTGTAAATGTGTTTTAAGAGTGATGTATATAAGGAGCAATGTAATTGAATTGGACCTGATCCGTGATGGTTGAACTTTACAATCATGTTTCTAAGAGCAATAAAACGGCTTTACAGTAGAAATCATCTATAGGGTAAATAAACTTATTGTATCTATTCTTAAATTCTCTAGACATTAATACCATTCTTGCCTATTAAAACAATTTTTAGAATTAATTTTTTACAATATGTGGGTTCTTAGGTCTTCAACTACTGTATTATAGCATAACAGAGTAATGAAATTATAAAAATTCTTGAATGATCTAGAAACCAATGTCCATTTAATTATGGCCAGAATTTATAGGAAACTGGAGAAAGTTCTCATCTAATAAGCACTTGGTCAGTGTTGAACAGCTGAAGGGCTCAAAGCACTCCAACTACACCGTGAAGTGAAAATGTTAGTCCCTCAGTCGTGTCCGACTCTCTGTAACCCACAGACTGCAACCTGCCAGCATCCTGTCTCTGGAACTCCCCAAGTAAGAACATTGGAGTGGGTAGCCATTCCCTTCTCCAGGGGATCTTCACAACACAGGAATTGAACCCAGGTCTCCTGCATTGCAGGTGGATTCTTTACTGTCTGAGCCACCAGTGAAGCCCCCTGCAACGTAAGACTCAGTTCAGTTCAGTTCAATCGCTCAATCATGTCCAACTCTTTGCGACCCCATGAATTGCAGCATGCCAGGCCTCCCTGTCCATCACCAACTCCCAGAGTTCACTCAAACTCATGTCCATCAAGTCGGTGATGCCATCCAGCCATCTCATCCTCTGTCGTCCCCTTCTCCTCCTGCCCCCAATCCCTCCCAGCATCAGGGTCTTTTCCAATGAGTCAACTCTTCCCATGAGGTGGCCAAAGTATTGGAGTTTCAGCCTCACCATCAATCCTTCCAATGAACACTCAGGACTGATCTTTAGGATGGACTGGTTGGATCTCCTTGCATTCCAAGGGACTCTCAAGAGTCTTCTCCAACACCACAGTTCAAAAGCATCAATTCTTCGGTACTCAGCTTTCTTCACTAAGGGAGTATTTTTTTGGTGCGGCAAATATTGAGCTAAGCTGACACAATCATTGTGCTCCCTGATTCAAATGACTTAGTCATTTGAAAGTTTGAAAGTGTCTGGGTCATGCCATTAGAGAGCAAGCTGTATTCAGAGAGAACAAACAGGCTTCCAAAGAACCAGGCGGCGAAGGAGGCGGAGCTTGAAGGACAGCTAATGAGGTTCTGACTGTTCCACCAAGACATGCCAGGCAGTAAATCCCCATTTACAAGCACATCTTCCATCTCTCTAAATCCTACCACTTGGCAACGACTCCTGACAACAGTTTATGTCACTGGAAAGTATCCTTTGACTAATAGCTCTTTTCCTTGTATGTACACTGACCTTAAAAACACGGGAACATTTTCTTTTGGGAGATGTTACAGTAGACATGTTGTTCAGTAGTCAGAATTCATTATCTCCTTCACCTTCCATAGTGCACCCTGATACTATTTAGTTACCTGCCTCTCAGCCTAAGTGCCTCTTAGAAAGTTGGGTCTGGTGGTTCTAATGCTCCTTCCACTCCCATTTTTAGTTTTTGGCTCAGAAACAGCCAAGGGCAACAGTCAGAATACTGAGATTCTTATAGTGATTTGCATGAAGCTTGTGGAAAAGATCTTCTTCATTACTCTGAAAGAACTCTGGAAGCCACCCTCTCTTACATCTGATATGAATCAATATGCATGTATCTTCTGTGGCAACTGTCAGCCGTTCTAGAACCAGGTAAGGAATTAATATTAAAAGGTATATTAGAAGAATGATGAAGATCATGACAGAGAGATACAATGAGCCTGAAGCTTGAGATAATTCTTAGAGTGCTAGAACTACCGAACTCAAAGCCTGTTTCTCTTTGAATTTTTAATTTCATTTGTCAACACATTTTCCTACCATGTAATCCAGCCTCAACTGGTTTTTTGTTTACTTTTTTTTTTATTTAATTATGCCCAAAGGTCAGTTTTCATTCCATTCCCAAAGAAAGGCAATGCCAAAGAATGCTCAAACTATAGCACAATAGCACTCATCTCACACGCTAATAAAGTAATGCTCAACATTCTCCAAGCCAGGCTTCAGCAATACGTGAACCATGAACTTCCAGATGTTCAAGCTGGTTTTAGAAAAGGTAGAGGAACCAGAGATCAAATTGCCAGCATCTGCTGAATCATGGAAAAAGCAAGAGAGTTCCAGAAAAACATCTATTTCTGCTTTATTGACTATGCCAAAGCCTTTGACTGTGTGGATCACAATAAACTGGAAAATTCTGAAAGAGATGGGAATACCAGACCACCTGATCTGCCTCTTGAGAAATCTGTATGCAAGTCAGGAAGCAACAGTTAGAACTGGACAAGGAACAACAGACTGGTTCCAAATAGGAAAAGGAGTACGTCAATGCTGTATATTGTCACCCTGCTTATTTAACTTCTATGCAGAGTACATCATGAGGAACGCTGGGCTGGAAGAAGCACAAGCTAGAATCAAGATTGCCGGGAGAAATATCAATAACCTCAGATATGCAGATGACACCAGCCTTATGGCAGAAAGTGAAGAGGAACTAAAAAGCCTCTTGATGAAAGTGAAAGAGCAGAGTGAAAAAGTTGGCTTAAAGCTCAACATTCATAAAACGAAGATCATGGCAACCAGTCCCATCACTTCATGGGAAATAGATGAGGAAACAGTGGAAACAGTGTCAGACTTTATTTTTGTTGGCTCCAAAATCACTGCAGATGGTGATTGCAGCCATGAAATTAAAAGACGCTTACTCCTTGGAAGGAAAGTTATGACCAACCTAGATAGCATATTCAAAAGCAGAGACATTACTTTGCCAACAAAGGTTCATCTAGTCAAGGCTATGGTTTTTCCAGTGGTCATGTATGGATGTGAGAGTTGGACTGTGAAGAAAGCTGAGCATCGAAGAATTGATGCTTTTGAACTGTGGTATTGGAGAAGACTCTTGGGAGTCCCTTGGACTGCAGGGAGATCCAACCAGTCCCTTCTAAAGGAGATCAGTCCTGGGTGTTCTTTGGAAGGACTGATGCTAAAGCTGAAACTCCAATACTTCGGCCACCTCATGTGAAGAGTTGACTCATTGGAAAAGACTCTGATGCTGGGAGGGATGGGGGCAGGAGGAGAAAGGGACAACAGAGGATGAGATGGCTGGATGGCATCACTGACTCGATGGACATGAGTTTGAGTAAACTCTGCGAGTTGGTGATGGACAGCAAGGCCTGGCATGCTGCGATTCATGGGGTTGCAAAGAGTTGGACACAACTGAGCGACTGAACTGAACTGAAATCATCCTAGGCAACACTTATGGTCATAAAACCTACTGTGTAAACCTCGTTGAGGTATGCGACATGTGACAAGTAAACTTTTCCAAACAGGGATATATAAGAAATGCTTTAGCAATTTAGTCAATAATGTTTGTTGGTTGGACCCATCAATATTATTGACCCCACTTTTTAATTTTATATTGAAGCATAGTTGATTTATGATATTATATTAGTTTCAGGTATGTAACATGGTGATTCAATTAACTCTAAAGTCATAAAATATTAGCTATATTTCCTGTGCTGTATAATGTACTTTATATTATATATAGTGGTTTGTATATCTCAGTCCCCTAATTCTTTTTTCTTCCTCCCCCTTGCCTCTCTCCACTGGTATCCACTATTTTGTTCTCTATATCTGTAAGTCTGCTTTTATTATATTCACTCAGTTGTTTCATTTTTTAGAGTTCATGTGTAAGTGATAACATATAGTATTTGTCTTTCTTTCTTTGACATATTTCACTAAGCATAATCCCCTCCAGGTCCTTCTGTGTTGCAAATGAAACAAAATCTCATTGTGTTCTATGGCAGAGTAATATTCCATTGTTTATATACACCACATCTTCTTTGCCTATTCATCTGTTAATGAACACAAGTTGCTTCATATCTTAGCTATTATAAATAATGCTGGACATTATTTTTATGAGAAATAATATACAAAAAACAATGAACATTAGGGTGCATGATTTTTTTGAATTAGTGTCTTCATTTTCTTCTGAAATTACCAGGAATGTAATTTCTAGTAGCTCTATTTTTTAGTTTTTTTGAGGAAACTCAATGCTCTTTCCCATAGTGGCCATTTCAATTTACATTCCCACCAACAGTGTACCAGGGTTCCATTTTCTCCATGTCCTCACCAACATTTATTATTTGCGGTTTTTTGCTGATAGCCATTCTGACAGGTATGAGATGACCACTCATTGTGGTTCGAATCTGCATTTCAGATGGTTAGCGATATTGAGCATATTTTTCATGTGTCTGTCTTCTTTGGAAAAATTTCCATTCAGATATTCTGTTCACTTTCAATTGAGTTATTTTTTTGATATTGAGCTGTATGAGCTATTTATGTTTTGGATACTAACCCCTTGATGGTCACGTCATTTGTAAATATTAATTTCTCCCATTCACTGGGTTATCTTTTCATTCTTTTGATGGTTCCCTTTACTGTGCAAAAGCTTTTAAATTAAATTTAATTAGGTCTCATTTGTTTACGTTTGCTTTTGTTTTCTTTGCCTTAGGACATAGATCCTTATAAATATTGCTATGGCTTATATCAAGGAGTGCTCTGCTTTGTTTTCTTATAGGAGATTTATGGTTTCTAGCCTTACATAATCTATTTTGAGTTTATTTTGTATATGATGTAAGGAAATTTCTAATTTCATTATTTACATGCAGCTGTGCAGTTTTCCCAGCACCACTTTATTGAAGAAACTGTCTTTTCCCCCATTGTTTTGCATGTTTTATCATAGATAAATTGACCATAAGTGTATGGGTTTATTTCTGGACTCTTTATTCTGTTGCATTTATCTATATGTCTGGGTTTGTGACAGTACCATACTGTTTTGATTACTGTAGCTTTGTAGAATTGTCAGAAGTCAGGAAGTGTGATACCTCCAGCTTTGTTCTTTTTTCTCAAAATTGCTTTGGCTATTTGGTTGACCAAGTTTTTTTTTTAATTTTATATGGTCGGATATCTATAAATGGTCTGAATAAATCACCTAAAATTAATATCACAATTTGTCCATCTGTTCTTGTTTTCCAACATTGCACAGTTAGACTTCACCTTTCTTGGAAAACATTTCTTCTTAATTATAGTGACTCAAATTTATTCAAATAATAATGGCATTATTATTCTATTCAAGTTTAGTTTATATTTAAATAATAACTCGACAGTTATATGAGTCAGTGTTGGTGTGCCCATCTTAACAGTCATATTCAGAATCACTAAGCAGTCACTCATAAATGATAATGCTCATAATGTGCACAGTTTGAACACAAATACTTCCCTGGCTAACATAAATTAGCCAAGAGATTAAAGCTATAGTGGCACCATTTTTCATCTATCAGATCCTTAAAAATGTTCTAATCTTCTTTCTCCCTTTTTGTATTACATAACAAAAGTCCCCCTCCCCCAAATTCTAATTAGTTGAATAATATTGCTTTACTTCTTGTATCAGTCTTTGCCCATATCTGCTGTAGGCAATTGTCTCATTGTATTTAGGTTCATAGAGTCATTAGAATTACACTGAAGAAAATTTAGAAATTGATGTAATCCCAGTACTCATGGCAGATATTTTACTCATTCACTTTTTCATATGCCTATATCTACACATACATATATGCCTATATCTACACAAAATCACTGCAGATGGTGACTGCAGCCATGAAATTAAAAGATGCTTACTCCTTGGAAGGAAAGTTATGACCAACCTAGATAGCATATTCAAAAGCAGAGACATTACTTTGCCAACAAAGGTTTGTCTAGTCAAGGCTATGGTTTTTCCTATGGTCATGTATGGATGTGAGAGTTAGACTTTGAAGAAGGCTGAGCACTGAAGAATTGATGCTTTTGAATTGTGGTGTTGGAGAAGACTCTTGAGAGTCCCTTGGACTGCAAGGAGATCCAACCAGTCCATTCTGAAGGAGATCAGCCCTGGGATTTCTTTGGAAGGAATGATGCTAAAGCTGAAACTCCAGTACTTTGGCCACCTCATGTGAAGAGTTGACTCATTGGAAAAGACTCTGATGCTGGGAGGGATTGGGGGCAAGAGGAGAAGAGGATGACCGAGGATGAGATGGCTGGATGGCATCACTGACTCAATGGACGTGAGTCTGAGTGAACTGCGGGAGTTGGTGATGGACAGGGAGGCCTGGCGTGCTGCGATTCATGGGGTTGCAAAGAGTCGGACATGACTGAGCGACTGATCTGATCTGATCTGATCTGATATCTACATATATAAAAGTTTATCCATAGTCATGTAGCTGGAAAATACGCAATTCTGTGCTTTGATGATTCCAACCAATACATATCATATTATCTTAAACTTCAGGAGGAACATCACAAACTGTTAATTGTGATCACCTCTGCAGAAGTCTCACTGGATATTAAATAGTGGAAAAATCTTTCATTTTATACTTTATATGATAATTTTATAAATTAATAGATTATGTTTACTTCTTTGTTTTACATTTTCTATATTTTTCTGGTAAAAAAGTAAGATATAACACAGTAAGCTCTAAAAGTGCTACCAAGAAAACAGAACTAAACAAAATATATGTTCCACTTTGACATAAGACCTTCTTAGAAATCTTTTAAATGGTCTGTAAAATATTCAAGTGATTGAATATACTAGATTTTCATCAATAAGTTCTTAGCCAATAAACATACAAGTTGCTTAAATTTTTTCACTAGTCTAATTAGAACTATATTGAAAATGTCTTTACATAAAGCATTTGTCTTATTTTGATAAATTTTGAATGTAAATTCCCAGAGGAATCACTATTACATTTGAAAAACTGTGTCACTTATCACAAGTTTTCAAATTAATTTTCAAAATGATTTGAATCAGTTTACATTGCCATCAGCAAAATAAAGTTCTATTGCAACATTTACCAAAAAAAGTATAGTGATAAATATTTATGGGATCTCTTTGTCTACTGCTTTTAATTTTCATGTTTGTTTATCCATTTATTCATTTAACAAATACTGAATGAGTATCAATAATATGCCAGATACTGATAGTCACTGATGAGAAAAAACAGAAATGATCCTTTTCTTCGTAACTTATCTGAATCCCAGGAAGAAAATATTTTATCTGCAGATTTTCAGAAAAGAAAAAAGTAGTTCATACAGGATAAGAATGTATTAAAAAATCACACAGCAATTAAAAGATCTAGGGCTCTAGGATTCAAATCTGAACTGTCAGACATGAAAGCCTATGTCCTTTTGAGCCAAATCTGGGCATCACTAAGTATTATTACTCTAGAAGTTTCTACTATTTTTGCTGATTTAATGATCAAGTTTAATACCTTCATGTATTTTCAGGGTTTTTTTGATATCAAACAAGGTTGAAATTTTTTTCTCTTTACTAATTGTATTTCTTAATGGAACAATTACTTGCTCTTGTGTTTAATCATTTGTAACTGCTGTGGTTTTGATGATTTTCTTACTAACCTACAGAATCTGTAGATGAAGGTATAGAAAAATTATTAGTTTTTGGTAATGTTTATTTAATGAAAATTTACATTTTTAAACTTTGGTTATATGAGTTAAAAATTCAAATTGATTTAATACAGTGCATTTTACCTTTATATTTACTGAAGTGACAAAATCAAGGGTATTAATGAAATAAGTGGCAATATTATAAGATGTGAGGAGATTGCTCTTGTACTCAGCACTCTTATTTTGACCATGTAACTATATTTATGATTCATGTAATGAATCACAGGGCCTACTAATGGAGAAATCTTGATTGATCAATAATTGTTTGAAAGGCAAACTAATTTTTTATTAAAGAGCACTTTAACTTGAAGTAGATATTTTGATGGGGTGTTTAAGAGCTTTTCTAATCCCAATCTTCAGAAACTTTAATCCTTGCCCATATTTTCTGTTAATATTTTGCTTTTATCATCATGGTTATATGTATAGTCGCCCTAATAAATGATAGCATATGACTCCACATAATGTTTTATCACTATAATTTAGTCAATAGAGCTGTATTTACTTTTCTCAATGAGTCATGTTTTCTTCATACATTTATTAATACTCTTTACAAGCTCATGCTAACCACCATTCATGCCTCTGATTAACTGCTTGAACGATTTTATATGGTGAATTGAAATCTCTAGAAACAATTTTCTAGAAATAAGCTTAATATTATTTTCCAGCTTACCTGATAGACTATATGTATAAAGAATAAAATATTGCACAAAGTGATGATGATATCAGTGACTTATGACATAAGAAACTTAAGGGCTATTTCCTGCTACTGCCATTATGGCTACTAGCTACCATCTACTGAGCACTTAATTACTAAGTGCTATGTGCTTTGTGACCCCATGGACTTAGCCTGCCTGGCTCCTCTGTCCATGGGATTCTCCATGCAAGAATACTGGCATAGATAGCCATTCCCTTCTCTAGGCAATCTTCCCAACCCAGGGACTGAACCCAGTCTCCTGCATTGCAGGCAGATTCTTTACCATCTGAGCTACCAGGGAAGCCATTTCTCTCTTTTTTTTCACTACTAAGCACCACATGCTAGCTAAGTGCTTTATTTTGTATTATTATTTAGTTTTCATAATTCTTATATATGTAAACATACATAATTATTAAAATGTAGACTTTGTTCTGATTGTGAAAGGTATTTAGTGCAGGTCATATAGCTAATCAGTAGGCAGAGCGTATGAATTAAAATCAAGTTCTAAATTTATTTGAGAATGGAATACAAACTTCAGAAACACCTCTTTATAATTCTTGAGACAGCTATATTCTCTGTGCTGTGCTTAGTCACTTAGTCTTGTCCGACTCTTTGTGACCCCATGGACTGTAGCCCACCAGGCTCCTCTGTCCATTGAATTCTCCAGGCAAGAATACTGGAGTGGGTTGCCATGTCCTTCTCTAGGGGATCTTCCCATGCCAGGGATAGAACCCAGGTGTCCTGCATTGCAGGTGGATTCTTTACCATCTGAGCCAGCAGGGAAGCCTGCTGTATTCTCTAGAAGAGTCTAAAAATATTGTTTTAGGTGTTCCAGAGTTGATCAGACTTTAGAAGTACCAGTACTTCAAATAAGGCTCAGAAGACAAATAGAGAGAAGCTAGAATGCAAATTTCATCAATGGTAAGTATAAATGCTAAAAGAATTAAACACTTTAAGTTCTTCTTTAAGTGGATTCTACTCCTATAAGTAAGTCATAGGGAAAGTAGCATTATAGAGAATTTCTGCATGTTGAAAAATTGCAACAGGAAAAATTGATTATTTGAAGTGAATATTTAAAAGCATCAGGCCAATGGATCTCTTCCCACAAAAGACACATCTGCCATTAGACTGGATAACTCAAATTCTTGGATTAGCGATCCCTTTTCTTTGGACAGTTCTTGGATATGAAAAGCTAATGTTTACCTCTGTGATCATGTCTTCTATAATGCCATCACCTAAACCAACTTTTGGAGAAGGCGATGGCACCCCACTCCAGTACTCTTGCCTGGAAAATCCCATGGACGGAGGAGCCTGGAAGGCTGCAGTCCGTGGGGTCGCTGAGGGTCGGACACGACTGAGCGACTTCATTTTCACTTTTCACTTTCATGCATTGGAGAAAGAAATGGCAACCCACTCCAGTGTTCTTGCCTGGAGAATCCCAGGGACGGGGGAGCCTGGTGGGCTGCCGTCTATGGGGTCGCACAGAGTCGGACACGACTGAAGTGACTTAGCAGCAGCAAACCAACTTTTCTTTGATGGATACCATTTCTTCAAATCTGTTAGACTTTCAACAAAAATATAGCAAGCTTGAAGAAAAATTTGGTTCCTGGATATTATTTTGTACATTTTCATTTTATGTTGATCTGCATAAAAATTTTGTTTCCAAGGTGAATGCATCTCAAGGCAATCCCAACTATCAGGTGCCCCAAATAATATAATAGATACTCATAAACATTGTGTTATAATGAATGAACAAGTGACTTAGGGAATAAATGGGCTTTGCTTTTGATGCCCTTAAAACCCCTTATTTTATTGAGGAAAAAGGAAATGCAAGTTAAGTCTTTGTATAACTCCTGGGTTGCTTTCATTATCCACATCATATAAAATCTGATACGCCAAGACCTGTCTGGCACCTCTTTGTGTAGGATGATTTTATTTTGTTTATGTACCTTGAATAATAGATCACTCTGTGCTTTAATATAGTGAGTTCCCTTTTGATTTCAGCTAGGCAATGTTTAGGACATATTTTGGAGTTTAATCTCTTGCTTAGAGTAAATGGCTGTAATACAGAACTTAGCAATTGCTAAACTCTGGCAGGGCAAAAACCCAGTGTCTGTGCTCAGTCACTCAGTCGTGTCGGATTCTTTGCAGCCCCATGGACTATGGCCCACCAGGTTCCTCTGTCCATGGCATTTTCCAGGCAAGAATACTGGAATGAGTTGCCATTTCCTCCTCCAGGGGATCTTCACGACCCAGGGATCGAACCCAAGTCTCCTGTGTCTCCTGCACTGGCAGGTGGATTCTTTACCACCGAGCCATGTGGGAAGCTCTCGATGATTTACTGATTTCTAAGTTTTCTAGCAGGAAAGATAACACAAAGACATGGATAGAAGTAAATGTTAAAACTTTTAAACCTTTACTTTTCATCCTTTTTCCTTAATACACTAACCCTCTAAGTCTCTCAAAACATATCTCTTCAAGACTGCCATCTGGTATTTTTTAACTAAGGAGGCCAAAAATTTCACTAATATTTTGTGTTCTTTGATACAAACTATCCCTGGGTTTGTTTGAGAACTTCAAATCCAGCTGCTATTTCGTTTAGAACCCATTAAATAAGTTTTAAAATCTCAGAATGAAGGATGCCTGGCAATTTAATAGTCAATTATATATTTAGTTAATATTCATTGAATTAAAATTAATGCAAAATAATGAGCATTCTTAATATTAAATAATGAAAACACAACCTTTACCAGAGGTGAATGAGCTTGATATTATTTATAATGCCAAAGAAAAGTTAGATGATGCAAGCTGATAGCATTTGCTATAAAATCCTATGAAATTAATTTATTCCTCTGATGTAATTTTCTTTCTTTTCGCTTATCATTGTATAACTCAAATAGGCAGGTATTTATTATGCTTTTATAATGTGTTTAGTTGGGAATGAAAGAACAGAAAGAAGACCAAGACATTATGCTTAGTCTAGAGGTGATGATACTGTAACTGAATTCCCTGGTCACAAGCCCCTTACAGTGGTTCTTAAATAGCATACATATCTAGCATGTCTTTTCTTCTCTTTTCTGTGTCAATCTTCTTAGCCTGTTTTTACTCACAATTGTTGTATGTCCATCTATTTCAACATTTCCCCCAATTCTCATAACCTAACTGGGGGTGGCACAGAAGTTTCTAAACTTAACTTTGGGAAATGCTATCTAGAATTCCTCCTATTTGATTTCTGCACTCAGAAAGCCTAACTGCTCTTCCTCACTTGTGTTTTGCATGCTAATACTCAACTTTAATTGACCAATATTAGATAGCAATAAATAATGGACAGAGAAGCAGAAGTTGAAAAGCTGGAAGCTATAAAGATGAAGTTAAATAGTTATTGATCAAACTACAGTTAAGACTGTGATCATAATATCTGATGGAAATTTTGAATAAAAATAATCATGCAGCAGGGGGAAAAGCAGATTGATTGAGTTTGCATGAACAGTAGAAAGCAAGAAGTAGGATTGAAGTATGGATGAGTTCAAAATGATAGTTTTAAAAAGAAGAATAAGGGAACATACTTAGAATATGACTATAAGAAAATATAGGTGAAGGGGAATTGTTTTACAATTTAAAGGAAGAAATTATAGGAGTGGGAAAGAGATAAGACGCACTTTCCAATGGGTTGTGAGGATTGATAAGATTTACTCGGCTCACTTTCACTTTTCACTTTTCATGCATTGGAGAAGGAAGTGGCAACCCACTCCACTGTTCTTGCCTGGAGAATCCCGGGGACAGGGGAGCCTGGTGGGCTGCCGTCTATGGGGTCGCACAGAGTTGGACACAACTGAAGCGACTTAGCAGCAGCAGCAGCAGCATAGACAAAGATAAAAAGCTGCTTTGGTGGCATGATGGTGTGCCTTGTTACTCAACGTGTGGTCTGTGGACCTGCAATATCAGCCTCCCTCAGGCACTTAGTAGTAATACAGAATCTCAGGCCAAACCCCAGAGCATCTGAATCAGACTCTGCATAGAATAGTATCCCCATGTGAATTATCTGCATTAATAAATGAGAAACACTCATGGAGCAAAATCTTCTAACCACTCTATTTTGAGGTTTTTGTTTGTTTTGCATTGGTTATAATCTTTAAAAAGAGATGACTTTTATGACATCACAGAATTTGAACATTATTAATGAAAATGTATACTAACGGTTAGGCATGTGATCAATGCTTAGTAAATATTGATCTATATTCTCTTTTGTTAAAGATTTCTCTCCTGCTAATTTTCTTTCACAGAAAAGAAATGAGAAATTAAGGGAAGAAATTTTAAATTTCAGTACAGGAAGATTAGATAATTAAACTCTACCCTTGAACTGAAAATAACTAGAAAAAGTAGACTAATGCGAGAAACATATGTGTAAAGCCATTGGAAGAGCTAAGGAAAAAAGGCAAAGAGGAATTGTGAAAATAAAAATCTGTGAGAAGGAATTGCAGAGAGGTGAGTCTGGTAGTGCAATTTTTCTGAAAGAGGAAACTGAGAGGATGAGAAATTGAACAAATAAATCAACAACCTCAATAGACTCAGAGGCTGAAAACTGACGTTAGAGCTTACCATTTGGGAGAAGGGTACTGATAAGTTCACAGGTCTTGGTAGGTGCTCCAAAAAGTTAAGTCCTAGGAGTAAGGGAAAAGCAAAGCAAAAATAAATAGACTCTTTTGCTAAAGTCCAGCTGCCAGTCATCTCAATTTCACAGTTACATTAAGGAGGTCTGAGACTGATCCTACCCTCATGGGAAAAAGAAACTATAAATCATTTCTGGAGGAAATTAATATCATTTAAGTCTCAAAATATTTCCATAATTTTCACATAAATATCTGATATTAAATATGAAAGTGTTAGTTGCTCAGTCGTGTCTGACTCTTTGCAACCACATGGACTGTAGCCCGCCAGGTTCCTCTGTTCATGGGATTTCCCAGGCAAGAATACTGGAGTGGGTTGCCATTCCTGTCTCCAGGGGATCTTCCTGACCTAGGTATCGAACCCAGGTCTCTTGCATTGCAGGCAGATTCTTTACCATCTGAGCCAAGATAAATTAAATATAAAATATATTAAAGTGGCAGAACATACAAAGAGATATAAACCAAACTGAAGAGATAGAACAGAAAATAGAAAACATTTCAGAGAATCCAGACAATTGAATTAGCAAACATATACTTTCAAATAGTTATGTTTAATACATTTATAGATATATAAATGCAGAATTTTGACAAAAGTACTGGAATTATGAAAGAACTAGGAGAAACTCTAGGATTGAAAAATACAATAACTGAAATTAAGAACCCAATGGATGGGTTAATAATAGATTAGATACAACTGAAGAGCAAGTTAAACTTTTGATATAGTTAGAATAAAACACTAAAAATGAATCAGGGAGTGACAAAACACTGGAAAATACAAAAGAGAAGATCAGATAAATAGGCGGTACTGTGAGAAGTTCTAACATTTGTGTAACTAGATTTCCAAGAGGAACAGTAAGACGATGAATGGCTATAAACTAGTTTGAAGAGGTAAAAATTTCCAACACCCTATTCTTCAACATTATATGAGCCATTCTAACTGTGCAACAAAGAAATAACTATTTTTAAAAAATTAAAAAGATTGGAAAAGAGAAAATTGCCCTTATTTGCAAACACTCTGATTGGGAGAAAATATTTACAAATGATATATCCAATAAGGGGCATTCCCAGGTGGCAGCAGTAAAGAATCCACCTGCCAATGCAAAAGACTCAGGAGACACAGATTGGATCCCTGGTTTGGGAAAAATACCCTAGAGGAGGAAATGGCAACCCACTCCAGTATTCCTGCCTGGAAAACTCGATGGACAGAGGAGCCTGGTGGGCTATAGTCCATAAGGTTGCAAAGAGTTGGACATGACTGAGCACACAGACATGCATGATATTCAATAAGAGGTTGATATCCAACATATATAAAGAGCTCATAAAACTTAATATCAAAAAAAAAGAAACATGATTTAAAAACAGGCAGAGACCTGAATAGATATCTTTTCCAAAACAGATGTCTAGATGGCCAATGGGCACATGAGAAGATGCTTAACATCACTAATCATCAGGAAAATGTAAAATCAAAACCAGAATAAGATACCATCTCATACCCATCAGAATGGCTATCATCAAAGAGATAAGAAACAAATGTCAGGAAGAATGTGGGGAAAAGGAAACGCTTATGCACTGTTGATGGGAATGTAAATTGGTACAGTTACAATGGAAAACAATATGAAGAGTTCTCAAAAAAAAAGTAAATAAAAATAGATCTACCATATGATCCAGTAATTCCACTTCTGAGTATTTAGCCAAAGAAAATAAAAATACAAATTGAAAAATATGTATGTACCCCTAGGTTCATCACAGCACTGTAACATCTTACAGAAAAACCCATATGAACCTTTTGGCCAACTCAATACAATAGCCAAGATATGGAGGCAACCTAACTGTCCATCTATTTATGAATGGAAAAAGAAGATGCAGTGTATATACACAATGGCAGATTACTCAGCTATTAAAAAAAGAAACAAACAATGACATCTTACCATTTGGAGCAATATGGATGGATCTGGAGGTTATTATGCTCAGTGAAATATGTCAGATGAATCTTCACAATTTTCATGTGGCTGTCAAAACCTGGTATTCTAGTTGAGGTCTTACATGCTCTTAACTAATTTTCTGACAAGAAGAAACAAAGTAGTGGAGTATAATAGATTAACTGTGCACTCTCCTTTGTGCAACAGCTGCACTGAGTGTGATGGGCTATTTATGAAATTATTTTCTCTTCTATCCCAATTAGTTTTAGCTTGCAACATTATTCCCATAATAGCTAGCCATCTTTATAAATACTGGTTGCATTCTTTTAACTTCTCTGTAGCAGATCAAATTTGCAGATAACTCAATTGCCAGAATGCAAACTCTAGGTGACTAGTTACTTCTGCTAGATAAAGAATCACTGGTTGTCCCCTGTAATAACCACTCAGTTCCAAAGATGTTCTGGAGCTTTCTCTGTCCTTTTATTGTTACATAGAACTAAAACTCTGACTATAGGAACAGGGGTAAAAAATCCAAAATAGTAGATCAGAAAAATATGTATTTTGTAGTTCTTATGAAACTGGAAAAGTTGTATTTCACAGATGAAAGAGACTGCTGGTATAGTCCTATTTCCAGTGATCCCAGCCCAATAATTTTCATTAAAATACATGTCGGAAGGTGACCTTTTTCAGTCCATCTTCATTGACCCCTTCACATTCAGAACACGGAGAGCTGATGGTGTAACAAATGGGATGGTGTCTACTGTTATGAATGAATAATTGTGCTCCTTACTTTTACCACTTAACTGAAAAAAAGCAAATTGACTTTGAAACCTGGGGAAGAACAGGACCAATGACTTAAATCTTCTTATTAATAATATAGTAACATGTGCTTGTGTTAGTTCCATCTAAATCTCCATGCTTTATTTGTTCACTTTAGGCAAATCTGCTGAATCAAGCAACTACTCTTCACTGTGAAAGTCAGTGATGGTTTTTCAGGTGTGGTGTGGAAATAAAAACATAGAACCAGTACCTTATATGCAGGATCAAGATCTAAACTGATTTAATTTGGTCAGAAGGAAAACATTTGTTTTGACTTCTTCGTGGAATGCTCACTAATATAGACAGTAGGCTGCATAATGCATTAATCTCAGCAAATTTCAAAGGATTTAAACCTTAGCATGTTCCCATATCCCCAAACTTATTAAATAAAAAATCAGTAGCAAAAAGATTTCTGGGAAAGCACCAAATATATTGAAATTATAAAGTATATTTCTAAATAACCTGAAGATCAAATAATATGTTACAAGAGAAATTAGAAAATATTTCTAACTGATTGACAGGGAAAACACAATGCAACAGATATTGTGGGGTGCAGTGAAAGAAATGTTTAAAGGGAAATTTTTAGTTTTAAATTTAAAATTTTGTATGAGATAGAAAAATTTTAAAGTCAGTGAAAAACAGAGTGATATCAGCAAATATAGCAGAGACGTTAGCTCCAAGTTTTTCTCCACAAAAAGTTAGAAAAGCTGAGTGAAAACTGCCAGAATCAAGTGGAAGAACCCTGGGAAATACTAAAAGGTTTTACAGCAATGAAGCATATGTTGATCAAGAAAAGGCAACTTTAAAACAGCAGGAGTGCTCCGTGGCAATTTTCCGTGACCTTGTCCAGCTTGCTCCTTAGCTCATAGCAGTCTTAAGGACAAGAACCTATGCTCCCAGTTTGGGACCTTCACCCTGGCTCTGGAGTGATCAAAGCAGAACTTCTGAAAGAACGGTGTTCTGTTTTTGCCTGCCCTGGCGCTACCTGAAGGGATGATGGGAGGTACCTGTCTTTGTTTCTCCCAACTCAAGAATTGTCTCCTATATTGTCTCTAGGAAACAATTGTCTCCTAATAGTCTCTGCTATATTTGCTGATATCACCCTGTTTTTCACTGACTTTAAAATTTTTCTATCTCATACAAAATTTTAACTATTTTAAATTTAAAACTACAAATTTCCCTTTAAACGTTTCTTTCACCGCACCCCACAATATCTGTTGCATTGTGTTTTCCCTGTCAATCAGTTAAAGGCAGAAAAGTGTCTTCAGAGAAGGCGTTCCTAGAAAACACCAAGGCAAATGAACAGCTCACTGTCTCTGCTGTTTGGGACAAAAGACTGTAGTTGAAGCGAACAATAGGCATGCATAGGAGGAAAAGCTGGGAAGACAATGCTTTCTTTTGGAAAGCAAGGCACTGAAAAGCACTTGCATATACAAGGAATTTAGAGAGCCACATACTGCACAGGATAAGATGCACAGTCAGAAAAATCCAAAAAGACTACAAGCTTTTTACCTCTGGCCGTCCATTATACTCACCACAAGTTAAGAACTAAGGCTAAGGCACAGTTGTAACTAGCCTGGCTAAGCACTGAGAGGGTGCCACAACACAGAGCCAGCCTGCAGAGAATGGCAGAATTGTTTTAATTTTTTCCCCCTGTTCTTTCTTTTTGTTCCTTCTTTTTTTGGGGGGTGGGGAGCGGGGGGCGGGGGAGGAGGAAGTCCAAGTATTCAAGGAAATTTCTGTCAAAACAGTAGCTGACCACAAGCTTAAGGAACAGATTTTAGACACCACACATGACAAAAAGAGTTTACCGAAAAAAAATTTACAAAAATAATTTACTAAGTCATTAAATGACTGACTAAAACCCACAGCAAACAATGAGAACATACCCTGAGACAGGTGAAGAATATGACTTCCGTATTTACCGCATTATAATATCCAAATATTTTAAGGACTGGAATGTTATAAATCATTCTGCCATGAAATATTTTTTGTCAACTATCTCAGGAATGATCAACACCAAGAACACATATTCCTCATAGACTGAAAGAGGAAAAAAATAGAGGAGAAATACAAGTTTCTGTCTGTCAGCCATACACAACTAACATTTTGTAGGGAAGCAGGAATTCTAGAGATGCTTGCGTTGCTGAACCACAAACCACAGGCAGAGAACTTAATGATTTCAATACACACGGTAACTTAACACAGCCATAGGGGTTCAAGAGCATTAATATCTTAACAGCTTAATAGGTGCTCCTTCACTCAGCAGATGCTAAAGAACAAAGGTGTGCCTTGGCAAACATTCCCATAATTAAACTCTCATACTTTTAAAATCTAGATAAGGTGAGTATGTACACACTGCTAGATTTAAAATGGATAACCAACAAGGACCCATTGTATAGTACATGGAACTCTGCTCAATGTTATGTGGCAGCCTGGATGGGAAGGGGGTTGGGGGAGAATGGATACATGTATATGTATGGCTGAGTCCCTTCGCTGCTCACCTGAAACTATCACAACATCATTAATTGAGTATATTCCAATACAAAATAAAAAGTTCAAAAGGAAATAAAAAGGAATAAGAATCAGAGACCCAGTATATCATATCACTAAATCTTACTAGCTGAGTTCTAAAATGGGAAAATCAATGCATTTATTTAATATAGTACCCGTTATTGTCTAGTAGATGACTCTTCTCCTTGATGAACACTTTTTTAAAATTCTTTTTATTTATTTATTTTTGGCCATGCTGAGTCTTTGCTGCTCTCCAAGGACTTTCTCTAGTTGCAGCAAGTGGGGGGCTACCCTTTGTTGCAGTGCGCAGGCTTCTCAATGCGGTGGCTTCTGTTGTTGCAGAGCACACCTAGGCTTCCAGGCTTCAGTAGTGGCCAATGGGCTTAGTTGCTCCATGGCATGTGGGATCTCCCCGGACCAAGGATCAAATCCATGTCCCCTGCATTGGCAGGTGAGTTCCACTAAAGAAGCTCAATGAATACTTTTAAGAGTCCATCATGGACTTTTAAGAAGTCCAGGAATACTTTTAAGAGTCCATTAAGAATTTCTGTGTGCACCTACCTTAAGACAAACCTATTGTCAACAATATTTCCCAGTAAAGTTGTGATTTTTTTTCTTCATGAAATCTTATACTTATTATGCATCTGAATATATTTAATGAGTAAAGAAGGAGTTAAATTAATGTTTATGATTCTTACAAAGATTACTACCATCTCCTCATCAAATGAGCACTTAGCAAAATCCTACTTATTTATTACTTTAAGCAACTCCCTCAGGGTACTCACTCTAGTGTTCTTTATTACTTTTATTTATGAAATATATTTGTAAAAAGCTATCTATTGTGTCTACATTTTCTATATCCTTAACATAAGTTCATAGTGAATGCAGTTTTGCTGAACTATTTTACCGCTTTGCAGCATAGTTTATCTTTATATATGACCAGAGCAAGATATCTCTTAGGAATGTCCTTATTAGATGACTGCTGGATAGAAAAAGAGACAGATATCTATCTATATCCATACTTATCAAGCTGAAGCCCTGGAAATCATTGGCCAGGATAAGTAAGGCAAGTCACAGACCTAAAACATTCTAGTAAGTTTATTAAAAGTCAACATATTGAACACATAATCTAGAACATTGCCCAGATGGGCATAAGAGAAGTCAACTCCTTTATAGCCGGTAGATGAAATCAATGTCTGCTTTGATGTTAACCATTTAAATAATATTTATTCCTGCCTCTTGTTAACATACATAAAAGTCATTACCCAATATGCCAACCTGCTCTTAACATATGCCTTATTGCCATATAACTTGTTTCTCAGTTCAGTTCAGTTCAGTCGCTCAGTCATGTCCAACTCTTTGCAACCCCATGAATTGCAGCACGCCAGGCCTCCCTGTCCATCAACAACTCCCAGAGTCCACTCAAACTCACGTCCATTGAGTCGGTGATGCCATCCAGCCATCTCATCCTCTGTCATCCCCTTCTGCTCCTGCTCCCAATCCCTCCCAGCATCAGGGTCTTTTCCAATGAGTCAACTCTTCACATGAGGTGGCCAAAGTATTGGAGCTTCAGCTTTAGCATCATTCCTTCCAAAGAACACCCAGGGCTTATCTCCTTTAGAATGGATTACTCAGCCATTAAAAAGAATACATTTGAATCAGTTCTAATGAGGTGGATGAAACTGGAGCCTATTATACAGAGTGAAGTAAGCCAGAAAGAAAAACACCAATACAGTATACTAACGCATATATATGGAATTTAGAAAGATGGTAACGATAACCCTGTATGGGAGACAGCAAAAGAGACACAGATGTATAGAACAGTCTTTTGGACTCGGTGGGAAAGGGCGAGGGTGGGATGATTTGGGAGAATGGCATTGAAACATGTATAGTATCATATAAGAAATGAATCACCAATCCAGGTTCGATGCAGGATACAGGATGCTTGGGGCTGGTACACTGGGATGACCCAGAGGGATGGTACGAGGAGGGAGGTGAGAGGGGGGTTTGGGATGGGGAACACGTGTACACCCGTGGCAGATTCATGTTGATGTATGGCGAAACCACTACAATATTGTAATTAGCCTCCAATTAAAATAAATAAATTTAAATTAAAAAATAAATAAATAAATGGCTGTAGGAGAAGACAACTCATTTATAAACTCATTTAAAATGTTTTGATTTTTATTCATCTTGTGTTCATATCCTTATTCCTCTTTTCTTGCACATATTGGTCATGTCTGATTTTTTCCATACTCACTCACAATGTTTTCTGCATAGTTCTGGGTATTAATGATTGCTAACACATGCAAACATGCATTAAAAAACATATAATGTCATATCTATTGTCGTCTCTACCTATCTCTATTTCTTTTCCAGGTTTACTTCTGTTTCAGTTCAAGCCAGAGATATCTTACTTACACATTCTGGCCATTAGTTAGGCAACTCTACTACTCGGAGTTACTCTTTTCCCTGAGTTGTCCCTTTCCTCAGCTAGTTTCTTATTGCACCATTCCCCAAACATTACTCCATTATAATATCTTCTGCAACTTCTCTAAAATCTTGATTCTCATTTTACTTCTTTACCTCAAGACTGACCTGCACCTTTGCCATTTCAGCCCCAAGAAAGCCAAAGTCAAAGGGAATTTTGTTCTCAGCAGAGATCTAGTTCAAGGGTTAGGAAATCAGGGCCTCTGAATTAAATCCAGTCCATACCCTGTTTTATGTACAGTTCATGAGAATGAACTGGGAATACTTTTCATATTTTTAAATGGTTGGGGGAGAAATGAAAGAAAATAATAGTTCATGACATGAAAATTGTATGAAAGTCAAATTTCAATGTCTATAAATAGTGGAATCCAGCCATGCCCATTTAGACATGTGTCTGTGATTGCTTTTTTTTTTTTTTCAAGTATCACAATGTTTATTGATAGATACAAGTATATAAAATAAGGGCATGAACATGACTTGATAAATTAAGGAGACTTAATTTCAATACTATAATAAGAGGGACCAATTCAAATTCTCACCATTTGTTTCACACCCACAAAGACCACTTCAAGGGCATTTACGATCTCTCAAAACTGATCAGTTTTGTGCAAGTAAACCATGTTTCTTTTAAAAAGACTTGTGCACTTGCCCAGGCTCAAGGATATTAAAATCTAGCACATAAAGCCCATTACTAGAGGTAGAAATACAGGCAATATACTATTACGGCAACAACCATCAATTACAGTTAAGAATTTTTCTGTAACAACCAAATGGATAATCAAATATTGCAACAACTCAAGTCTTACTGAGCAAAGTGCATTTCTACAGTATGCAGTGTTGCTATTCCGTTTTCTAACTTAAAACAGCCTATGATAACTGGTAGCAAAGAAGGTCCTTGCAATAGACTGCCTCTGCTTGAGAACTTATGATGTAATTATTGCATGCTGCTAATATACTATCTAAACATTAAAGATACTCCTAAAATATTTGATGGTAGACTATGATTTAGACATTACACTACAAAAAAACCTTATGCAGAAGGAAATCCTAACTGACGTGCTTCTGTTTTTAAATACTGTGAAAACATTACAGCGGAATGAATTTTCGCAGTGGTTAGGTCAAATGCAGTTACATCATAGCAACAGTATGTTTTGCACAATTTAAGGCTTTGGCTGGTTCTTTTAGTCGGCTTCTTCCTCTGATTCTTCTTCTTCAGCAGTTTCTAGCCAGGTTAGCCACTGATTCACCTGGAACAAAGCCTTGCCTTTCCCTGGAAACTCTTGGGTTATATCTTCTTTCCAAGCCAAGAAAGCTTCTTCTTCAATAATTTCCATGTCATAGAAGTGAACAAAAAAGCGGAGTAACCTGCCTTTTGGAAAGCTGCTGTTGTAGCAGTGAACCCAAAGGGCATAGAGGGCACTGACTTGTAGATCAACATGATCATGAAGGAATTTCTGCAGTACTGGCTTGAAGAAAATAAGCAGTTGTTTTTCCTGCTCTAACTGCTCTTTGGAAGGAGCAGAGGAAGAATCTGTTTCATCACTGGGTGGGTTTACTTCACTAGAAATGTACTGTAAGAAGCTGGTCATTAAGATGTTCACAAATCCTTTATCTACATGAAGTTTGGGAGAGATGTTATCCTTAATCCATTTATATATGGTCTGAGGGGATGGATCCAACTTTATTTGCTTTAACAGTTCCTTCTCCGGTTTGAGAAGTGGGAATAAGAAACTCAGTCCCTTTCCTTCCGAGATCTCCAGCATGCAGTCCTTATTTTGATCAATTTCTTGGAGCATTTTCTGCATATTGACCTTGCTCTGTTGGCAAAGCTCTGTTAACCATTCTCTATCTTGTAATTTAGCTAATTGCTGAAGACAAAGTAAGAAGAGAGGAAAATGGGTGCCACTTTCCAGTGGTTGAGCTAGTTCGGAAATGCTCACCAGCTCTGAAATGATAGCACGAGCTGCAAACTGTGCTAAATATGATTTCACCAAGGGGATGTCAACCTCCAGTTTGGGGCACTGGTCCAATACATTCAGGAAAGCCTGCATGAAGTTGTCACTTGTGGCTATCCCTTTCTGTTTGAGTAAACTGATCAAAGAACTTGCTTTTTCTTTATCTTTATCACTTCTATCCAGTGACAGAATGATTACTTTGCTTAACATCTCAGGAAGGAAGTGTTTAGGAGCTCTCAACTCTCTTACACCATTGACAGCTTCATTTGCATTCCCACTATTCAGGTATTCAGTTACAACAGTTTCAGTTAGTTTAAGCAGTTCTTCCTTTGATGGTGGTGGCTTTTCACTGGTCTTGGCAGGCTTTTCCTGGATAAGTGGTGGATTAGTTTTGAGACCAAGCTGAGGTGTCTGTCCCAGAGGTGGCGTTTGAGTGCGTGGTGGTTGTGCACTAGGAGGAATCATAGTTATTTGGGGCTGAAGCTTTGGCACTTGATTTTTATTCATTAGGAAAGACTGAGCAGGCCTCAAGCTAATCTCATCTGCATTAAGCTGTCCTTTCTTAGAAAACCGAGGTGGCATACCCTTCGACTGTCCTTGCAGCTGGGATAAGAGTCCCTGACTCTGGTTATGGTAGAGCTGGCTTAGCCCCTGGCTTTTCATAAACTTGCCTCCCATCTCCCCAAACTGCGACTGTGTGGGAGGCATGATGTGTCCCCATGGCCATTGAAGAGCTGATTTGAACGATGGAGCCCCATGGTGGGTGAAAATCTATCCTGGATAACTCCTGGACCAATACCAGTTCCGCTTCCTGGCATTTGTCCAAACATGCCAGGTTTGTCATGCAAGTCCTCCAAGTGGGTCCCTATCCATTTTTATCCTGGGTGGCATAAACGGTCCCTCCAGAAAGAAGTCACTTCTCATCCCTTGAGCCATAGGAGCAGGAATAAACACTCCTAGATCTTTTACTGCATCTTGATGGATTTGATCGATCGTCTTTGGTCCATTGTCAAGAAAAGCTTTGCGAGGAACCCAATGGTGTTCTCGCAACTCTAAGGTATCCTGCAGCAGGAAACGAATCCTCGCTGGCAATTCCTTACTTAACATCAAGGAGCACATTCGGGCAAAGTACTGATCCATTAAGGACTTGACTTGTTCATGGTCTAATCTAAGCCCCACTGTCCTCATTATCTGACAGAGGCACTCCAAATCCTCTCCCATATCTTTGAGTTGGACTCTCTTCTTTTTTTCCAAAAGTGTTTTGATGCACTTATGAAGGATAGATTCATGAATAAGATCAAGCTTTCCAAGTTCTCCAATGAATTTGATGTTCCCCAACATCTTGATCTTGGCAATAGCTCTCTGTTCCTCCTCCTCAGGGAGGAGGGGATTTTCACCCTTACCATAGACATCAACATTTCTGGTTTGGTTTTCAAATTCATCTTGTAATTTGGAAATTAGGAGGCGTCTGAATGTTGTGCTTTTCTTCTGTCCTGGTTGACCCTCTGCTGCTGGGCCATCAAAGTTTGGTGCATCTTCTGCCAATCGCAGACATAGCTGAGCATACAGGGAGCTATACTTTGGCTCTTCTAGGGTTTTGTCCCCAATCAGCAGTATGACCCCTTTAAGGATGAGTTTAGACTCTACACCCACATTGAGGAGCTCAAGGCATAGCTTGTCAAACTTCTCAGGAGTAAGCTTGTTTAATATGCCTCTTACTTTCCTGGATTGCATCATGTCCTTCTTTTTCATTTGCGGAGTTGTTTGCTAAGGAGTTGTCATCTCGTCTAGTGCTTCGTGCAGGAATCCATTTCTGAGCGTTTTGCCCTGGGGTTTTCCCCCAGGAACTCGCTGTTGCCCGAAGTCTTGGGATAGTGCTGAGGTGCACCCCTACTTCCTCCTCCGCCCGAAGAAGCACTGAAACGAGAAGCACCCTCTTCTGCGATCGCACTCTCCACTTTGGCGGCTTGACAACGAAGAATCTTCAAAAGAATAATATTAATGGATGGGGTGGGGAGGGAAGAGGATGGGAGAAATGAAAAACCTTCACCGAGAACTCAGCAGCTGCTACAGCAGCTGCCTCCTCAGGATCCGGTCGTCGGGGACGGGGAAGGGAGCGGGAAGGGGAACGGAAAACAAAAAAGGGGGAGGGAAGGGGGAGGAAGGAGTTGGAACCGGCTTGAAACAGCTCAGAAGAGTCGCTGCTGCAACCACCACCCGATACTCGCCGCCACCTCCATAGAGCTCCGACTCGCTGCTGGCCTGTGATTGCTTTTCACACTATGACAGCAGAGCTAAACGTTGCAGTAGAGACCAGATACCCTGCAAAGCCTAAAGTATTAATTACTGTTTATAGAAACAGTTTGCCCGCCAATGATCTAGATTAGACTTCCAAGTTTTGCAAAAATGTGAATTGTTGTTCACAGAGGTTAAATGATTGTCCCAAGGTCATGATAATTTATTGGTGAGAAAGGGCAGGGACTTTGATTCACACCCTCCTCACTGTATCACATGCAGCCTTCTTTTTAAAAATATATAGTTAACCTTGTAACTGAAAAATAGGGGGAAATACAACTTTTCCTGAGATCTCCTGCATTTCCAACGTTAGTTACAAAACACACCATGTAGGAAATCAACACTTAAGATGACTACTGAAACAAGGATTATTACAAAATACATAATTAATTTGGCAGCAAAGATTATTTATACCTTCCCTAAGCAATAGATTTTAAAAATCAATGTCATTTCCAGTTAGGCAGAGTTGTACCAATACTCAATCTACTGTATAGTATTCTATTTACATGTTATTTTTATATACATATATATTCTTAGAGGAAAATGAGAACAATTCTCTGAGATAATTTATCATCTTGCTTTTAAATGAAAAAAAGAAATAAGTTCTGTTGCTGAAATGTTCTCCACATGTTCCACCCGTGTCAGGATAAATAATTGTTTGATCAAAATAGAAGTTGCCTATGGGCCCCTGGCTGAGGAGTTGATTCATGAATTCTCATTAGTAATTACAACTCTAGAACGATCTAGCAGCCTTTTGACATCCTGATCACCTACCTCCTTCCCCAGTCTTCCACCTTGGGAGAGACGGCAATGTCTCCTTCAGGCAACTACAGACCTGTAGGGAGACAGAGGATACGAGCAAGGATTGCAGTAGGCCCTTGTTTATTCTTTCCCAGACAAAAGGAACAGGAAACTTCAAACAAAATGCTCTAATTATCACTCTGTAACTGTATTCCAGGAGAAGGCAATGGCACCCCATTCCAGTACTCTTGCCTGGAAAATCCCATGGACGGAGGAGCCTGGTGGGCTGCAGTCCATGGGGTCGCTAAGAGTCGGGCACAACTGAGCGACTTCACTTTCACTTTTCACTTTCATGCATTGGAGAAGGAAATGGCAACCCACTCCAGTGTTCTTGTCTGGAGAATCCCAGGGACAAGGGAGCCTGGTGGGCTGCCATCTATGGGGTCGCACAGAGTCGGACACGACTGAAGTGACTTAGCAGCAGCAGCAGCAACTGTATTCCAAATTTCTACTTCCTTTCCTTTGGCAAAAATACTGCTCCTACTATATTCGAGAAAGGGGAAGGAGTCCTCTGCCATCTTATTGGAGTCCATCCACACTGCTACAGTGTCTCACACCAGTTAACTCTGCATGGGCCTCTGGTCACTGCATTTTGATCAGCTTCCCTGGAGCAGTGGCCTTACTGCTGCCTGGGCCTCAGTGCAAAGCATGTAGGGGAGACGACACTACCCTTTACTCTCTGCCCCCTTGACTCCCCACACCATCGCAAGCCCTGATGTGACCGTGATCTGAGATTAACGCCTAACTAGAGCAGACGGGACAATCCACGTACAACCGTATTCTAGGGGACTTCCCTCACGGTTCTGTGGTTAAGGCTTCCCCTTGCAAGGCAGAGGGTATAGGTTTGATTCCTAGTCAGGGAGCTCAGATCCTACATGCTGCACAGTCAAAAAAATAAAACAACATAAAACAGTAGCAGTACTGTAACAAATCCAATAAAGAGTCAAACAAATTGTCCACATCAAAAAAAAAAAATCTTTAACAACCCCCCGCACCCCCCCCACCACCGAAAACCGTATACTAAATCTGACTGCTGCCAGAGTCCAAGGACTAAGCTAACCTCAGCATTATGTCTCCTCTGTGGACACAAACCAGTTCAGAGACCTGCTCCTCATCTTGTCCCACCTCTAAAGAAGATATCCCCCTTTGTCAGACAGAGAATAAATTTTCTTATCACTTTAGGAAAATAACTACCAGTACCAACACAAATGGAATCTGTCTGGGGTCTTTTCTCCTTTTCTTATTAGGGAAATGCATAGGCTTAAGTAATAAGACAACATGGTTGGGGCTTTGGCAAGAAATGCCTAATATCGAATTCCTGAAAGTACCATCAGACCCCGTGTAAATAAAGACAAATGAAGTTTAACTCACTGTAGTGAGAAAGTCAGAGTCTTGGCAATATCTCAAAAGGAGGAAATCTAGAAGTTCTGAGGTCTAGGCAGATCTTTGAAGGCAGGGGAATAATAAGGATTGGGCAACATTTATGATACAACAGTTTAGGATTGTTGCATACGGGGAGGTGAAGGTTCTGAAGTGATAAGTAAACTACTGTTTAATAAATGATCTCCTTATATGAGCAGAATGCTATCTCTGATAAATGAATTTGTAGGAATTTCTTATAGCCAATAGTAAAATCATTTACTGATTTTGTCTTGTCCTTCCCTGCCCCACTCTTCCCCCAAAGAAAACAATTAAGTCATGGTGACATAGCTGGTTTCAGTCACTAGGGTGATCTTTAGTACTCATAGTAGCAGAAAAGGCCAGGTGTAGTGCTGACAAATCCAATTTGTGATTTGGAGGAACCAGAGATCAAATTGCCAACATCCACCGGATCATTGAAAAAGCAAGAGAGTTCCAGAAAACCATCTATTTCTGCTTTATTGACTATGCCAAAGCCTTTGACTGTGTGGATCACAATAAACTGTGGACAATTCTGAAAGAGATGGGAATACCAGACCACCTGACCTGCCTCTTGAGAAATTTGTATGCAGGTCAGGAAGCAACAGTTAGAACTGGACATGGAACAACAGACTGGTTCCAAATAGGAAAAGGAGTACGTCAAGGCTATATATTGTCACCCTGCTTATTTAACTTAATCTTCAGAGTACATCATGAGAAATGCTAGGCTGGATGAAGCACAAGCTGGAATCAAGACTGCAGGGAGAAATATCAATAACCTCATATATGCAGATGACACCACCCTTATGGCAGAAAGTGAAGAAGAACTAAAGAGCCTCTTGATTAAAGTAAAAGAGGTAAGTGAAAAAGTTGGCTTAAAGCTCAGCATTCAGAAAACTTAGATCATGGCATCTGGTCCCATCACTTCATGGCAAATAGATGGGGAAACAGTGGAAACAGTGTCAGACTTTATTTTGGGGGGCTCCAAAATCACTGCAGATGATGACTGCAGCCATGAAATTGAAAGACGCTTATTCATTGGAAAGAAAGTTGTGCCAACCTAGACAACATATTAAAAAGCAGAGACATCACTTTACCAACAAAGGTCTGTCTAATCAAGGCTATGGTTTTTCCAGTAGTCATGTATGGATGTGAGAGTTGGACTATAAAGAAAGCTGAGTGTCAAAGAATTGATGCTTTTGAACTGTGGTGTTGGAGAAGACTCTTGAGAGTCCTTGAACTGCATGGAGATCCAACCAGTCCATCGTAAAGGAAATCAGTCCTGAGTATTCATTGGAAGAACTGATGTTGAAGCTGAAACTTCAATACTTTGGCCACCTGATGCAAAGAGCTGACTCCTTAGAAAAACCCTGATGCTGGGCAAGATTGAAGGCAGGACAAGAAGGAGACGACAGAGGATGAGATTTTGGATGGCATCACCAACTCAATGAACATGAGCTTGAGCAAGCCCCAGGATTTGGTGATGGACAGGGAAGCTTGGCGTGCTACAGTCCATGGGGTTGCAAAGAGTTGGACACAACAGAGCGACTGAACTGAACTGAACTGAACCACCCTATATAGCAGAAAGCAAAAAGGAACTAATGAACCTCATGATGAGGGTGAAAAAGGAGTATGAAAAAGCTGGCTTTAGATGGGGACAGATTATCTCTTCCTGGGCTCCAAAATCACTGCAGATGGTGATTGCAGACATGAAATTAAAAGACGCTTGCTCCTTGGAAGAAAAACTATGACAAACCTAGATGGTGTATTAAAAAGCAGAGACATCACTTTGCATACAAAGGTCCCTACAGTCAAAGCCATGTTCTTTTCCAATAGTCATGTACGGATGTGAGAGTTGGACCATAAAAAAGGCTGTTCTCTGGTTCCTCTGCCTTTTCTAAGTCCAGCGTGTACATCTCAAAGTTCTTGGTTCACTTACTGTTGAGACCAGCGTGAAGGATTTTCAGTATTATCTTGCTAGCTTGTGAAATGAGTGCTTACTGTTTCTCTTCTTTGGGTCTTAATTTTTTTAATTATGAATTTTGTCTAGGTATTTAATCATTTTCATTAGCAAATTTCTTAGAGCACCTCTGAGACTTTTTTCTCCTTTATCTTGAGTATGTGCCTGCTAAATCACCTCAGTCATGTCTGACTATTTGCGACCGCATGGACTGTAACCCACCAGGCTCCTCTGTCTATGGAATTTTCCAGGCAAGAATACTGGAGTGGATGGCCATGCCATCCTCCAGGGCATTTTCCCAATTCAGGGATCAAACCCATGTGTCTTATGTCTCCTGCATTGGCAGAAGGGTTGTTTACCACTGGCAGCACCTGGGAAGCCCAGTTATCCTGAGTACTTCCTCTAAAAGTGTTTTAATGTGGATTTTTGTGAGGCAAAACTTCTTAGTCCTTGTATGCTTAACAAGGTTTTTACAGTACCCTCACTTTCAAATGGCAATTTGGCTACATATAAATTCTAGATTGAAAGTTCTTTTTAATACTTTAATGGTATTAATATATTGTTTTCTTAGAGTATTGTTATCTTCTTTTTCTTTTTTTCCTTTAAATGTGATCTGTTTTTCTATGAAAATTTTAGAATTTTTCAGTATTCTTAATTTTTACTTTACTGAGATGTAGCTTTTCTTAATATTTCCTTTTGGTACACAGTGGATTCTTTTAATCTGAGACCTTTCACTTTTTTTTTTAGTTGTGAGAAATTTCTTTTCATTATAAAACATTATCTTCTATTTTTTCCTTTTTGTGATCCCTATTATATGGATGCTATATTTCTTTATGTAGGTTCCATATTTTTTAACATTTCCTTTATCCTTGTCTGCTCTCTTCTAGGAGAATTGCCCAATTAGACTTTCCAGCTTTCTTGTTTCTTTTTTGTCTGTAGAAGGCAATGGCACCCCACTCCAGTACTCTTGCCTGGAAAATCCCATGGATGGAGGAGCCTGGTAGGCTTCAGTCCATGGGGTCGCAAAGAGTCAGACATGACTGAGCAACTTCACTTTTACTTTTCACTTTCATGCAGTGGAGAAGGAAATGGAAACCCACTCCAGTGTTGTTGCCTGGAGAATCCCAGCGACGGCAGAGCCTGGTGGGCTGCCATCTATGGGGTCGCACAGAGTCGGACACGACTGAAGTGACTTAGCAGCATTGCATTTTGGGGGGCTTTCCAGATGGCTCAGTGGTACAAGAATCTGCTCGCCAATGCCAGAGGCTCAGGAGACATGGGTTCAATCCTTTGGTTGTAAGATCCACTGAAAGAGGGCTTGGAAACCCACTCCAGTATTCTTGACTGGAAAATCCCACGGACAGAGGATCCTGGCAGGCTGCAGTCCATTGGGTCACAAAGAGTCAGATGCAACGTATTGACTGAGCACAACACAGCACACATTCTGTTTGTTGAATCTATTATGTTTTTCATGTCATATGGACTATTGTGTCTAATACTTTTCACATCTAACATCGCCAACTGATTTTCTTGACAGTGTCTATTATTTTCTTATTGTTATCTTAACTAAATCATATCTACTGTACCTATTTAAAATTCTCTATTTAGGCAATTCCCTGGTGGTACATTGTAGGACTCCGTGTTTCCATTGCAGGGGGCCTCGGTTCCATAACTGGTTGGGGAACTAAGATCCCCAAAAGCTGTGGGGCATGGCCAGATAAGTAAATCAATCAATCCATCCTCTATTTAAAAACACCAGTTTCTTTTGATGCTTGTAAAAAGTTAATTTAAAATTTTGAAATAAAAATTCACTCAGTTGACATCTCTTTATTTAGAATGATCCACTCATATTCCTCTGGGTATATAGGCTACTCTGTCCAGGAATGCATATTTGGGGAAAATGAAAGAAATAAATCTATTGTATTTATTCAATTAGATCTCTTAACTCTCTCCCACAACATTCTAAATTTGTTGAAGGTCAAAGGCACCTTTTACATGTCTTGTAAAAAGAGCTCTGGAGCTTTGTATAAAGATTTCCTTTCTATGCTTAAGTACTGATTTGTCTATTCATAAGAAGAAATTACAAAGACCAAAGAAAGAATCACCAGAAAGCAATAGGCAATTAATTTCTGGGGCACAATCAGTTCAGTTCAGTTCAGTCACTCAGTCGTGTCTGACTCTTTGTGACCCCATGAATCGCAGCACACCAGGCCTCCCTGTCCATCACCAACTCCCGGAGTTCACTCAGACTCACGTCCATCAAGTCAGTGATGCCATCCAGCCATCTCATCCTCTGTCGTCCCCTTCTCCTCCTGCCCCCAATCCCTCCCAGCATCAGAGTCTTTTCCAAGGAGTCAACTCTTCGCATGAGGTGGCCAAAGTACCGGAGTTTCAGCTTTAGCATCATTCCTTCCAAAGAAATCCCAGGGCTGATCTCCTTCAGAATGGACTGGTTGGATCTCCTTGCAGTCCAAGGGACTCTCAAGAGTCTTCTCCAACACCACAGTGGCTGGAGTTATATTAAGTTTCACCTGACAGAAATCAGAGTCACACCATATACAATAAAAAATGAACAAGTGTGCAAAGAAGCAAGAATAATAATTAATGACTTCCAGAAAGAAAAAAAAATCTCAGTGGAAAACCCACAAAAACTTAGGCAATACAATTAAAAGACTATTAAGGCTGTTTTTATAAATATATACCATATCTATGATTATTCTAGGTTACTGACTGGAAAGAATTTCTGTACTACAGAAGAGGGAATGGGAAACCAGGAGGAGATGCCAGCAGTCTAAGAGATAAAACTGGGAGTCTGAGTACAGAGAGAAGACGTCTAGCATTCATCTAGAAGGAGGGAGAAGAGTAAATGGAAGTACAGAGCACACCACAGAGACCTGCTGAGAAACCCATGTAAGTTTTCAGTTGATTTCTGATCATTGCATGTGTATGACGATCTCAAATTAAATGGACAAAATGAACCATCTTAAGCATGTTAATCCCTTTTTCCCAATCACCCTGTACTACTTCATAACATAACTACTTCTAAAGTTTGGGGAAGAAGTACATTGTGGTGGCATAGATGCTATTTGTGCATTCCAGAACATAGGCATTCATTCATCAAGACTGATATGACTACAGTCAGGGCTAAGTACTCAGTCTTTGAACAAAAGAGATATTCCCCATGGGAACTAGCTAGACCTCTGGTGACTAATTGATTGTATTGGATCTTTTCTAATACAGGAAGGACAGAGAATTGGCTTTACTGAGATGGTCATAGATTCTGGGATGTCAATAGGCAATCTCCATCCACAATCCTTCTGCCAGCAACACCATCTGTGGACTTACAGAAAACCTCATCCATTTGCCATGATATCTCATCAGACAACAAAACCAACTTATACCAGAAATGTAGCAATGGACTCACAGCCATGGAATTTGGTAGGCATTTTACTAAATTCTCCAATACCTAGTATTAATCTACTTCATTTGGTAGAGTAGCCTTGTGTTCAGTAGCTGTACCGGCTGGTGCAAAGTGAAAAGGTAACAATGGTTACTCTACTACAAAGCAAAGTTATAACATTCTCTAACTTATAGCTTATCACCAAGAACAAGGCCAAGTACATAGCAGATACGCAATAATTTTTAAGTAAATAAATGAATGGCTCAGATCTATATGATTCTCATTTTCTCATTTTGATAAGAAGCAGATGTAAATTCCATTTGGGTTTAAGGTTGTTGCATCAAAACAGGCCACTTACTTTTCAGTAAAACATTAATTACTAAGAATTGATCAGAAATGCAGCTGCTTCTTTTTGCTGCTTCAAATTTTTATAGTACCTAGGGGAAAAATTATCAGTATACCAAACTGAAACACTCTTATGGCCAGATCTCTTTAGCTAAGCCAAAATTATCTCTAATTTATCTCATAACAAAAATTCACATACTCAAAGGGTATCTTTTACTTCTTGGATTTTCAAGATATTATCAACCCAATAATGTGTGTGCATGCTGTCTCTTTGGTCATGTCAGACTCATTGCAACCCACCAGGCTCCACTGTCCATGGGATTCTGTAGGCAAGAATGTTGGAGTGGGTTGCCATGCCCTACTCCAGGGGATCTTCCCAACCTAGGGAACGAACCCATGTCTCCTGAATCTCCTACATTGCAGGTGGATTCTTTCCCCACTGAGTCACCTGGGAAGCCCCATCCCAATAATGATGGTGCTCAGTGGGAAAGTTCTCACATACAGGACAGACCGGCATGAGCTCTTTTTCTGTCACCTTGAGAGATAAGTAGGAACAGAATTTGAATACATCTTTTTTAAGAGATTAATAACTTAATATGATGGCATTTCCATTTTCATATTAGCTGTGTCTTGCTTCCTTTTGAAATTAAAAATTCAATGAAAGCAAGCTGGGACTTAGGTTATTGCAATAAATCTTGCACAGGAAAATGGAAGAAATGGCATTAATGAACATACAATACTTAAATACAGATGATTGAACATTTGGGACAAAGCTAGGGAAGTTTTGGTATATTTTAAACATATTGATATCCTCTTTCATTCCTCAGAGTGTTTGTAAACATATTAGAACAAGCAAGAAAAGTTATAAAATAAAATTTTGAAGTGGATCTTGGCATGTAAAAATGAGAATAAAAAGTTAAATGTGTTGGATATAAGTTTCTCTATATGGTAGATGGTTTTAGTATATCTTAATAAAAGTTCTCTTTATGTTTATTAAAAATGACTCAGTCCAAAAAATATTTATATCATTTATAGAACTGTTACATTTTAAGAAAAATTGCTCCCTCTATAACCCTGAAAAGAATTACATAGGTTAAGAAAAAATATTGCAAATTTTTTAAAAGCACCCTTGTGCCATACTTTACTTGTTTAGCAACATTTGTTCTGATTTAGCAGTATGATGTAAAGCATTTAGTTGAAACAAGCAGTTAATAGCATAGAAGCAATATCAGGTAAGCCATGTGAGCTTGTAATTAAATGTTAATTGTCTTCTGATCCTTAAACTAGATACCTAAACTGAATAGACCACTATCAGCAAGAGATGCAAATTATATGAATGCTGTAGGTACCCCAACACAAGTGGATTGCTAAATATTTTATTGCTTTCCTAAGTGTCACTGAAGAATTCTACATAATTTCCCTCATACTCTAAAAGAGGTAGTTTCAAAATGTTTGTCCTACTATAACTAATCAGAACTTATTTTAAATACCATTTTCCTAAGTGCCTCAGAAAGCTAACCAGAGATTGCATTTTGTATATTTTCTTTATGTAGATGAGAACTGGGGCAATATACTTTTATATTTTTGATGATAAAATATCAATAGTCTTCCATTCCAACCTCTTTAACTTATGCATGTTATACTTATGGCTAACTGAACAATTTACTTTTTCATCTAAATACCCAGCATTCCCATACCTTTGTATATTTGCTTGCATTGTTAATACAATGTTTTCTCCCAACATCTATGCTGCCCATCAAATTCTATCTCCTGTCACTAATATTTTACTCTTGAGTGAATATACTGATCCACATAGATAGAAATTAACTTTCCCTTCTTTGAATTTTCACAATGCTTTGATATTAGTATTTTTGGCATGACTCTCATTCTGTTGTATGATGTAGTTAGCATTTCAGAACTCAAAATTACTTTCATAAACTAAAGAACCTATTGGAAATAAAACTCGACATGTGAAATGCAAAGTATTCCATTTAATGGGGTGGGGAACCCACTAAAACCCAAGAAGTGAATATTGTACATATAATAATAAATAATTATGGGATAGTGAATATGAATGGAAAATAGCCAGGCTGTCACATCTGGTTGTACTTTTTTATCTTATAATCAGAGAAGTTGACTAAGAAACACTCATTATATAAAGGAGGTCAGAAGGTACAAACTTCCAGTTATAAAATCTCCTAATAATGAATGGCACGGTGTCTATAGTTAATAATTCTGTATTAAATATTTAAAAGTTGTTAAAAGTAGATCTTAAAAGTTCTCATAATTTTTTTTTACTATGTGTGATGATGGATGTTATATAGACTTACTGTGGTGATCATTTCATAATATAAACAAATATTAAATCATATTGTACACCTAAAACAACTATTTTAGCAGTGTACAATCTTATTTTATTTTTGTTTCATTTACATATATATGTATCAATTCTTTCTCAGATTCTTTTCCCATTTAGGTTGTCACATAATATTGAGCAGAGTTCCCTGTGTTATACAGTAGGTCCTTGCTGGTTATCTGTTTAAAATTAAAGGTGTGTACATATCAATCCCAAACTCCCTAACTATCCTTGAAACTAATCTAATGTCATATATTAGTTACATCTCAAAAAAGAACAAAAAACACATTATAGAAGCTAGGACCTTTTGAGGGGAAAAAGGGTAAAAGGATTTTTTGTTTTTTTTTAAGATTTAAAGGTTACTGTGCAAAAACTGATGTTTCATTTTATTCCAGTGATCGTAGAAAAATGAAGAATTTTCCTGTGAATTAAGTCTTTTAAATAGTCATTATTTTATTAATGGTGGGAAATACTGGTGTATTCCTTTTTAGAAATTTTTAGTAAGTAGAGAATTTTATTTTTCTGAAATATTTAAATGAATTCTACCTAAAAAGGAAAAGTAACCTTGTAAGAGACAAACTTAATAGGTGCAACCACAATCAACTTTATATTGTTTATTTTATTACTCCTTTCCACACAGAGTCTCAGACCCGATACTGAACTTGAAAAGTAAAATAAAGTCCTATGTAATTTGAAAGCTAGGAAAATAGTGTCAGTTTTCTTGTTTGATTAACTAGGGGTTAAATAGAAAGTCTTATGGAAGGTTATGTCACCTTTTTTCACTGTTGAAATTTTTTCCAAAACTTACCAGAGCAATTATATTTCACAGAGTATAGCATTTGAACACAGTTTCATTTTCACAGAAGCTTCAGGAACTTTCAGGGCATAAGGTTTATTAACACTAATGATAAAATCCTGTATTTTGAGGCACTATACAAGTGGGTATCAGTTCAGTTCAGTTCAGTCGCTCAGTCGTGTCCTACGCTTTGTGATCCCATGAATCGCAGCATGCCAGACCTCTCTGTCCATCACCAACTCCCGGAGTTCACTCAGACTCACGTCCATCGAGTCAGTGATGCCATCCAGCCATCTCATCCTCTGTCGTCCCCTTCTCCTCCTGACCCCAATCCCTCACTGGAAAAACCATAGCCTTGACTAGATGGACCTTTGTTGGCAAAGTAATGTCACTGCTTTTGAATATGCTATCTAGGTTGGTCATAACTTTCCTTCCAAGGAGTAAGCATCTTTTAATTTCATGGCTGCAGTCACCATCTGCAGTGATTTTGGAGCCCAGGAAAATAAAGTCTGACACTGTTTCCACTGTTTCCCCATCTATTTCCCATGAAGTGATGGGACCGGATGCCATAATCTTTGTTTTCTGAATGTTGAGTTTTAAGCCAACTTTTTCACTCTCTTCTTTCACCTTCATCAAGAAGCCTTTTAGTTCCTCTTCACTTTCTGCCATAAGGGTGGTGTCATCTGCAAGTGGGTATCAGATCAGATCATTCGCTCAGTCGTGTCCGACTCGTTGCGACCCCATGAATCGCAGCATGCCAGGCCTCCCTGTCCATCACCAACTCCCGCAGTTCACTCAGACTCACGTCCATCAAGTCAGTGATGCCATCCAGCCACCTCATCCTCTGTTGTCCCCTTCTCCTCTTGCCCCCAACCCCTCCCAGCATCAGAGTCTTTTCCAATGAATCAACTCTTTGCATGAGGTGGCCAAAGTACTGGAGTTTCAGCTTTAGCATCATTCCTTCCAAAGAAATCCCAAGGCTGATCTCCTTCAGAATGGACTGGTTGGATCTCCTTGCAGTCCAAGGGACTCTCAAGAGTCTTCTCCAACACCACAGTTCAAAAGCATCAATTCTTCGGTGCTCAGCCTTCTTCACAGTCCAACTCTCACATCCATACATGACCACTGGAAAAACCATAGCCTTGACTAGACGAACCTTTGTTGGCAAAGTAATGTCACTGCTTTTGAATATGCTATCTAGGTTGGTCATAACTTTCCTTATAAGGAGTAAGCGTCTTTTAATTTCATGGCTGCAGTCACCATCTGCTGTGATTTTGGAGCCCAGAAAAATAAAGTCTGACACTGTTTCCACTGTTTCCCCATCTATTTCCCATGAAGTGATGGGACCGGATGCCATGATCTTCATTTTCTGAATGTTGAGTTTTAAGCCAACTTTTTCACTCTCCTCTTTCACCTTCATCAAGAGGCTTTTTAGTTCCTCTTCACTTTCTGCCATAAGGGTGGTGTCATCTGCATATCTGAGGTTATTGATATTTAATTCTATTCAAATGATGGGGTGAGACATTTTGTGTTCCATATTATCGAGTATCAATCTTATTAAATATTGCATCATTGCCTGAGGGCACATACTACACAGTCTTCTGTAAAAATTCATATTTAAAAGTAAGATAATTGCTGCAGATCACTGACTGAGGCCTTTGGTTTTACCCTTAGAGTGGAGATATTGTCCAAAATAAGTAGGAAATTCTGGAGATGCTATTGACCTGCTTGATTTGGCATGAGTGTGTGCAGTGGGAGTAAATCTGCTGACAAGCAGTTTTTCTCAGTCATCTGATCTAAGGAGACACTGAGTCAACAGAATAGAATTCCAATAGCTTCCCTACTGCAAAGCTCATGCCCTTCAGAGTGATACCTTTGTCCTCTGGGGCTTATTCAACTGCTTTCAGAAAGTGATCTCCTGAGCAGTAAAAATAGAACAGTGTCCAATCAGAAGAGGGGGAAAAATAAGTTAGATTTAGCTTAAAACAGTGTAGCACATTTTTAAAAATTTATCTATTTTATTTATTTTTTTGGCATATTTGTGTAAAATTAAACATTCTTGGGAGCATACTTTATAGCACTTTTTTTTTTTTTAGAATATCTGACTCCTCTCCTTATCATTATCATTCTCTCATAGAAGCAGGATGGTTTACAAATTTATCTCCCTATCTACAACTCACAACATGAAAAGAAGTGGGGAAAATTGGCACTCTCCTGAATTGGCAGTAAATCTGCTGCTGCTAAGTCACTTCAGTCGTGTCCGACTCTGTGTGACCCCATAGACGGCAGCCCACCAGGCTCCTCTGTCCATGGGATTCTCCAGGCAAGAACACTGGAGTGGGTTGCCATTTCCTCCTCTAATGCATGAAAGTGAAAAGTGAAAGTGAAGTAGCTCAGTCGTGTCCAACTCTTAGCGACCCCATGGACTGCAGCCTACCAGGCTCCTCCGTCCATGGGATTTTCCAGGCAAGAGTAGTGGAGTGGGGTGCCATTGCCTTCTCCACTTCTACTTATTCGTCCATTCATTGACATCTGCTCAGTAACTCCAAAGACAGGAATTGAGTCTAAGTAAATAACCACACCTTGATCCTGCCCCAGGCAAGTATTCTAGCATTCACTTGTCCCTGTGGCATGTAGTTTGTGTGTTTGAAGATTATATTTGGGATAAGCTTATTTCAAAACAGCTTGGGACTATAGCCAGCTCCAATCTTTTGACCTTCCCTATGAGAAAATTAAAGAAAATAACTTTATAAGGTTACTAGTAAGTAATTAACAGAGGTAAGACCCATTGGGAAGTTAAAGAGTCATAACACCCTTTCAGTGATAGATTTCTATGAATTCCTAGGAATAAGACACTTCAGATTCATTTTCTGTAGTAGTCTAGTCATTCATTCTAATATTATTCAAGCACCCACTATGGCTGGGGAAGGAAATAGCAACACACTCCAGTATTCTTGTCTGGGGAATCCCATGGACTGAGGAGCCTGGTGGGCTACAATCCATGGGGTCGCAAAAGAGTAGGACATGACTGAGCAACTAACACACACACACACCTTCTATGAAATAGGCTTGTGCTACAGACAAACTATAATTTTGACAAAACATGGCTTGTGTATGTTAAGTGATACAGATAATCAGGAAGTTGCAACGCAATGGATTAAGTGCTCCTTGGTATACAGTGATGATACTGAAAAAAAGTTGGCTGAGAAGTATTTGAGACACAAAGGCCCCAGAGAAAATTTGTGGATATTTTGGGTACAGGGTCACATTCTTGGAAAATGAAAAGTGATTTGTGAGGAAATGAAGTAACTGTATATAAATTCTGCTTTCAAGAAATCTGATTAAGCAAACAACAGCAAAAGAAAGGCTTTGTGTTACAATGACAGACATCAAAGAGGGATTCTCCCACTCCACCCCCACCCCCCCAAATTAAACAGATGAGTGTATTTATACACCATAAGAAAGAATCCAACACATAGAGATATAATTAATGGAGCAAAACACCTTCGGAAATGAGATGCATTGGATCTAGATTATTGGCTACACTTTCTAACAAGGAAAATAAGATAATGACAAGGAGTAGATACTTGACATCCAAATATAAAGCAAGGTTGCCAGCTAACACAGAAAGAAAGCCAGGTCAGGAAAGGAGTAAGATGAGAGGGGTGAATACAATCCTTGTATTTGTGGGAGCTGGAAGACAGAGAAGAAATGGGAGAAGCAACTGACCAAGGATGTTTTGTATTTTTGTTCTTTTGTATTGAAAGACGAGCAGAGATTAGAAAGTGTTCGCTTTTAGTACCAACGATAAAGCTCAGGAATGCAAGAGGTGAGGAACGATCAGGTGAGAGGAAGAGTTGATGGTTTGGCCATTTTCAGGACAGTGGAGAAGAAATACTCCAGATGAAGTGTTTGGGAAGGCTGCAGAGAAAGTATCGGAACTTCCAAACCTCAAAATGCCCAAAATACAGAGAAAGAAGTCAACACAGGATAAAGAAAGGGAAACTAAGGGTCTCAATATAGTAAAAGAGCATAGAAACATGGGAGGAGGAGATAGAGAAAGCCAGGGGGTTTAGATGACTAAAAGGGTTGTTGGATACTAACAATCCCAAATTGGGGAACCTTCAGCTGGTAACTTCCTGTGTGCTATCTTGAAGTGTATATTGAACCACTGCTGCTGCTAAGTCGCTTCAGTCGTGTCTGACCCTGTGCGACCCCATAGATGGCAGCCCACCAAGCTTCCCCGTCCCTGGGATTCTCCAGACAAGTGATTATATTTGAAGATCAAATAAATAGGGTAACCATGGAATTGGATAGGACCTCAGCTTGCATAAGGAAACCATCCAGAAGAATGAAGAAAAATGAGATGGAAAGAAGACTGTAAAATGGGAGCCAAACCCCTCAATGAATATGGAGAAGGACTGACTCACCAGAAAATTGACAAAAGAGGGGAAGTTTATGTTACAGAGCCCAAGCTCACTCTGCTCTCCACACAACAGATCAATGAATCAGAGATGAGGTGTTGAGGCAAGGAATATGACTTTATTCAGAGAGCCAACTGGCTGAAAAGGTGGCAGACTAATGCCTCAAAATAGCCATCTTATGAAGGTCTGGATGTCAGGTTCTTTTATAGATCAGAGATGGGGGCAGGTGAGTAAACAAAGTGAAAAGACCATTAATCTTGCAAATATCTCAGAATGGCAAGCCTCTGCCAGAGGATGTTTTCATTTCTTCCTTCCTGCCATCAATAGGTGGACAGGGTTCTGAAAAAGGCACTTTACCAGTCAGGCAGAGGGGCAGGATTCTCTCAAACAGGACATTATGTATGATTTTAAAAACAAAAGCATGTTTCAATGCCATTCTCCCAAATCTGAATCGCCAGTCCATGTTCGATGCAGGATAGAGGAAACTTGGGGCTGGTGCACTGGGATGACCCAGAGGGATGGTATGGGGAGGGAGGTGGGAATGGGGTTCAGGATTGGGAACACGTGTACACCCATGGTGGATTCATACTGATGTATGGCAAAACCAATACAATATTGTAAAGTAAAATAAATAAATAAATAATAAATAAAGATTTTAAAAAGAACTTAAAAAAATAAAATAAAATAAATAAAAACAAAAGCAATGAAAAGCAAGTCAAAGAAACAATTCCAAGATGGAATCAGAACTGGCTTTTCCCTGAAACCTTTAGAAGGTGGTAAACTTGATTACTATAAACTTTATAAAGACAAGAGGTTTTTCTCACATGCATATGTAATAATGGTCTAGAACTGCCCCCCCCCCAAAAAAAAAAAAAACAACCTAGGAAAATGCTATGATTGCGTTAGAAACCTTGGGGTGTAGGAGAATGAACAAGACTGTGCTTGAAAGAGCAAAAGTGAAGTCAGGTGTTTGGAGGACATCCAGGTTTCAGTTGAGGCATAGAGGAGAAATGTATAGAGAATTTGTCATATGCTTCCATCTGGAATATTACAACATGTACTTAGTTTTAAAGAGAACCATTTCAAAAGCTTCTGGTGCCCTTTCAAGGTGATTTCTTAAGGGGAAGAGTAAATGCACCTGTTCATCTCTTTATCTATCCCAAGTAGGCATCTGTACACTTGTTTGTTGTGTCCTGTTTGTTGAATCCTCATCTGATATACAGTTTAGCAAACAACAGACTCTTAATAAATACTTGTGCCTGCCATATTATAGGTGACCCACATACACTTGTAGAATGACTTTGTTATCCAGGACATAGTATATAAAGTCTTGTTCATGTTTGCTTCTTGTTTGTTTTAACTTTTGAAGAATAAGGGCTTCCCTGGTGGCTCAGACGGTAAGCATCTGCCTGCAATGCAGGAGACCCAGTTCGATCCCTGGGTTGGGAAGATCCCCTGGAGAAGGAAATGGCAACCCATTCCAGTACTCTTGCCTAGAAAACTCCATGGATGGAGGAGCTTGGTTGACTTCAGTCCATATGGTCACAAAGAGTTGGACACGACTGAGTGACTTCACTTTGAAGAATACAATGGCTTCCAAAGTGAAGAGTTTTTCCCAGCCTGTGCATCTAAAAAACTGGTCTGAGATCTTCTCTTTAAATAATTAAATTCTATAAAACAGGACATCTTTTCTCCCAGTTTGAAAAGGATAGCCATTTTTCTACCTATGAGAACCTTCCATTTCTTTTTGTATTATGGTGTAATTCATGGATTTTTATTTTAATGATAAAAAAATCCAGTCAGAAAACTGCCTTTTTTTTTCAAGCCTTCTTTAAGTAGACACCTAACTACTATCCAGTCTCACAGTGGACATTTATATATTTTTCTCATGCTGATAGCTGTTTTGTGTTAGTACTGATAGATGAACATAATTACTGCTGCAAAAGTAAGTTTTAAAAAAAACCTTTAAAAATCCAGAAGTGTCATTATCAGTGAAAATTCTATTAAATTCTAGGTTATATGTGAGACATTTTGCAGTTGCTACTTCCATGTGCTCATAATAATACAGATAAATTTAGTTATTGGATATTCCCCCATAACTAGGATATAAAGTTATTCCATTTTATCTAACACATGTGTCCATTTAACTTCACAAAGAATTTTAAAGATTTCATTTTATGTAAATTTTATAAATATTAGCCCCACTAATATAAATGTTTGTTTCCTTAGACTCATTTTGAGTTTGAGTATTCATTTTCAAATAATCAAATATTTATAGAGTACCTACAATGCAAAAAGTGACATGCTAGATTTTTGCTAGGAAATTGGGATTAAACTGACTTCAGATACAAAAAGTTCAATATGTATACATAATGACATGCCATTTGTTTACAAAACTGTAGAGGTCTATTATAAAATGATCAATGATATCTATTTTTTTAATTACCACAAACAATTCTGATGATTATATATAAAAATATCTGAGTACTGAGTACTGACAAAATTTGTTCTTGACAAGGTTTATTCTTTTGGATTTCTGTTCTCTTATTTCACTAAACTGTGTTCTATTTTGCTATTGTATTCCCTTGAACTTGGCAGGATGCATTATGCAAATAAGTACCTGGTTCCTATCTATCAGCATGTGAGATCCCCAAAATATCTGCTTTAATGTGCTGATTAAAGTTAACCCCATGCAAATAGGAGAGCGCACTAACTCAGTGCAAGATAAATGTCAAGGGTGTTCTGTATTCTTTCATACAACTTTCCATTATAAATGTGACAGAATTAAGATGTTTTCAGTATACCATGATAAAAGACTGAAAGACTGAATCCGTGTTTCACAACAAAAAGCTTCTTAAATAAATCCATTGATCTCATTAAGATTAACCAAGGAGAAGGCATGTATTGGCACTGATGTAAGTCATGAATGTATAGGGACAGTTTTAAATAATCATGAAGTTATTATATCTTCAGAATACATCCTATAGGCAAAAAATTCTATTGAGTAGTATTAATAGGATCCCTGGTGACACATGATGCAGAGTACATCATGAGAAATGCTGGGCTGGAAGAAGCACAAGCTGGAATCCAGATTGCCGGGAGAAATATCAATAACCTCAGATATGCAGATGACACAACCCTTATGGCAGAAAGTGAAGAGGACCTAAAAAGCCTCTTGATGAAGGTGAAAGAGGAGAGTGAAAAAGTAGGCTTTTAAAACTAAACATTCAGAAAACGAAGATCATGGCTTCTGGTCCCATCACTTCATGGGAAATAGATGGGAAATAGTGGAAACAATGTCAGAGTTTGTTTTTTGGGGGGGTCTCCAAAATCACTGCAGATGGTGACTGCAGCCATGAAATTAAAAGGTGCTTACTCCTTGGAAGGAAAGTTATGACCAACCTAGATAGCATATTCAAAAGCAGACACATTACTTTGCCAACAAAGGTTCGTCTAGTCAAGGCTATGGTTTTTCCAGTGGTCATGTATGGATGTAAGAGTTGGACTGTGAATAAAGCTGAGCACCAAAGAATTGATGCTTTTGAACTGTGGTGTTGGAGAAGACTCTTAAGAGTCCCTTGGACTGCAAGGAGATCCAACCAGTCCATTCTGAAGGAGATCAGCCCTGGGTGTTCTTTGGAAGGAATGATGCTAAAGCTGAAACTCCAGTACTTTGGCCACCTCATGTCTTCACATGAGTTGACTCATTGGAAAAGACTGTGATTCTGGGAGGGATTGGGGGCAGGAGGAGAAGGGGACGACAGAGGATGAGATGGCTGGATGGCATCACTGACTCGATGGATGTGAGTCTGAGTGAACTCTGGGAGTTGGTGATGGACAGGAAGGCCTGGCGTGCTGCGATTCATGGGGTCGCAAAGAGTCGGACACGACTGAGCGACTGAACTGAACTGAACTGAACTGGTGACTCGGATGGTAAAGAATCTGCCTACAATGCAGGAGACACCGGTTCAATCCCTGGTTCAGGAATACCCCCTGCAGAAGGGAAAGGCAATCCACTCCAGTATTCTCGTCTGGAGAATCTCATGGACAGAGGAGCCTGGAGGTCCATGGGATCACAGAGTCGGACATGACTGAGCAACTAACACTTTCACATAGACCACAGACTAGGACAGATATCAGTCAAATGGATTTCAAGGCTTGGGCAAATGACAACATTACCTTTCTGAGATTGTCTTGCCTCACCAGGAAAATGCATATAACACTATCTATTTTATAGTTAAGAAATGGATTATTTCCTGCCATTTGGTAATAAGAAACTAATACAGACATCAGGAATATACCTTCAGACACAGAAGTGCATGCAGACCATCAGCTGAGAGCAGACAGGAGTACCTGACCAGCTGAAAAGAATATATAGACCCACACAAAACTTGGTAGGATGAAGGAACTAGGAGGGGAAATTGGAGTGTTAGTAGGACAGGACCAGCCCTCGGCAGGTGGGGAAAATGAAGTAGGGGTCCAATCCCCACATCAGGGCAATTGTCTGAGTCAGAGAAGAAACATTAAAGGCTGAGAGTGAAACAGCTGATCTGTGGAAGCCTAAATGGAATGAGAATCAGTCCTTGCCACAGCCATATATACCCTAGATGGCGCAGTGGCTGGGAGCTGGAGTTTAGGAATTGTGGAGGTATCCCAGGGCGAAGGCTGCTCTTGACTGCAGAGAGACGGATCGGGGGGATGTGAAGGAGTAGACTGTGGTGGGAAATGCCTGTGGAGGAAAACAGATAGGCTGGCCCATCAAATGCCTGATGAACCAAACTACAGAGTAGGACCCCACCCAGGGTGGCCCGTTAAGTGCCTGATGTGTCGATCTACAGAGTAGGACCCCAGGATAGGGGCCCCTCTATGTGCCTGATGCACCGAGCAACAGAGAAGGACCCCAGGCAAGGAAGCCGTCTAAGTGCCTGAATCGGCAGCATTACAGAGAAAGACTGGCCAAAGAAGCTTTCTGATCACCAGCTACAAGAGGCTCGATAATAGGCTCTGATAGGGCCATAACTCCTACTGTGGATGGAGGCAGTCCATGTCCCTGCACACTTGGTGCCACCAGGGTACCTGCAAGCCCAGCACTGTGCTACCTTCATGCTTAACTGTCAATGGGGCAGAGCTGCCCCAGGCAAAAAAAGTCTTGTGCCTATACGTGCAGGGTCACTTTGGCAGTGTCTGACCCTTTGTGACCCTGTGGATGGTGGCCTGCCAGGCTTCTCTGTCAGGGAGGGGGTTTCTCCCGGCAAGAATACTGGAGTGTATTGGCAAATACTGGTTGCCATACCCTTCTACAGCACTAAATTTCCTGCTGTCCTGGCTGCCAACTCCCCTGAGAACCTGATGTTGCCATAACCCCTGCGACTCAAGCAGCTGCACCACCTCCACACCTGTCCCTCACAGGGGCAAACCCAAGCCCTCCAGAGCAGCCTCAGGAGCAAACCCCAGTAGATGAACCATATCCAGAGGTGGAAATAAAGCCACAATTGAAACCCAGGGGCAGTATGATTAAGGAAGAAGACCCAAAACCTTCCCATCAACTGTACAAGCTGCAGATTAAATCCACATGACCAACAAGGAAGACTCTGTGGCTGTGGAATATATAAAAGGTCATTGAGGGCTCCCACAAAAGAAAGACACTAGTTCTGATGGCTGTGGACATTGGAGGCAAGAACACAGAGGAGGAGATTAGATCTGAGCTGCCCTCACAGCAAGTCCAGAGATCAGCACAGTGTTATAGGGGATCCCAGGGAGGCGAAATGGACTTTGACTCCTAGTGAGGGAAAGGAGTCTGACAGCAGTGACTCAAGAAAAACATTTATTATTCCTATGTTTTGACTTGTTCTGTAGATTCTTTTGGATTTTTTTTTTCTCTCCCCCACCTCCACCCGGTTGCAGTGGCCAATTTTATTGGCACTATGAAATCTAAGCTTTTGAGCTTTTTTATTTTTTTCTTTTTTTTCCTCAGTCACATTTTTTATTGTTATAAATTTCTGCCTCTATGTTGGGTTTTGCAGTTCTGGGGAGTTTTTGTTTTTCTCTTTTTTTTAATTTTAATTTTAAATTTTAAAACCTATTATTATTTTTCTACATTTATTTCTTTGTCTGCTTTTCCTACTGTTCTTTTCCCCTTGCAGTTAATTTTCAATGTATATAAATCTTCTTCATTTACCTCTATTTAGCTTTGAATATCTATTCTTTTTTTTCTTTCCTTTCAACATATTTGTTAGTTTTGTTTCATTGCTTTATTCCCCACTTGGTACCTTCCTTTAGTTTTGTTTTCCAGTTTGTGCTTTAGTTTTTGTTCTTAACTGGTAAATATAATTTTTTATTTCCTTTGTTCACTGAGTCTAACTATTGTACTTTTTTTTGTTGTTGAACTGTTTTGACTTTGCTCATGGGTGTATATGTATATGTGTATATTCCATTATTTTAATTATTATTTGCCAGATTTTGTAACTGCCACTTGTATTGGGTTCATCCTTGGTTTCTCATTTTTAGATATTTGTTTTAATCTCACTTAATGCCATAACAAACCACTTGTGAAATCTTCATTCCTGACCAGAGATCAAGGCTTGAGCCTTTGGGGTGGGAGAACTGACTCCAAGACCCTAGACTGCTGCTGCTACTGCTAAGTCACTTCAGTCGTGTCCACCTCTGTGCGACCCCATAGACGGCAGCCCACCAGGCTCCTCTGTCCATGGGATTCCCCATGCAAGAACACTGGAGTGGGTTGCCATTTCCTCCTCCAATGCATGAAAGTGAAAAGTAAAAGTGAAGTCGCTCAGTCGTGTCCGACTCCTAGCGACCCCATGGACTGCAGCCTACCAGGCTCCTCCGTCCATGGGATTTTCCAGGCAAGAGTACTGGAGTGGGGTGCCATTGCCTTCTCCGAGAACAAACCCTAGGGGGTATCAAATAGTGAGAACTCACACAAAGGAAATCACTGCAATACAAGACCAGGCATCACCCAATGACCAATAGCACCCTGTGCAGGACACCTCATCTAAGTAACAAACAAAACAAAAAATTCAAACCCAGTCATCAGCAGACAGGATTACCACCTCACTCAGCCTTGCCTATCAGAGGAAAAACAAACAAACAAAAACTCAGCACAAATCTCACCCTATAAGAAGCTTACACAAACCACTGGACCAACCTTAGAAGGCAGAAACCAAAAGGAAGAAAGAATTCAACCTTGAACACTGGAAAAGGAGACCTAAAACATAATATTAAAAAAAAAATTAATGAAAAGGCAGAGAAGTGCTACACAAATGAAGGAACAAACGAGAAACACAGAAGTCCAAACAAATGAAGAGGAAATAGGCAAACTACCTAAAAAAGAATTCAGAATAATGATAGTAAGATGATCAAAAACATTGAAAGCAAAATGGAGAAAATGGAAGAATCAATTAATAAAAACCTAGAAGAATTAAAGAATAAACATACAGAGACAAACAACACAACTACTGAAATTAAAAATACTCTAGGAGGAATCAATAGCAGAATATCTGAAGCAGAGGAACAAATCAGTGATCTGGAAGATAAAATGATGGAAATAACTTCTGAAGAGCACAATAGGGTATAAAGAATGAAAAGAACTGAAGAGAGTCTCAGAGACCACTGAGACAGTATCAAATGCACCAACAATTGAATAATAGGGGTCCCAGAAGAAGAAGAGAAAAAGAAAGGGTATGAGAAAATTTTTCAAGGGATTATAGTTGAAAAATTCCCAACATGGAAAAGGAAATGGTCAATCAAGTCCAAGAGGCACAAAGAGTCTGATACAGCATAAATCCAAGGAGAAACATGCCAAGACACATACTAATCAAATTAACCAAGACTAAAACACAAAGAAAGAAAATTAAAAGCAGTGAGGGAGAAGCAACAAGTAACATATGAGGGAAATCCCATGCGCTTAACAGCTGATCTTTCAGCAGAAACTCTTTAGGCCAGAAGGGAATGGCAGGATATATTTAAAGTACTAAAAGGGAAAAAGCAACAACCAAGATTACAGTACCTGGCAAGTATCTCATTCAAAACTGATGGAGAAATGAAAAGTTTTTCAGACAAGCAAAAGTTAAGAGAATTCAGTACCACCAAGCCAGTTATACAACAAATGTTAAAGGGACTTATATTTAAAGTCAAGTTAAAGTCAAGAAATACAAGAGAAGGAAAAAAAAATCTACAAAATCAACCCCAAATAATTAAGAAAATGGCAATAGGAACATATGTATCAATAATTACTTTAAATGTAAATGGATTAAATGCTCCAACCAAAAGACTCAGACTGGCTGAATGGATAAAAAAACAAGACCCATATATATGTCATCTATAAGAAACCACTTCAGACCTCAAGACATATGTAGACTGAAAGTGAGAGGATGGAAAAATATATTCCATGCAAATGGGAAGCAAAAGAAAGCTGGAGTATCAATCCTCATATCAGACAAAACAGATCTTAAAGAAGATTACAAGAGATAGGGGAAGATTACATAATGAAGATTACATAATGATCAAGGGATCAATCCAAGAAGAAGACACAACAATTGTAAATACCTATGCATCCAACAAAGGAGCACCTCAATACATAAGACAAACACAGACATAAAAAGAGAAATTGACAGTAACACAATAATACTAGGAGACTTTCACACCCCACTCACACCAATGGACAGATGATCAAAACAAAATTAATAAGGAAACACAAGTCTTAAATGATACAATAGATGGGATGGATCTCATTGATATCGTTAGGACATTCCATCCAAATGCAGAAGAATACACCTTCTTCTCAAGTGCACATGGATAGACCACATCAGTTCAGTTCAGTTCAGTTCAGTCGCTCAGTCGTGTCCGACTCTTTGTGATCCCATGGATCGCAGCATGCCAGGCCTCCCTGTCCATCACCATCTCCTTGAGTTCACTCAAACTCACGTGCATTGAGTTGGTGATGCCATCCAGCCACCTCATCCTCTGTCATCCCCTTCTCCTCCTGCCCCCAATTCCTCCCAGCATCACAGTCTATTCCAATGAGTCAACTCTTCGCATGAGGTGGCCAAAGTACTGGAGTTTCAGCTTTAGCATCATTCCTTTCAAAGAAATTCCAGGGCTGATCTTCTTCAGAATAGACTGGTTGGATCTCCTTGCAGTCCAAGGGACTCTCAAGAGTCTTCTCCAACACCACAGTTCAAAAGCATCAATTCTTCACCGCTGTTTTCTTCACAGTCCAACTCTCACATCCATACATGACTACTGGAAAAGCCATAGCTTTGACTAAATGGACCTTTGTTGGCAAAGTAATGTCTCTGCTTTTGAATACGCTGTCTAGGTTGGTCATAACTTTCCTTTCAAGGAATAAGAGTCTTTTAGGATACAATCACCATCTGCAGTGATTTTGGAGCCCAAAAAAATAAAGTCTGACACTGTTTCCACTGTTTCCCCATCTATTTCCCATGAAGTGATGGGTGAGTGATCACACCATCGTGATTATCTTGGTTGTGAAGATCTTTTTTGTACAGTTCTTCCTTTATTCTTGCCACCTCTTCTTAATGTCTTCTGCTTCTGTAAGGCCCATACAATTTCCGTCCCTTATCGCGCCCATATTTCCATGAAATGTTCCCTTGGTATCTCTAATTTTCTTGAAGAGATGTCTAGTCTTTCCCATTCTGTTGTTTTTCTCTATTTCTTTGCATTGATCGCTGAGGAAGGCATTCTTATCTCTTCTTGCTATTCTTTGGAACTCTGCATTCAGATGCTTATATCTTTCCTTTCCTCCTTTGCTTTTCACTTCTCTTCTTTTCACAGCTATTTTAAGGCCTCCTCAGACAGCCATTTTGCTTTTTTGCATTTCCTTTCCATGCGGACGGTCTTGATCCCCGTCTCCTGTACAATGTCATGAACCTCTGTCCATAGTTCATTAGGCACTCTGTATATCAGATCTAGACCACATATTGGGTCACAAATTAAACCTTAGTACATTTAAGAAAGTTGATCGTATCAAGCATCTTCTCTGACCACAACACTACGAGACTAGATATCAATTACAAGAAAACAACTGTGTGAAACCAAACATATGGAGATTAAACAACACGTTTCTAAATAACCAACATGTTACTGAAAAAATCAAAAAAATTCTAGAACAAATGACAATGAAAACATGACAACTCAAAACCTATGGGATGCAGCAAAAGCAGTTCTAAGAAGGTAGTTTATAGCAATACAATCTTACCTCAAGAAATAAGAAAAAACATCAAATACACAGCCTAACTTTAAAACTAAAACAACTGGAAAAACAAGAACCAAAAAAAAACAAAATTAGTAGAAGGAAAGAAATCATAAAGATCCAAGCAGAAATAAATGAAAAAGAAATGAAAGAAACAATAGTAAAAGAGAGAGAAGAATCAAATCCAGAAAATGAGAAATGAAAAAGGGGAGATTAAAGCAGACAATGCAGAAATACAAAGGATTATAAGAGACTATTGTGAACAACTATATGGCAATAAAATGGATAACCTGGGAGAAATAGATTCTTAGAAAAGTTCAATCTTCCAAGACTGAACCAGGAAGAAATAGAAATTATGAACACCCCAATTACAGGCACTGAAATTGAAGCTGTGATCAAAAATCTCCCCAAAAACAAAAGCCCAGCACCAGATGGCTTCACAGGCACAGGAGAATTCTGTCAAACATTTAGATAAGAGCTAATGCTATATGGCAAAACCAATACAATATTGTAAAGTTAAAAAAATAAAAGAAAATATATTTTTAAAAAAAAGAGCTAATGCCTATCTTTCTAAAACTCTTTCAAAAAATTGCAGAGGACGGAACACTTTCAAACACATTCTATGAGGCCACCATTACCCTGATACCAAAATCAGACAAAGACAACATAAAAAAAGGAAACTACAGGCCAATATCACTGATGAACATAGATTCAAAAATCCTCAGCAAAATTTTAGCAAACAGAATTCAGCAACACATCCAAAAGCTCATACACCATGATCAATTTGGGTTTATTCCAGGAATGCAAGGATTCTTCAATCAATCAATGTGATACACCATATTAACAAATTGAAAGGTTAAAAACCATATGATAATCTCAATAGATGTAGAAAAAGCCTTTGACAAAATTCAGCTCCCATTTATGATAAAACTCTTCAAAAAATGAGCACAGAAGGAACTTAACTCAACATCGTAAAGGCCATAGAAGGCAAGCCTACAGCAAACATTATTCTCAGTGGTGAACAATTGAAAGCATTCCCCCAAGATCAGGAACAAGACAAGGGTGTCGACTTTCCCCACTGTTATTCAACATAGTTCTGGAAGTCCTAGGTACACCAATCAGAAAAGAAAAAGAAATAAAAGGAATCCAGATCAGAAAAGAAGTAAAGCTCTCACTGTTTGCAGATGACATGATACTGTACATAGAAAACCCTAAAGATAGTATCAGAAAATTACTAGAGCTAATCTGTGAATTTAGAAAAGTTGCAGGATACAAAATACATACACAGAAATCATTTCCATTTCCATATACTAGCAATGAAAAATCAGAAAGAGAAATTAAGGAATCAATCCCATTCACCATTGCAACAAAAATAATTAAATAATCTAGGAATAAACTTACCTAAGGAGACACTTATTGCCAAATTCAGACTTAAATTGAAGAAAGTAGGGAAAACCACTAGACCATTCAGGTATGACCTAAATCAAATCCCTTATGATGATACAGTGGAAGTGAGAAATAGATTTAAGGGACTAGATCTGATAGACAAAGTGCCTAATGAACTATGGATGGAGGTTCATGACATTGTACAGGAGACAGGGATCAAGACCATCCCCAAGGGAAAGAAATGCAAAAAAGCAAAATGGCTGTCTGAGGAGGGCTTACCCTGTGAAATAGCTGTGAAATGAGGAGAAGCGAAAAGCAAAGGAGAAAAGGAAAGATATTCCCATTTGAATGCAGAGTTCCAAAGAATAGCAAGGAGAGATAAGAAAGCCTTCCTCAGCGATCAATGCAAAGAAATAGATGAAAACAACACAATGGGAAAGACTAGAGATCTTTTCAAGAAAATTAGAGATACCAAAGGAACATTTCATGCAAAGATGGGCTCGATAAAGGACAGAAATGGTATGGACCTAACAGAAGCAGAAGATATTAAGAAGAGGTGGCAAGAATATACAGAAGAACTGTACAAAAAAGATCTTCATGACCCAGATAATCATGATGGTGTGATCACTCACCTAGTGCCAGACATCCTGGAATGTGAAGTCAAGTGGGCCTTAGAAAGCATCACTATGAATAAAGCTAGTGGAGGTGATGGAATTCCAGTTGAGTTATTTCAAATCCTGGAAGATGATGCTGTGAAAGTGCTGCACTCAATATGCCAGCAAATTCGGAAAACTCAGCAGTGGCCACAGGACTGGAAAAGGTCAGTTTTCATTCCAATCCCAAAGAAAGGCAATGCCAAAGAATGCTCAAACTACCACACAATTGCACTCATCTCACAATGCTAGTAAAGTAATGCTCAAAATTCCCCAAGCCAGGCTTCACCAATAAGTGAACCATGAACTTCCAGATGTTCAAGCTGGACTTAGATAAGGCAGAGGAACAAGAGATCAAATTGCCAACATCTGCTGGATCATGGAAAAAGCAAGAAAGTTCCAGAAAAACATCTATTTCTGCTTTCTTGACTATGCCAAAGCCTTTGACTGTGTGGATCACAATAAACTGTGGGAAATTCTGAAAGAGATGGGAATACCAGACCACCTGACCTGCCTCTTGAGAAACCTGTATGCAGGTCAGGAAGCAACAGTTAGAACTGGACATGGAACAACAGACTGGTTCCAAATAGAAAAAGGAGTACATCAAGGCTGTATATTGTCACCCTGCTTATTTAACTTCTATGCAGAGTACATCATGAGAAACGCTGGGCTGGAAGAAGCACAAGCTGGAATCCAGATTGCTGGGAGAAATATCAATAACCTCAGATATGCAGATGACACCACCCTTATGGCAGAAAGTGAAGAGGAACTCAAAAGCCTCTTGATGAAAGTGAAAGTGGAGAGTGAAAATATTGGCTTAAAGCTCAACATTCAGAAAACGAAGTTTATGGCATCTGGTCCCATCACTTCATGGGAAATAGATGGGAAACAGTGGAAACAGTGTCAGATTTTATTTTGGGGGGCTCCAAAATCACTGTAGATGGTGATTGCAGCCATGAAATTAAAAGACACTTATTCCTTGGAAGGAAAGTTATGACCAACCTAGATAGCATATCCAAAAGCAGAGACATTACTTTGCCAACAAAGGTCCGTCTAGTCAAGGCTATGGTTTTTCCAGTGGTCATGTATGGATGTGAGAGTTGTACTGTGAAGAAAGCTGAGCACCAAAGAATTGATGCTTTTGAACTGTGGTGTTGGAGAAGACTCTTGGGAGTCCCTTGGACTGCAAGGAGATCCAACCAGTCCATTCTGAAGGAGATCAGCCCTGGGATTTCTTTGGAAGGAATGATGCTAAAGCTGAAACTCCAGTACTTTGGCCACCTCATGTGAAGAGTTGACTCATTGGAAAAGACTCTGATGCTTGGAGGGATTGGGGGCAGGAGGAGAAGGGGAAAACAGAGGATGAGGTGACTGGATGGCATCTCCAACTCGATGGACGTGAGTTTGAGTGAACTCCAGGAGATCGTGATGGACAGGAAGGCCTGGCGTGCTGCAATTCATGGGGTCACAAAGAGTCAGACACGACTGAGCGACTGAACTGAACTGAACTGAACTGAGAACATGGAAGCAACCTAGATGCCCACTGATAGATGAATGGATGAAGAAGTTGTGGTACGTATACACAATGAAATATTACTCAGCCATAAAAAGCAACATATTTGAGTCAGTTCTGATGAGGTGGATGAACCTAGAACCTATTACACCGAGTGAAGTGAGTTGGAAAGAGAAAGATAAATATTATATTCTAATGCACATATACAGAATCTAGAAAAATGGTTCCAAAGAATTTATTTACAGGGTAGCAATGGGGAAACAGACATAGAGAATAGACTTATGGACATGGGGAGAGGGTAGGAGAGGGTGAGATATATGGTAAGAGTACTATGGAAACTTACATTACCTTATGTAAAATAGATAGCCAACAGGAATTTGCTGTATGGCTCAGGAAACTCAAACAGGGGCCCCTTATCAACCTAGAGGGGTGGGATGGGGAGGGAGATGGGAGGAAGTTTCAAAAGGGAGAGGATATATGTACATCTATAGCTGATTCATGTTGAGATTTAACAGGAAACAACAAAATTCTTTAAAGCAATTATCCTTCAATAAAAAAATTAAAAAAAAAGCTAATACAATGATGGAAATTTGAAATTGTCTTTTAAACTAAGCCAGCATTGTAGATAAGAATTTGACAGTTTTTCTCAACAAACTAGGCTTATAAATTAAAATTTATAACATTATATTTTAAAAATCAACTTTCTGAAACTGTTCAAGTATCTTTATTTACAATTGTATTTCATACACTTTACAGTTACACATTCACTTATATTTCAGCAGTGTCTACACTGGATTTGTAATGTACACAGCTTCATATAGAAAGATTAAATGTAAAGCAAATATAGACTATTATGTGTCAATTATTAAAGATGAAAAATAAATCCCTTATACTGTATTTTAAAAGTGAATTGAGTAAAGGCCACTTTACTAAATGTTACAAGGGAGCATTAAAGAGAATAAAACTTAAAGTGAATATTCCATTGCTGAGATAGAAGCTAAGAGTATGGGGACTGATGCTGAATCAAAAATACATTGGCCACCTGATGGGAAGAGCCAACTCATTGGATAAGACTCTGATGGGGAAAGATTGAGGGCAGGAGAAGAGGATGAAAGAGGATAAGATGGTCGGATGGCATCATTGACTCAGTGGACATGAGTTTGAGCAAACTCCAGGAGACAGCAAAGGATAGGGAAGCCTGTCGTGCTGCAGTACCTGGGGTAACAGAAAAGTCGGAGAAGACCTAGCAACTGAAAAACAAAAAATAATAACAAAATACCAGTTTCCAGCTTCCTGCTCTGAATTATAGCCTGAGGGTTTTAGCATTAATTATTGGTGGCTCAGACTGTAAAGAATCTGCTCGTAATATAGGAGAGCTGGGTTCAATCCCTGAGTTGGGAAGGGAATAGCAACCCACTCCAGTATTCTTGCCTGGAGAATTCCATGGATAAAAGAGCCTGGTGGGTTACAGTCTATGGGATCGCAAAGGGTTGGACATGACTGAGTGATTAATACTTGTAACATTTATAGTAATTAAAATTATAATTACTGTAATTGCTCTATTGGTTATTCTTCAGTGAGGGTATGCATTATCAAACACTCCAAGCTATAAATAAAATAATACTTATAATTTTAATCTCCAAAGAAAGAAAATGTAGTGTGTTTTATCTGTTCAAGAAGAACAGAACTTTCAACTAGACCCCAGTACCATGTAATGATAGAGATATGAGAAGGTATGGTACTGAGACAAATGTGAACACTGTAAAAGCTAAGTAGGCCATTGGCTACTTTGCAGATATAGAGAGGATCTCCAGAGGGAAATGGGATAAGCTAGTAAAAGGACTAGGGGAGATTGTTCCCCTCTGGCATATTTACATGAGCAGAAGAGAGAAGACAGAAAGTAAGGTGCTAAGCAGGTAGCCAGACAACACTGGACCAAGATTCAAATGGGCTAAATGCAGCCAGTCCTAGGCAATAACATTAGTTTAAGTTCCCCCTATAAAACAACTGGGCTTCCCAGGTGATGCTAGTGGTAAAGAACCTGCCTGCCAATGCAGGAGACATAAGAGATATGGGTTCAATCCCTGCATTGGGCAGATCCCCTGGAGGAGGGCACAGCAACCCACTCCAGTATTTTTGCCTGGAGAATCCCATGGACAGAGGAGCCTGGTGGGCTACAGTCCATAGGGTCGCAAAGAGTTGGACACAACTGAAGTGACTTATCACGCACACATAAAAAACTACATCCCAAGAGTTTAACAGAATTGAATTATTTTCAGTATGTTCCCCTCTTGGACACTTAGGTGAAGGGAAGTAGAAGATGCCAGCCCCAAAGATGCCTCATTGGCATAATGATTACTTTGAGATTATTTTTTTGAGAAAAAATAGATATAGGAGAACTCTGAAAATAGAACTAGTTATGCTTTTATGCTTATAAATTTACATTTCTAAGGGAAAACAGTATTTGTAAATCTGTCTCTCTCTCTATGGGCCTCCCTGGTGACTCAGACTATAAAGAATCTGCCTGCAATGCAGGAGACCCAGTTTCAATCCCTGGGTTGGGAAGATCCCCTGGAGAAGGGAATGGTGGCTACTCACTCCAGCATTCTTGCCTGGAGAATCCCATGGACAGAGGAGCCTGGTGGGCTATGGGCTTGCAAGGACTCCCTCTCTGTACCAGGAAGAGAAGGATGACTAAATCACAAGAAACTTCTATCAGTAAGTAGGCCCCCACTTAAATCTACATAACAACCTTACCCTTGTTGACTATGCTTTTCCTTATAAGCTCCCTTAATTGGCTCCCTACAGAATGTATCCAAACATCTTTCCTTTGTCTTTAGCTGAAGATGGTATTTAAGGTAGTGGCCTGGGCCTAATTCAGGGAATGTACTCATTTTGCCTGGGTATATCCCATGCAGACATGAGGTATACATGTTAGTAATCTTCTATTTATTATTCTCTTTTTAATCTTTTATTACAGTGAGATTCCTCAGGGAAGATTATTTTTCCCTCCCTACACAGGCTAACTGAATCAGGATTATAACATTCATGCATTACATTTTAAATGTAAAAATGTAATGTTTTTAAACTTAAAATTTATACATTTTAAATGTAAAAATGTAACGTAATATAATGTAATACAAATATGTACATGTTATGTGCTGCTGCTGCTAAGTCGTTTCAGTCATGTCCGACTCTGTGTGACCCCAGAGACGGCAGCCCACCAGGCTCCCCTGTCCCTGGGATTCTCCAGGCAAGAACACTGGAGTGGGTTGCCATTTCCTTCTCCAATGCATGAAAGTGAAAAGTGAAAGTGAAGTCGCTCAGTCGTGTCCGACTCCTAGCGACCCCATGGACTGCAGCCTACCAGGCTCCTCTGTCCATTGGGTTTTCCAGGAAAGAGTACTGGAGTGGGGTGCCATTGCCTTCTCCGACATGTTATGTACTGTAATGTAAAAAAAAAAATGTAAAAGTGTAAAAAAAATTTTCCCAAAATGCAATCAAGATTGATTCTGGTGACTGATTGATTCCAATTATATGTAACCAAGAATTAAGAGATAAATTAAGGCATGTTACAAATTTTAAGAGTTTATTTGAGCAAAAATCGATTTGACTCCGGCAGCACCAAACTGGAAGTGGCTGGGAGCACTCCACGGGTAGAAGCCCAGGAAAGGACTCACAGAGAGAAACTGGGGAAGCAAAGAAAGGAGATTTGATTGGCTATGGCTTAAAGCAAAGTTGGCTGGCATTTTGATTCCATGACCTGGAGGGGTTTACAGGCTTTGATTTGGGTTCGCTTATTTAGGCCATGATGGCATTAAAGCCACACATCAGTCTAAAGGCCTCTTTGTTTAACAAAAACTATTATCAATTACCACCATTTCTTCATTATATCCTAACACTGCTATGTGAATGTAACATTCTCATGTACTTGATGCAGGGTTCTGAATTAGGGGATGTGAGAGGCCTCCCTGATTCCACTACGTTATGATAGACAAGCTGTCATTCTCCACACCATGTGCACAGAGCAGTGGCAGCAACCATCCATTCACCACGTTGTCTAAAAATTAATATGAATGACATATCATAATTATGATAAAATTAAAGTTTTATTGACTATAACATGCCAGGCATTGTAGGAGACAAAATTCTGTAGGAGAATAAATTCTTCTCCCTATTACATTGTAGTAGAGAAATTGGACAATGAGCAAGATAAATATAATGGTAAACATGGAGGAGGAAAAAAAAAAACAGGGAGAAAAATTGGGGAATGGAGATGGGCTTGAGGAATATTACTACTTGGATTTGGCAAGCAAGGTTTTCCGGAGCAGCAACTCAAGACAGTACTTGAGACCTGAATGAAATAAGTCAATGGACCACGTGGATCACTCAGTGAAGGGCATTGTGGGTAGAAAGACTGTTAAAAGCAAAGGCTGTGTTGCATGTGGATACTTAAAACATCACTGAAGGAACCAGCAGAACTGAGCAGAGTGAAGTTGGGATGAAAGAGAAGAGATTATAGAGGAAAGGCAGGCTTCCCAATTGGTTTAGGGGTAAAGCATCCACCTGCCAATGCAGGAGACAAGGGTTCAGTCCCTGGGTTGGGAAGATCACCAGGAGAAAGGAATGGCAACTTACTCCAGTATTCTTGCCTGGGAAATACCATGGACGGACGAACCTGGCCAGCTACATCCATGGGGTTGCACAGAGTCAGACACAACTTAGTGACTAAACACCAGCACGAGACAGAGGAAAGTCAGGGAGAGTCAGATGAGGGCTTGTAGGTCATATTAAAGACATTGGCATTTACTTCAAGGGAAATGACCAGCCCTTACAGGTTTTTCAGCATTGAAATAACACAGCTGGACTTTTCCTTTTTATTGACAAGATCCCTGGCTACTTTCTTGAGAATTAACTAGAAGACTTAAGGTAAGATGAGCCAATGTTAGAAGCAAGGACATTTAGGAGGCTGTTGGAATACAGATGAGAAGCGGGTAGTTAGATCATGGTAGTGGTAGAGAGAAATTGGTGATTTACAGATATATTTTGATAGTAGAGTCAACAGAACTTGCCTCAAATTTGGGATGAAAGGACAAATGGCTTAATATCAAGCTTTTTGGCTTTTGCAGCTAAAGTGTTGAGGTTACTGTAAAGTCTAATAGCAAGAACTGCAGGAAGAGCAAGATTTGGGGGAAATATTAGGAACTAAGGGCAAACATGGTAAGTTCAAGATGCTTATTGAATCTTCAAATAGAAATGTCAAGTAGGAAAATAGTCTGAAATTCAAGGAGAGGTTTAAGGTAGAGCTTATTAATTTGGAATTTATAGATGGTATTTTAAACCATGAGACTGGATAAGTGAAGATAGAGACAAGAGGCTCGAACATCAAGATGTCTGAGAGAGAAACAGAAGCTGGCAAAGGGGCTGAGAAGGCAAAAGCAGGACTGTGGCGTCCTGGAGGCAAAGTGAAGAAAGTATTAAAGGGAGGAGGGAGAGATAAGTTGCTACTGACAGGTCAAGAAAGTTGAATATTGAGAAATGATTAAAGGATTAGCAACGTGGAGGTTGAAGGAAATCAGGATGCCACCACACAATATGCCACTTTGACATAAGGATTATTTTGAGCTGAAAGCAAATAAGAAGCAAATACAAGAAAAGTTCTCTGCCCCCAGCTTATTTACCAAAAGTGAAAGAAAGTGACAGTCACTCAGTCATGTCTGACTCGACTGAATGAACTGGACTGTAGTCCACCAGGCTCCTCTGTCCATGGAATTCTCCAGGCAAGCATACTGGAATGGGTTGCCATTCCCTTCTCTAGGGGATCTTCTCGACTCGGGGATCGAACCCAGGTCTCCTGCATTGCAGGTCTGTCTGAGCTACCAGGGAAGCAGGACATAAATTTTCAAAGGTGTCCCTCCTCCCTCTACCAAGAAGGATAAAAGTTAGGCACCAGAGATAACTTTAGACACCCTTATCCTGGAGACTGCCAGAGGACTTTATGTGACAAATTTTATTAACTAGCCTTTATCTGCCAACAGTTTCCCATGAATCTGCTTTCCCACATTTTGCTATCCCTGGAAGCCTAAAGTGACTTTCCTTTGTGCTATCATTTCTTACAAAGTTATTGTCTGTGTAGCCTGAATAGCCTGAATTCTAAGCCACTCCTTTGAGTTACTCATTTCTGGGTGTGCCCTTGTGATACAGGCATGATACACACATTAATAAACTTTTTATCTTGTTAATTGTATTTTTATTATTATCATAGATCATCAGCTGAGAACTAAGATGTTGAGAAGAATAATATTTCCACTTGGATAACAGTTCCGAGGTAGCAGTATGGAAAACAGACTTCAACAAAATACGTCCAAGAAAGAATAGGCAGAAATCATTTGGAGATGCAAGGAATATGGAGAATCCTTTCAAAGAGTTGCACTCCAGTTATGAGGAGGGAAATGGTGCAGGAGCTGGAAGATAGAGTGGAGACAAGAAAAGTTCTTAGGGGGTCTCTTTGCTTTTTAAGATGAGAGAAATAACAGTATGTCTGTACACTGATGGTATTGCGCTTTAGAGAGGGGGAAAAAACAAACAAGCAAAAAACAGTGCTAGAAAAAAAGGTGGGGGGGGGGGTGGGGATAATTGCTGAAGCAATGACCTTAAGTGGGAGATGGCGAATGGAATGCCAGCTAGATGCACGGGGAATTCTTTCACAGAACCAGGAGAGAAGTTTGACCTAAGGAATGCGGACACAGTAGATAGGTGGATGAAAGTGAAAGTCGCTCAGTCTGACTCTGCAACACCATGGACTGTAGCACATGGAATTCTCCAGGCCAGAATACTGGAGTGGGTAATTCTCCAGGGGATCTTCCCAAAACAGGGATCAAACCCAGGTCTCCTGCATTGCAGGTGGATTCTTTACCAGCTGAGCCACAAGGGAAGGTGGAAAGAGTGGTGGAAAACTGTTGAGTCTCCTTGCCTTGATTTTCTCAGTGAAGTTCTATTCATCTAAAGTAATGTGTAACTGGAAAGACAAAAAATATATAGATCTAAAACAATAACAACAAGCCCTTCCCAGTAGGTCCACTTCACTTAATTCTCTACTTAGCCTGACAGTTATTTTATTTTATTTTATTTTTAAATTTTATTTTATTTAACTTTACAATATTGTATTGGTTTTGCCATATATCAAAATGAATCTTCCACAGGTATACATGTGTTCCCCATCCTGAACCCTCCTCCCTCCTCCCTCCCCATACCATCCCTCTGGGTTGTCCCAGTGCACCAGCCCCAAGTATCCAGTATCGTGCATCGAACCTGGACTGGCAATTCGTTTCTTATATGCTATTATACATGTTTTAATGCCATTCTCCCAAATCATCCCACCCTCTCCCTCTCCCACAGAGTCCAAAAGACTGTTCTATACATCAGTGTCTCTTTTGCTGTCTCATATACAGGGTTATTGTTACCATCTTTCTAAATTCCATATATATGTGTTAGTATACTGTATTGGTGTTTTTCTTTCTGGCTTACTTAAGTCTGTATAATAGGCTCCAGTTTCATCCACCTCATTAGAACTGACAGTTATTTTAAATGATCCCATGATGTGGGTTTTGAGCAGTAAAGGGGATTCATCTGTCAGGATATTATCTATGTACTGCTTGTGCATTCAGTCCTTACTGCAGAAAAAGAACCTAGAGCATCTTACAAAGGGGAAAAAGAAACTCTAGACTACTTGCCCTTATAACATAGTGCATATATCAGCACAACATCTTCTCAGGAGTGTAGATACCCCATTAAGATACTAATTAAGTACTTGTCAGGGAGAATTATTTGCCCTTCTTCTGTTATCTGTTTTTCCTTGCATTTGAAATCTAGTCTTTGGCTGCAGAATTTCAATTCACAACAAAGATATTTCTGGGAAAGTGCAAACATCTCTGGAAGTCACAAGCAGTGCTTAAGTTCTCATGTGGTAGAAATGTCTTCCTAATTCCATCAAAATTTGGCACTTGTACTTAAAATGACTTGAGTGAATTATCCATGAGGAAGATGAATTTCAAACCATGTGCCCCTAAGGCATAAATGTTGGTGTGAAGACCTCAGAGTACTAGAAAGATAATGTATAAATTCTTGATTTTGTTTGTCTTTATGGGTGGTAACAAAAGGCTAGCCATTATGACTCATAAAACTCAACTATAATTAACTGAATTTTAGGTATTAAGATGAGTAGCTCAGAATGGGGAAGAAGGGTGTGGTAAATTTTACATGTGAATAACTATTGATTTGAACTTTTTAATAATCAGTAATTTATGTAAATAAGTAGTATAAGTAGTCAGTTGTATGGTTATTCCTAAAATAATTTACTAAGTGGTACTTGGTTTATATGTATGTTTATTGGAAATATGATCATATCTTAATATTTACATTAGTTTGTTTCTTTTAACACATAACCTACAATGGTCTGAGAGCATAAGCTATGAGAGGGGATCCTGTGATAATAGCAGCTAACCTGGGAGATTATATTTATATATGTAGTTGTGGCTCAGCTGGTAAAGAATCCACCTGCAAGGTGGGAGACCTGGGTTCGATTCCTGGGTGGGGAAGACCCTTGGAGAAGAGAAAAGTTACCCACTCCAGTATTCTGGCCTGGAGAATTCCATAGACTGTATAGTCCGTGGGGTTGCAAAGAGTTGGACACGACTGAGCAAATTTCACTTTCACTATATATATGTATATATATATAAAATTGGACATAGAGCAAAACTGAACAATATATGTGGCTTTTCAACAGGTAATTTAACTTGAGAAAATGTGCAATTCCAGCCATTTATATGCAAAATGCTCTATAAGAAATATATTCTATTTTTGATATATTAATAAATATTAAGATCATACCTAAATTTAACTTCAGAACTTACCCATATATTATTTTAGGCTTTAGTCTTCAAGTATATTTTAATCTAAGGTGACTGTAATAATAATCTTTTTGAAATAAAAAACTTGGGTAATTAGGTTATATTAGGAAAAAATATGCTTCTAAATGAGTTATATTTTAATCATCGGAAATCACCCAAGCCAATAAAGTTGTGTTGCTATTTAAATTTTAAAGGTGTAGTGCCGGGAGCCGGCAAGAGACATTCCACTCGTGACAAAGGTCATGAGGAAGGAGGCTCGGCATACGCAAAGGCAGGATCGAGCCTCGGGAGTGCCCCCGGATATTCTCGAGCATCTACCCCCCAAAAACCAGAGTCTGCCTACTTTATTGCTTTGTGCTCTCACCTCTGACTTTACTGGGGGCTGTCCCCTACCACCATCTCACTCTCTCTGTCAAAGAGTTAACTTACAGCTCCAATTAATAAAGTTCCTGGGCAATTAGGAGTGTTTAAATCCAAACCCCTCAGATGGCTCTCTAACTCGCCTGACAAGTTTACCCGGACACCTACAGCTATGCATATGATTGTTTACAGTCTCCCAGCCTCCAGAGGCACGGGAAGCTTAAGATATTCAAATAGCTTAGAGCCTCTCAGAGAATTAGAAACTGTCAGAATAAAACTAGTAAAAGATTTCATTGATGAGCCAATGTTTGTTGCCAAGTTTTCACATCCCCTGAATTGTATCCTTGAATGTGCATTAATTAATATAGTTGGTATGCAGAAAAAATAAGTAGTGGCCTTGGTGTTAGTAACTTTAGACCCTTAAGGTAATAAATTCTTTCCTTTGTAAACCCATTACACATCCGCCCTATAGGAATGCAATTTTATCTTCGGAAGATGGCGCCAAACCTTAAAATAATTACTCTTAGAGAAAATAAGTCTTTGTTGATAAGTCCTTGTCAAGAGTCATAAAATGTTAATAGGCCTCTGGCCAGAAGATGATGTAAATCACCTAAACCATTTGTATACAATAAATCTGCAGGAAAGAAACCCTGGTTTTTGATAAGCATCAAAGACTGCTGATTTTGCATCCCCTATTATCCTCTATGTGTAACTTAGGGTATAAAAGCCCCTGTTGAAAATAAAGCTATGGGCCTTGCTCACCAACGCTTGGTCTCCCCATGTCATTCTTCCCTTTAACTTCCAGCTGAGTGTCCATCTGGAGCGCGGATGTCCTCTGCGACCATTTATTTGCCTGGGCTTCTTAAGACCCACTCGAGAAGGTGTCTAAGGTGGGGCACCTTCTGCTATTCGAGAGGGCGCCTGCGGCCTCCGTGGTCAGAGCTAACCTGGTGTCACGGGTTATATTGATTTTCCGCGTAAACCAAGCCACTCAGCTTCTTTTCTCCACTGAATTTTCCTACTGAGCTATCCTCATTCTATTACTCTTTATTATCTCTAATTAACATTTGAATAGGTCGCCTAGCCGTCTCTCCTTCGAATACCCTGGATCAGCCGGGGCTGGACCTCGGCAGGTGGCGCCCGAGACAGGTTTTTCGAAGGTAAGCTCCCCAAAACAATTAGGGTCATCAGCCCTATTGCTCCCCCGTTCTCGGAACAACTGGGTCATCAGCTCTCTTGTTCCCCCACGGAACAGTTTGGGTCATCAGCCCTACTGCTCCTCCCTCGGAACAGTTTGGGTCATCAGCCTACTGTTCCTCCCCTGGGACAATCTGGGTCATCAGCCCTATTGTTCTTCCAGTGTTCGGGACAGCTAGGACCCCACTCAAGGGTGCCGCGGACCCCCCTGTAGGATAGACAGGGCGAGAGGAGTGGGAAGTGTTGAAAGTGTTAAAGTGTTAGACTTAGAGAGAGAAAACAGTTTCTGAAGTTAAAAGGCCAAAGAAAAGCCTGATCTTTTGATAGCTAAAACCAAAATCTTTTACTATACTTAATATTCTGACATGGGTAACACTGAATCAAATGAAAGACAGCTCTTTATAGGAGTAATCTTACAGTTATTAAATAAAAGAGGAATCAAAGTTAAAAAATCTGCCATTCAATCATTTTTTTCATTTGTACAAGACCACTGTCCCTGGTTCCCAGACGAAGGCTCTGTTAACTTAGATGTCTGAGAAAAAGTAGGAAAACAGCTAAAAACTTACCATGCCGAACATGGCTCAGAAAATGTCCCTAATGACGCTTTTTCCTTATAGAACATCATTAGAGATGTCTTAGACCCTGCCCCCGATTCAGAAAAAGTACATCTTAAAGGGCATAGTGAAGAAAATGCTGTAGCTAAACCTGCCCCTAAATCTAAAAAAGTAACCTTTAAAGAGGAAAATGAGGTCGAAACTGTAGTTAAACCTCAGAAAAATGAAAAAATTAAGACCCACCTGACTATCGACAACTAAAAAAAATGTTAGCAGCCATGACTACTCAGGAACAACTTAAAGTTAGGGATGAAAAACAAGATCAGCCTTCCCCAAAAGAAAAAGAAAATTTAGGCGAGATAATAGCTAAATATCACTCTGATGGAGATCGGCATCTCTTAAACAATGATGCCCCAAAAGGCCTAAGAGAAACTTCCCCTGTCAGACCATCTGCTCCTAGGAGCTTGAGGGAAACATCCCTTATCAGACAGTCTGTAAGATTTAGTCACCAAACAGTTAAAAGATCTCCAGAACAAGAGAGGACAAATACGGGACGCTCCCATCCCCCCTCCTCCTCCTCCATGGGGGGTGGGGGGGGAAGGGCCTCCGCTAGGAGTTTCCCGGAAAAGGGTTTTCTCTAGTCCCGAGGATAAATTTGATCCTCACCTTGAGGCTTCTTTTCTAGTCCCCTCTGCAGTTTAGATAGGGTAAAGAGGGTACAAAATAAATAAAAATATTCTCAAAAAAGAAAATATGGGTTTCTCTACATCTAAGAATAGACAAATATTTATTGGCTCTGTGTATTATGATTAGACATGTCCTGGACCTCCGTCATGAGGCTGTTAAATAGCCTATGAGAGAGGCTATAGCGGTGGATGGTGGTGAGTCTCCACTTTCTGCACAGATCATAATTTCTGCTATTGGAAAAAAAAAAAAAAAGAGGGAGAAAGTGCTTTACCTCCCGAGGAAGGAGAGGGCTTACAGGACGCTGCGGCTGAGCGCCCTGGCGAGCTCCCTCCCCCTCTGCGCAAACCTTTAAAAAACTTATCCACCACTTTCTGATTTAAGGCGATTGCCACCGCCTCTGTTTGTGCCTCCCAGGACCCAGGAGTTCCCCACTTTGCCCCCAAAGCCTCTCAAAGAGTTGCCTAAGCCTGAGGAAGATAAAAAGTTTTTTAAACAAAGGAGCTTTTAGTACACAATATGCAGAGCGTGCTCCTTGGAGAAAACCCCCTCAGGGGGGTCTCACCCAGGCTAGGAGAAAAGGCAAGAGGATTGAGCAACAATATTAACCCCTGACGTGCCGCTTACTCCAATTCCAACGGGAGTGGCTGGCCCCCTACCCGAGGACTTTGGAAGATTTGTCCTGGGGCGTAGCTCGCTTTCTTTTCAAATAAAAAAAAAAAAAAAAAAAAGAAATTTCGGTGGTACATGGTGTAGTAGATTCTGATTATATTGAGAAATTAAAGTCTTGATCTCACTGCCTACCAAAACTGTATAAATTAATAAAGGTCAAAGAGTAACATAGCTTTTACTTTTACCTTATTATCAGAAAAGAAAAAACTTGACTTCTCAAGCTAAGAGCCACAAAACATTTGAATCTAGTGATCTAGCCTTTTGGGTGCAGGAAATTACAGCTCCAAGGCCTTTAAAAGATCTTTTAATTCAAGGGAATAAAATGTCAAGACTGAGTTACAAACAGTTATTTAGGCCTTTCAACATTTAGGAGACCACACCTTTAATCTTTTGACTGACTCCTGATATATTGTTGGGTTGTTTCCTCATATTGAAACTGCTAATATTCCAAAAAATAAAACTACTATCTTCTCCTTGTTATCTGATTTACAGAAAGATTAAACACAGAGATAAAAAATATTTTGTGGGACATAGAGCCCATTCCAGCTTGCCCGGCCCTTTACATGAAGGAAATGCTTTGGCAGATGCATTGACTAAAGTAATTGTTTTAAACTTAAATAAAAAGATTGATAAGGCCAAAAATTCTCACAAAATTCACCATCAAAATGCAGCTGGTTCAAGGTATAAATTTCATATCTAGAAAAACAGCTAGACAAATAGTTATGTCCAAATTGTAATTAATCACTTAAACGTAAACACACAGGGGCAGACTACAATGATGAGACACTAGATGCCTGAATTACAGGCTACGACTCGGCCCCTGGTCAAGTAAAAAGACCTCCATACTGGAGAGTGAAAAGGCCAGATGTGTTGCTAACTTGTGGGAGAGGGTATGCTTGTATATTTCTACAGAATGCAGATTCTTCGATTTGGATTTCAGACAAATTCGTCATGTCACGTTCCCCAAAGACCAGGTTCGCAGCGCGCACTCGCTCGCTCCCCCTCCCCCAGCCAGCTCTCGCCTCCGCGCCGCCAGCAGCGCCCGGTACCCTTCTCGCTGCACCCCGCGACCTAGAGCAAAGAAATCTGTGCGGCGAGTGAGGGCCAGAGAGGAAAGCGCGCCCGCGGAATGCAGTCCAGACCAGCGCGCTCCCGCCGGCGAGAGGAGAACGCTGGGAGCCCAAGCCGCTGCGGCTAGCCCAAGGCCGCAAACCCCGCCCCTCCGCCCGCCGTAAGCGCCGAGGCCCACAGCCTGCCGCTCGCGTTCTGCCTCCTGATGCTGGGGACACTGCTCCCCCGGGCCGGCGCCTACAGCTGCTCCCTGGCTCATCTTGTTTAAACCCTCAATATAATGTTTGCTCCTTTGTGGTAGTGGTGTTGTGAACAATGTATGCTTTCATCTTGTTTGACCCCCCAATATAATGTTTGTTCTTTTGTTGTGTTGAAACGCCCACCCTATCTCATGATACCTGTGTCTGTGCATTCTTATTGGTATGATAATTACGGTTTGGCTGTATTACAACAACTGCAGGATTTAATGCGAACATGACGGTTTCACGACGGTTTGTGGGCTTACTTATTTTGGGAATAGCAGCTTTGATAAGTGCAATCACTTCTGTTACTGTGGCAGCAATATCATTGACTCAACAAGTACATACTGCTCAATATGTTGATTCTATGTCCAAAAATGTTTCTTTAGCATTGGCAACACAGGAAGCTATAGACAGGAAGTTAGAAATGAGGGTAGACGCCCTAGAGGAAACAGTAATACATATTGGGACTGAATTGCAGGCTTTAAAGGTGAAAATGGCATTGTCCTGTCATGCTGACTATCGGTGGATATGTGTAACACCCCTGAAAGTAAATGAGACAGATTTTGAATGGGAAAAGATTAAAAACCATATTTCAGATATCTGGAACAGCTCTGACATTGGTCTAGACTTAGGGAAACTTCACAATCAAATAGCAACCATGGAACACTCCCGATTAGATTTTACTGCCGCTGGAACAGCAAATGATTTCTTCCATACTTTCTCTAACTACATTTCAGGAAAAAATATGCTGTCTACCTTCCTTAGCTATGCTACAGTGGCTGTTTTAATTCTGCTTCTCATAATCATTCTTCCTTGTATTGTCAGGATTCTTCGGCAGAGCATTCAGAGGCTCGCGACTGAGCTACATCTGGCTGTTTTAAGAAATAAAAAAGGGGGAGATGCCGGGAGCCGGCGAGAGACATTCCACTCGTGACAAAGGTCATGAGGAAGGAGGCTCGGCATACGCAAAGGCGGGATCGAGCCTCGGGAGTGCCCCCGGATATTCTCGAGCATCTACCCCCCAAAAACCAGAGTCTGCCTACTTTATTGCTTTGTGCTCTCACCTCTGACTTTACTGGGGGCTGTCCCCCACCACCATCTCACTCTCTCTGTCAAAGAGTTAACTTACAGCTCCAATTAATAAAGTTCCTGGGCAATTAGGAGTGTTTAAATCCAAACCCCTCAGATGGCTCTCTAACTCGCCTGACAAGTTTACCCGGACACCTACAGCTATGCATACGATTGTTTACAGTCTCCCAGCCTCCAGAGGCACGGGAAGCTTAAGATATTCAAATAGCTTAGAGCCTCTCAGAGAATTAGAAACTGTCAGAATAAAACTAGTAAAAGATTTCATTGATGAGCCAATGTTTGTTGCCAAGTTTTCACATCCCCTGAATTGTATCCTTGAATGTGCATTAATTAATATAGTTGGTATGTAGAAAAAATAAGTAGTGGCCTTGGTGTTAGTAACTTTAGACCCTTAAGGTAATAAATTCTTTCCTTTGTAAACCCATTACACATCCGCCCTATAGGAATGCAATTTTATCTTCGGAAGATGGCGCCAAACCTTAAAATAATTACTCTTAGAGAAAATAAGTCTTTGTTGATAAGTCCTTGTCAAGAGTCATAAAATGTTAATAGGCCTCTGGCCAGAAGATGATGTAAATCACCTAAACCATTTGTATACAATAAATCTGCAGGAAAGAAACCCTGGTTTTTGATAAGCATCAAAGACTGCTGATTTTGCATCCCCTATTATCCTCTATGTGTAACTTAGGGTATAAAAGCCCCTGTTGAAAATAAAGCTATGGGCCTTGCTCACCAACGCTTGGTCTCCCCATGTCATTCTTCCCTTTAACTTCCAGCTGAGTGTCCATCTGGAGCGCGGATGTCCTCTGCGACCATTTCTTTGCCTGGGCTTCTAAGACCCACTCGAGAAGGTGTCTAAGGTGGGGCACCTTCCGCTATTCGAGAGGGTGCCTGCGGCCTCCGTGGTCAGAGCTAACCTGGTGTCACGGGTTATATTGATTTTCCGCGTAAACCAAGCCACTCAGCTTCTTTTCTCCACTGAATTTTCCTACTGAGCTATCCTCATTCTATTACTCTTTATTATCTCTAATTAACATTTGAATAGGTCGCCTAGCCGTCTCTCCTTCGAATACCCTGTATCAGCCGGGGCTGGACCTCGGCAGTGTAGTAATACATCTTATAATTTGAAAAATGAAGCTGTCATCTTAGTGATGCGTAGACATGTAAGAGTGTGGCTGGTAGGTATGTGCAGCAAAAGTATCCCTGTATGTTACAGCACATTTAACTACTGCTTTGTATGACTACTGCGCCATAAATTATTTTTTTTAGGGCAACAGTTGGGTACAAATGGTCATTATTGCCATTTGCAAAAAAAAAAAAAATCCATGGAAATGTCAATAGAATAAAATTTATCCTGTGTAATTAAATATACTCAATTCCAGAAAGTTTATTTAGCAGTTGTTTGACCCTTTCCAGTAATCAAAATGTATGATTCATGGATTTGTGAATATTGACCTAGGAGAGGAAATGCTATCTATATTTTCCCACAAGTTTTGTCCATTCAACAAATATGGGTGGTTATATTCTCTTGATATTTTGTAGGAGAGGAAGCTAATGATGGACAAGAATGATATGAATAGGTAGAGAGAAGTAGAAACAAAAGAAGGAGAGAAAGAACCTGAAGACACTCAAGTCTGGTGACAGTTCCATATGCAAGCTCACATTGATTCTTGCCTTGGGTTTCATAAGTGATGCCAGAATCCTTCTAATAAATTACAGTCATGCTCAAAATAACTTATTGATTTTGTGACAAACGACTAAAAGTATTCCAACAAACATTTGATGAATAATTACATTCAAAGCTGTGGATAAAATCTAGGATTACTACCAGTCATTGCTTTGGGTAGATGTAGAGGCAATTCACTGAAATATTTGGTGGAAAAAAGAAAAACAGAGAAGGACTTGCTAAGCCAAAGAATCTTAAACAGGTTCTGGCAGCCCACCAGGCTCCCCCATCCCTGGGATTCTCCAGGCAAGAACACTGGAGTAGGTTGCCATTTCCTTCTCCAATGAATGAAAGTGAAAAGTGAAGTCGCTCAGTCGTGTCCGACTCTTTGTGACCCCATGGACTGCAGCCTACCAGGCTCCTCCATCCATGGGCTTTTCCAGGCAAGAGTACTGGAATGGGTTGCCATTGCCTTCTCCAGTGGAATATATATATGTGTGTGTGTGTGTGTGTATTCATACACACATATATATGTATATATATACACATATATACATACACAGTCAACCCTTATTCATGGATTTCATATTTGTAATTTAGTCTGCTCACTAGAATTTGTAACTCCAAAATCAATACTCCCAACATTTACTCACATATTCAGGGACATACACAGAGCACCAAGAAAATTTGAGTCATCCAATATGTCTGCTCCTAACTGAGATCAAACAAGGTGATGGCCTTCCTGCCTCAGCTCTCAAGTGTCCCTTTTGCATCTATACAGTGCCATGCTTTCTTCATTTTTGTGCTTTTGTTGGTAATCTTGTTAAAAATGGTCCCTGGGTGTAGTGATAAAGTGCTATATAGCATTCCTCTGTGCAAGAAGGCTATAATTATAATATGTTTCATTGACAAAATACATGTGTCAGTTAAGTTTCATTCACGTATGAGTTAAAGTGCCGTTGGCCATGATTTTAAAGTTAATGAATCAACTATATATACATATATATATAATATGCATATATATTTATAGATATATAAATATAAATAAAATGTGTATTTCTATTTAAAGACACCTTAAAATAGAGTTATATAATAATTACTTGCAAAAATGTATTCAGAAATTTGTAGGAACTTAACCCTATATTTCTCCTTGGAGCAGTATTTCACTAATTCAGTGTTTCTTGTAATGCTATAAAACATAACCATGAATAATGAGAATCAATTTTATATATATATATATACACACACTCCATTTCACTGTATTAGTGAAAATAATGTTGAATAAAATAATGTAAGTTACTAATTGAATGAAAAACTTGTGTAAATTATAATTGTTTTTAAACAATCTCAAATTTCCTAAATCAAAATTTTATTAAGACATATCTCGCTTATGACTTAACCAGTTCTACTTTATTGCCAGAGAGCTAATTTTGCTTAAAGTTCAAAACATCTATCAACTGAGTCATTTTAGAATATTAGACTAACAAATGGGCTATTAGGTTGAGTTTTCTTTTTCCAAGATATTAAACATACTATTAAGAACAGAGTATTTGTTTTCAAGCACTTCTATGCATTTAAGGATGAAAATTACCCATATGCTCTTACATAAAAGATGTTTCCAGCTGGAGAGGTGGAGAAATGAGAGCAGAATATTCTCTATCATCATTTTTTATTGCCAAGTTAATATATCTCACTACCTACCTCAGTTGTTTCTATATCGCATTCTTCCTTCTTTTTCCCTCAGAGATGCTACTGTTAATGCTGAGGAATGGTCCACCATTGGTCTATAATTCTTCACTCCTTTCAATTACAATTTCCTCTGAAACCAAGTCCCCCCAAAACTTACTTCCTCTGTTAAGTTTACAATTAACTTTTCTATCCAAAATGTTAGCCCCTTTCTTGTCCAACACCTGTTCCCCTCAAGATTGAGAAGTAACAAAGAAAAGGGGAAGTGGAAACTGAGCAGAACCCTGTGGGACCCTCCCAGGTGTAAAGCCTTTTCCTGTCTCCCATTTCTTGCTTGTGGGGTAAGGTTTCAGCCTCCTAGACCTTCCCTGAGTTCTAAAGGGCAGAATCAAATAGTTAACTAGTTTGAGGAGTGAAGAAATGCAAAAACAAATGAAAGTCAGTCAGTGGGGCTGGGTCCCGGTCCCCCCTTGCTAATTACAAATTGGTGCTTGCCAAGGGCATTTGCCATCTGCCTCTCTGCCGCTGCAGCTGTTGACCTTTGACACACCCTGAAGGGAGCTCAAGGTAGACAGTGAGACACTCTGCTCCAGGGAAACTGGTGAAACAGGTCTTTAGACAGATACTTTCAGGAACTGATTTCATGATCTCTTCTCGCTGCTGTTCAGTCGCTAAGTCATGTCTGACTCTTTGTGACCCCAGGGACTGCAGCATGCCAGGCCTCCCCGTCCTTCACTATCTCCCGGAGTTTGTGTGAATTCATGTCCATTAAGTTGGTGATGCTATCACAATTGTTGCATCTCCTCATATCTAGAAAAGCACTAAATCTCTTCATGGTGACATCAGCTCCTCATGACTAATTGAGAACCTTTTGTAAAATAAACACTTGATTGCACTGAATTCCCCTTTCACCAAAATTATATATATTGACCTTCCCCTAACTACCTCTTTGGAGCAGTTTCTCAGAGCTGTCTGAGGTGCTGTCTCCCCAGCTGCAGTGCTCATTTTACCCCAAATAAAACTTAACTTGCCACTTACACATTATACATCTTTATGAAGTGGACACCCTGAACGGATATAGGTAGCTCTGAGCTCTTCTCCAGGAACTAACGCCCCCACTCAGGGGGAATATGGTAGCTTCAGGCTGTGAAGCATGTGGACTCTAGACTGGTTAAAAGCAGAAGGCTGACAATTGAGCTTTCTGGAACACCACCCTGCTGCCTCACACCAACCAATCAGAAAAAGTTTACACACCCTGCAGACTTCCTCCCCAGATTTTCCCTGGCAACTGATGACTACTCAGAAGCCAAGCTTGTTATCCTGAAAATCCCTTTTGTGATACAGTTGTTACCCTAAAAATCCCTTTTGTGATACAGAGCAAGAGCTTTTATTTGACAGAAGCTTTAGGATTCCTGGGCCACTGTAAAAAGTACTCCACCTCTTTTTAAAATTATAAAGCCTAAAATAAAACTATTTTTTCACAGATTATGATTGAGATTACATAAAAATCCAGATATATTCTCTAATACATTGTTATATCCAGTATGTATTCCTCAGAAAGATTTTGCATATTTTTTGTGCGATTGATTTATTCTTAGATGCTTGATGTTTGTTGAGATAATGGCAATTTCATCTTTTAAAAGAATATTTCATTTTAACTACTGATGGTATAAAGAAATGGAACGGATTTTTTTGCATGTTTGTTTTTTGCCCTGAAACCTTGCTTAAAAATTCCTTTTTAAGGGAGCAATAGTCACCACACATGAGGCCTGGAGGCTCCCAGTGTCTCCTGTCATCCACAGAAGAGAATTGTGATGGATGCATTTTGTTTCCCCCTTCAAATACATGCTTCCCTCTCTACCATTTTGGGGGTGTTTTGGGATGAGTGAACACATCATGCTATGAAGGATGCATGGTTTCATAAAGTGAATGTTGAGCTTGAAACTAGTTTTTGATGGTTGTTGCAAGCTGTTTTTGAAAGCATTAGATATTAAAAAGTAATTTTATTGTCTTAAAAAATAGAATTGGTAGGTAATGTTTTACAAATTTAAAGTGTAATTTGTGGCATTAGTGTTCAAATAATGAATAGATAGGAAAATATCTATACATGGGTAAGCTGAACTCACCTCTCAGATTGTTGTGAAAAGCATAGGAAATAGAAAGAAACAATTAGGCCTGTGTTGCTCTCTTGCATGGGACAACCATTAACAAGAATATGTTTATTATCATATGATTCACCAGCTACCTCTGTAGTTTCCTGCTTGTGTGAAAAGTGACTTGCCTTTATTTTCAGAAGTCCGTCAGGAACCATGTTTCAGCAGCAGTTTTGAAGCTAGCCACTTGAATCATCATCTGTAGAGCTTTCCCTTCATATGAGGGAATTCTGGGCCCAATATTAGTATTTTCTTTAAAATCACATTAAATTTTCTTTGGAAATTGTTACTGTTTGAATCTTTAAAGAATATCCTCATATTTAATTGCTGTTGAGCTTTTCTTTTTAACTGATTGGCTGCCTCATTTTGATGTCTTATATTTTAACATTTATGTTCTTAGAGCTATTTATTGTTATTTGTTGAAATTGTTACTTTAAAATTTACTCCATGTCTTCAAAGTTGCAAAAATACATTTATATTTATATATATATTTATATATAAATATATTTATAGTTTTATATATTATATATTTATATACATATTTATATTTATAAAATATATTTATATTATACATTACATAAATCTCAGAGAAGAAAAATGACATTTATTGACTGCCAACCATAGTCAATTACTGAGCTAAGTACTTACTATAATTTAGCTCATTTAATATAAGATGGCCTTAGTCTAAGATGTACTTCTAGAAAATGCAGAGGTGAGGACATTGCAGAGCACACAAGGACATATTTTACTGGTTTCATCCCATGACCTGTTATGTTTCAAATATCCAAGATACTATGATGTTTCTTTATAAACTTGAGGATATATATTTCTTACAATCCTTATTAAATATTTCTAGGATTATCCTTACAATTCTATGTTCTTCTACTGGTTTAGGGTAATCCCAAGAATAACTTAAGTGGAATCAAAATGAGATTATTTGGCATATAGCACAGAACATTCTTCAGAAACCCACAGTAGATAGCATTCATAACATTGCCTAAGTAAATGGGCAAGATTTACAGAATAGTGAATATTACCACAGAATACATTGTACGCTTCCCAAAATCTACTTTCTAGCACACACTGATTTTTACTACACTCTAGGAATGTTTTTCGGGTTTTTATTTTAAAGACACATTTCATTAAGTTCAAAGTTAAGAGAAAAAAGTACTCATTTAAATATATTTTTCCTTGGTGGAGATAAAAAAGGGCATAGCACTCTACACTACATTCCAACCAAGAAAGAAAGGTTTGCGGTTTGACAGGTATCCCACTATTTTTTTTTAAGGAACTATGTGTGTCACATTAGAAGAAATTCTCTTTTTGAGTAAAATTATTCAGAAACAGAGAAACCAATTTTTAAAGCCATAGTTTTTCATATTTGTATATTTATCCTAATTCTCTCCTTACCCTGATTAGAAAATGTAAATGAAAAAAATACTCAAGTATTCTGAAACCAGTAAAAGAAATGAATGAATCGGGGTTAGTCCTAACTGTTACACATTTGTAATCTGTATGTCCTTGGATGTTGTGTATTTTACCACTTCTTCCCTAAGCCAGGCCCCACTGAGGACACTAACCTCAGGCCACTAAACAGGGGATGATCATTTGAGACCTCACTAAGTCTGCTTGATATGAGGTGGTTGAAGAGTTGCCTTCACCCCCACCAGGGTATAGGCCCCTGCTGAACTGCTGGTCCACAGCACTTCCTGGAGTAAGCTCAGAGGCAACAACGTAATACAAATATGTGAACTGAGAACTTCCAGATGTACAAACTGGGTTTAGAAAAGGCAGAGGAATGACTCTAATGGCAGAAAGTGAAGAACTACAGAGTTTCTTGATGAGAACAAAGAGGAAAGTGCTTAAAACTTAACATTCAGAAAACTAAGATCAAGGCATTTGGTCTCATACTTCATAGCAAATAGAAGGGAAAAAAGTATAAACAGTGACAGGTTTTATTTTCTTGTACTCCAAAATCACTGCAAACAGTGTATTGCTGCCATGAAATTAAAAGGCACTTGCTTCTTGGACGGAAAGCTTTGACAAACCTAGACAGTGTATTAAAAAGCACAAACATCACTTTGCCAACAAAGGTCTGTCTAGTCAAAGCTACAGTTTTCCCAGTAGTCATGTACAGATGTGAGAGTTGGACCATAAAGAAGGTTGAACCACTGAAGAATTGATGCTTTCAAACTGTGGTGCTGGAGAAGACTCTTAAGAGTCCCTTGGACAGCAAAGATATCAAACCAGTCAATCCTACAGGAAATAAACTCTGAATAGTCATTGGAAGGACTGATGCTGAAGCTGAAGCTCCAATACTTAGGCCGCCTAATGTGATGAACCAATACATTGGAAAAGACCCTGATGCTGAGAAATATTGAAGCAGGAGCAGGGGGAGGAAGAGGTTAGATAGCATCACTGACTCAATAGCTATGAATTTTAGCAAACTCCAGGAGATATGGAGCACAGAGGACCCTGGTATGTTGCAGTCCATGGGGTCACAAGGAGTCGGACACGACCTAGCAGCTGAACAACAACCACAACAACAATTTTTTGGTAGGAAAAATATTACAGAAGTTCCATTAACAGCAGGGATTATAGAATTGCAACTAAAACTTCAGATATTTTTGGTTATTATCTCTTGCCTCAAAATTCACAATTTATCTCATACCTGATAAAATTTATCTTACACTACAAACCTTTGATTCTTCTTCATCCATGTATCAGATCAGATCAGATAAGATCAGTCGCTCAGTCGTGTCCGACTCTTTGCGACCCCATGAATCGCAGCACGCCAGGCCTCCCTGTCCATCACCAACTCCCGGAGTTCACTCAGACTCACGTCCATCGAGTCAGTGATGCCATCCAGCCATCTCCTCCTCTGTCATCCCCTTCTCCTCCTGCCCCCAATCCCTCCCAGCATCAGAGTCTTTTCCAATGAGTCAACTCTTCACTTGAGGTGGCCAAAGTACTGGAGTTTCAGCTTTAGCATCATTCCTTCCAAAGAAATCCCAGGGCTGATCTCCTTCAGAATGGACTGGTTGGATCTCCTTGCAGTCCAAGGGACTCTCAAGAGTCTTCTCCAACACCACGGTTCAAAAGCACCAATTCTTCGGTGCTCAGCCTTCTTCACAGTCCAACTCTCACATCCATACATGACCACAGGAAAAACCACAGCCTTGACTAGACGAACCTTTGTTGGCAAAGTAATGTCTCTGCTTTTGAATATGCTATCTAGGTTGGTCATAACTTTCCTTCTAAGGAGTAAGCATCTTTGAATTTCATGGCTGCAGTCACCATCTGTAGTGATTTTGGAGCCCAGAAAAATAAAGTCTGACCCTGTTTCCACTGTTTCCCCATCTATTTCCCATGAAGTGATGGGACCAGATGCCATGATCTAAGTTTTATGAATGTTGAGCTTTAAGCCAACTTTTTCACTTACCTCTTTTACTTTCATCAAGAGGCTTTTGAATTCCTCTTCACTTTCTGCCATAAGGGTGGTGTCATCTGCATATCTGAGGTTATTGATATTTCTCCCAGCAATCTTGATTCCAGCTTGTGTTTCTTCCAGTCCAGCGTTTCTCATGATGTAATCTGCATAGAAGTTAAATAAACAGGGTGACAATATACAGCCTGACGAACTCCTTTTCCTATTTGGAACCAGTCTATTGTTCCATGTCCAGTTCTAACTGTTGTTTCCTGACCTGCATACAAATTTCTCAAGAGGCAGATCAGGTGGTCTGGTGTTCCCATCTCTTTCAGAATTTTCCACAGTTGATTGTGATCCACACAGTCAAAGGCTTTGGCATAGTCAATAAAGCAGAAATAGATGCTTTTCTGGAACTCTCTTGCTTTTTCCATGATCCAGCAGATGTTGGCAATTTGATCTCTGGTTCCTCTGCCTTTTGTTGTATAACTGTGTACAAATATCACTTTGTCTACATAATATGGTACCTGTCAAGTTACACAGATAACGAGTCTACCATGCTTTTATACACACTGTGGATGAAATTTTCATGTTCTCCCAAAATTCATATTGAAGCCCCAACTCCCAACATGATGGTATTTGAAGGGGGGGCCTTTGGGAATTAATTAGCTTTATATGAGGTCATGAGGAAGAATATCCTTAGACGAGGTCTTTTGCCATATGAGGACACATACAGGAGTGGTAGTCTGTATGCCAGGAAGAGGTTCCTCAACAAGAACCAAATCTGCAGCCATCATATTCTTGGACTTCCCTGCTTTTAGAACTGAGAAATAAAAATCTGTTGTTTAAGTCACCCACTCTGTTATTTTGATAGAGCCGGAAGAGAAGACTTGAAAATATGTCCTTATAGTTTAACCAAACTATAATTTAAAAATAAACACACTTGAAGTTTAGGATCATACCCATTTAAAACATTTATGTTCATTCAATTTCTTTTTATTGAGACGAAATTTATATTCATCTTTCAAACTCAATGGTAATGATGCCTAGGTCTAATTCTTTAGTTTAAAATTCTTTTTGACCTTCAAACTTTCATCCCTGTCTGCTGTTTTTATTCCAATGGATACAATGTCTCCATCAAAACATTCTGGATTAAGAAAAAAATACCCTCTTCATACTTCTCAGATGCATTATTGTTCCTCCAAGCAAAGGAATTCTTTTGTGGAATATCTGTGTTTATATTAATAAAAGAGGCTATTGATTCTTTGGTTATATCTTTGTCAAATATCTGTAATTGTCCTCACCACATTCAGTCTTTAAAATTTCACTCTTGATATAAGATATCACTTATAGATGGGAAAGAATAGAAAATAAGAATTATGACAAAGATCTTAACTTGAAAATTGGACAAGTAGATTTATTGTTATAGACAGAAAACTATATTCAAAGTGCTGTACTCTCCAGCTATTTTGGGCAAACGCATGACTACTATTAATTAGAAATTCGTTTGTCATATTTAAGTATGGAAGAAAATAAAAAATTAAATAAAACAATTTAATAGAATCATTAATCCACAATTATTTTAAAAATTTAGAATATATGATGTCCAAAATGGAATACTGTTTATAAAATCACCTATAATTTTTTAAAAATAATCTATATTTTAGATATTTTACATACTTTCCTTGTTAATACAAGCAAATTCGGTAATTACATTTATCATCTCTTTTTATTTAAGGAAAAATGTCAAACTCAGTATAATTTATCCAAGGACACAAAGAACTGGTAAGGAGCCAAGTAGAAATTTGAATGGTTGCTCTGAGGTCATATACTTCCCTTTACCCAAGATACCACACCCTCAAAAATTAATTTTACAGAAATAGTTCAACTACATACATATGATTTTCAACACATGTTCTGAGTGCTCATTGTGGTAAGAAAATAATCAAATCTCTGAAGAGCTTAAATGTTTTTGAGACTATTCAAACATTTTGTGCATTTCTTAGGGTATTTGGCCACCATTTTACAGATGTCTCAAAATTAGTCTAGGCAAAGTGAGAAAGAAACAAGGCAAAAACCTAGGTAGGAATTTAAGTCATGTCTTAGGAGAGTAGCAATAAGGATCACCCCTTCATGTCTCCACCTCAGCACCCTATTAGAAAGGTCAGTTTTAAGTGACCCCCAACTGAATGCTCTTGGAAAGCAATTAAACATCAGTTGTTTATAAATCATGTCAGAAAGAGTACAAATCAACCAGTGCTTCCAAGAAAGGCTAACTGCATCAGAATGTAAAGGAACTGATATTGGGGGGAAATCCTAGAGGGTAGAAAGGTTACAGCTCAAACAGAAGTAAAGTACATTTGTCTACTTAATTTTGCAGCTCATATTTTCCAAATAGAAACATCTGAAGAAACGAAGGTAGTATGCAATTGTTATGTTCCACTTTCAATAAATCTAATTATGAATTAAAGTGGTTATTTAATTTACAACAGGATGAGTTTTTTAAAAGCCTTGTGGTTTTTAGCAATTCAGTTTATAAAAAGTTATTTCTATATAACCATAGATATATTTTGAGGAAAGGAGTTGAATTGGGAGTAGATCCCTTGTGCTGTGCTCAGTCGTTTCAGTCATGCCCTACTCTTTGTGACCCCATAGTCTGTAGCCCACCAGGCTCCTCTGTCCCTGAGATTTTCCCAGCAAGAATACTGGAGTGGGTTGCCATGCCCTCCTCCAGGGGATCTTCCCGACCCAGGGATTGAACCTGAATCTCCTGGGTAGCAGGTGGATTATTTACCTGCTGAGACATTGGGGAACACTTTGCCTCTGCTTAATTCTGAATCTGCAGTTCTCTACTTTGTTTCACAACCTGTTTTCTCATCCAAAAATCGTCACCTGTATCAGTGAGGAACTTAATTTACATATCAGAATCCACCAAATGGAGGTTAGCCCAGGTCAGAAATCTAAACCGGTCAGTCTCCACTTACTACAGAAAGCACTTGTCAAGAAAACCTAACATGCACAATCCTCCAATTCAGCTTTAGCTAGCTTACCTGACCTTAGACAGTAAGATCTATTAGCCTTATAAGTAAATCCCTGACCTTCTAGTCATCTGTGCCCTAAGTTGCCTCTTGTAACAGTGTAAAACTTGCTCTTGCTTCAGACCCTTCAGGAAGGGTGCTCCATTGCATGTAAGGCAGTGTACATCCCAGTTCATGGATTTTACATTGAATAAAGGATATCAGAATCCTTACTAAATTGTTTTAGTCTTGTCAGTTGACAAAAGCAATGTTCACAGCTGTAAAACTCAGGGCTTCCATTCCTGTACTAATTTGGATTGTTCTTCCTTATCAAATGCTTTAGTAGGTATAGTATAAGAATTTTTATGTTAAAAAAACACAAATTATTTCAAATCTTATTTCCTGGTGATGGAATTGTAAATTGACTAAGGTTTAAAAACTTTATCAGGTATTTTAATCTTCTGGCATTAGTTTGGAACAATAGCTTTAAAGGCTTCTAAATAGACAAGCAAACAGTTTTAAAGAGGATTTGTGTCCTGTGCGCTTGGGCACCACCAAGCTGATCCCTGAGCAATAATACGGCATTGTAAACACCCCCAAAGCTACATGAAAGCTACAGTGTGCTAAGTCTTTTGAAAAACATTCCTAAGAAGAACAGTATAAATTGTAGGCAGCTTTCTCAGAGCTTAAGGATAATTATGGAAATAGTTGTAAATAATTTTAGAATGCCTCCAGCTAGAGATCACAGTAAATTTTTTCCAAAGAACTTAGAAATCCATGGAAATCGATGGAGTCAAATTTATGCTTGCAGTTGTACAAAATGAACTCAATTTAACTTTGAAGAACACTAAACCCTTAAGTTTCCTTTACAGGTCTAAGTATTATAAATATTCACAAGAGAAGAAAACAAGAGAAAAGGGCAATAAAACAGAAAGGCAGTGAGTGGTCTGTGGCTGGGGTTGAGGCAGGGGAGAGAAAGAAGCAAAAACTGTAGAAAACTCAAGAATAAAATACCATGGCCCCTAAAATGTGAGATACCTATGAAATGAATATAATAGTCACAGCACAGTTTTTTTTTTTCTCTTCTAAGAGTGCATGCTTGCTAAGTCGCTTCAGTCATGTCTGATTCTATGCAACTCTACGGACTGTAGCCCGCCTGGCTCCTAAGAATAGGAACATATAAATGTCACATTATCTTAGATAACATGGAGAAAGAGAAATGAAGCCTGTGACTTGTTCTTGATAATGGAGTGGTATTCATATAATAAAATTCAAGAGGTTGATTTCACTTTTTGTATAGCAATTAGTGGCAGGCAGAAATCTGAGATGCCCCTACGTGATATTTCCACCCCCTGGTGTACACACCCCCTACAATCTCCCCTTGAGTGTGTTATGTGGTGGGCTGTCACTCCTGAGATTAGATTTCATTAATAGATTCTGGAGGGGAGTTAATGCTTGTAAAATAGACAAATTTTTTTTTATGCAAATCCTCAGGAAATCCTCAGCAACCCACTCCAGTATTCTTGCATGGAAAATTCCATGGACAGAAGTGCCTGGCAGGCTGAGTCCATGGGGTCCCAAAGAGTCAGACACGACTGAACAGCTGAGCATGTGTGCACAGGCAGGCAGAAGGCAGCACAAGTGAATTACCTTAATATGAAGTTTCTAGTCCATATGGTGAAAAAGAGGATAGCTTTCAGAGCAACCACTGGTGTTAGACATAAAGGTGGGAATCCTGGAAAGGAGATAGCCAGTGGGTAGAAGCCCCAGATTCTGTTGATAAACTCTCTACAAATCTCTGGCTGATCCCAGAAACATACACTGAAACGGAGAGATCCAATTATACATAAAAGAACTTAACTGAGAGGTGAGCTGCTTCTCTAGACTTAGGCTGTAGTGGAAATCCAGCCACAAACATGTATACATCTAAAAAGAGGACTTCAATTTAGACAAAGCAAAAAAATCAGGATTAAAGGAATGAAGACAATTCTAGAACCCGATTCCTCTCTGAGCAACTGGAAAGACAACTAGACAAAAACTAAGTATAACACAGATGATCTGAACAGTATCATGAATCACCCTGATCTATATGTTAGTTTCCTATTACTTCTGTAGCAACTTTCCAAATTATTTAATGGCTTAAAACAATTTGTTATCTTACCATTTCAGAGATCAAAAGTCCAAAATGGGCTTTACTGGGTCAAAACCAGGGTGTTGGCAAGGCTGCATTCCTCTAGAGGCTCTAGGAGAGAATCCATTTTCTTACAAACCTTTAAGGTTTCTCGAGGCTTCTCTAGCCTTAGTTTGTGGTCCCTCCCAGCATCTTCAAAGTCAGAAGCTTAGACTCCTCTCTAACTTGGTCATCAGATTGCCTTTTTTTCCTGTTTGACCTTACTCCTTCCCTCCTATGAAGGCCCTTGGAATTCCGTTGGGTCCTATAGGAAATCCACATTATTTCCCCATTGAAAAGTCCTTAACATAATCGTGCCTGCAGTTCCCATTTTCCACACATGAGAAGAGATTCTAGGGATGGTGTTTACTTCTTTGGGCACTCTGCTAGGTACTGCAAGCTAACCAATGGTTATAAAATACCACACCTGGTAACTACAAAATTGATTTTTTGAGTGCATATATAGTAAATTCACCAAGATGGCCCATGTAGGCCATAAAAAAAAGACCCAATTCTTATTTCAATAAGTAATCATGGAAACCATACAGGGTTTTTCTGACTATAGTGGAATTACATTGGAAAACAGTAGCATATATCTTGAACCCACCTCCTCCCCCATATTTAGAAACAATGCAAAATACTTCTAAATAATGTGAGGCAGAAAAGAAATTAAAATGAAAATAAAATATTTCAAACTGAATAGAAATAACAATACAATATATTGAAATTTGTGAAATATGGCTGACCTTTTTAAAATATAAGGAAAGATGAGCACTTTAAATGTTTATATTTTGAAAAGGTCTAATATCAATGACAAAGAGATAAATTCAAAACAAGTGGAATAAAAATGTTTATTGCAAAACAAACACTCAATTTTATATTCACTTATTCAAATATAATGACAAGAAAAAAAATAAAACACCTGTAATCTGCAAAAACTCAAGATATCTAATTTCCATAAGCCCTTCATGAAGAAACTACTTGTGAAAGAACTGAAGTCAGCCAGAAAATATAGGAATAACGCTGGCTATAAACACAGATTTAATTAACTACAGGACTAACCATAAGAAAGAAAAATGATGACTATGGAATAAGAAAATTGAAAGGATGTGAGAAAGAAGAAATATTCTAATTTTGTCACTGCTTATGGATTCTGTTTAACAAAATGCAGGATTAAGTGTAAACACCCACAATGATTATCCATCACAACAAAAACCCAGTCTTCCAGATTATTAGAGCACACACATCAGAGTAAAGCAAATGGACAATATAGTGAAAATATATAAAAACAAAAAGAAACCATAGAGCATAAATAAAATATGATGATGGAACTAAGAACAAGCATACCTTTTTCTCTCAATGTATGTGATGCACCAGACTCACTAATTAAGCAGAGTCAGAGAAATTCAAGCAGTTCATTAGAAGACAGTGCCTCAGGAGGAGTGAGGGAAGCAGGGGAAGATGAGGATTAAAACCTAATCCTTCATCGCATCAGAGACTAATATCAGTTTATTTCCACAGGAAAATTTTGGAACCAAAACTCACAGTTGTCTCTGTTGCATGCATTTCATGACAATGCATGAAAGGATTAGGTTTTAATCCTCACCTTCAAAGGGTAATTAGTTCTCCTTTGAGACCAGGTTTCCCTGATATCTCAGTTGGCAAAATACCTGCCTGTAATGCAGGAGGCCTGGGTTTGATTCCTGGGTCAGGAATATCCCCTGGAGAAGGGAAAGGCTACCCACTCCAGTATTCTGGCCTGGGGTATTCCATGGAATTTCCATAATCTATAGGGTGGCAAAGAGTTGGACACCACTTTCACTTGGGTCCAAGGGGCTAACCTTTTATATTTTGTTGTCAGACAGTCATTGACTTAGGTCTACCTCCTCATGAGGACACGGGGAAGTGGTGGTCATTCCTAGCTTCAGAGAAAGTGGTAGCTGTGTGTCTGACTCTGTGTGACCCCATAGACGGCAGCCCACCAGGCTCCCCCATCCCTGGGATTCTTCAGGCAAGTAACACTGAGGTGGGTTGCCATTTCCTTCTCCAATGCATGAACGTGAAAAGGGAAAGTGAAGTCGCTCAGTCATGTCCGACTCTTAGCGACCCCATGGACTGCAGCCCACCAGGCTTCTCTGTCCATGGGATTTTCCAGGCAATCATACTGGAGTGGGTTGTACTGGAGTGGGTTGCCATTGCCTTCTCCAAAGTGGCAGCTGAGAAACATTAATAGCCAACAATCAAGGCAGTTGGAGAATGGGCACCTAAGTGGGGTATCAAGAGTATCCACCACAAGCCATCTCCTGTGCCACCCAGACCTACTTGTTTCCTGTGTTAAGTATACTCCATCAGAGCAGTTTCTCTGGGATCCTGCCTGTGCATGTTTCTAGGGAAATTTACAAAAAAAGATTAGTTGGCCAAGCTATAGCACTGATAGCAACTGGTCCTAAGGCTGCAAGGGATATTGATAACCCTTTTCTTTCCTGCCCATGCTATATAGCAGCCATGAAAACTGGAATCTTTCCCTCCCTGTCTCTCCTTAAACAGACTGAATGACCTTGTTTACTTCTTCAGTGGGATGTGAAAAGAACAAGTTTGGTTTTTGTTTTTGTTTTTTGAGTGAAAATCAGAAAAGCAACACATTACAGCTACACTTGCAGGGGTTGATGGAAATTTTGCCTGGGGGTTCTCTGGTGGCTCAGTTGATAAAGAATCTGCCTGCAGTACAGGAGGTCTAGGTTCAATTTCTGGATTGGGAGAATCCCCTGGAAGAGGGCATGGCAACCCACTCCAGTATTCTTGCCTGTAGAATCCCCATAGACACAGGAGCATGGCATGCTGCAGTCCATGGGGTCGCAAAGAGTCCGACATGACTGAGCGACTACCCACAGCACACAGCACAACAAATAAATATTCATGGAGCATACCCTGTGATGTCAGTCAACACACCATGTATTGTATTAGCAATAAATCACTTATATTTTCCATGATTTTATACTTTATGGTCACTCCTGTAGAGTGTCCCTTCCCTTTGACTGGAAGATCTGCTAGTTTAGTAAAGGGTAAATATGCTTCTTTGGCATAAGGATTTGCCGGGGACCAGCCCCGGCTGATCCAGGGTATTCGAAGGAGAGACGGCTAGGCGAGGGTCAGGGAATAACTGCTTAATTACACTTTAATTAAGGATACAAAGAGTAATAGAATAAGGATAGCTCAGTGAGGAAATTCAGTGGAGAAAAGCGGCTGAAATAAGGATAGCTCAGTAGGAAAATTCAGTGGAGAAAAGAAGCTGAGTGGCTTGGTTTACGCGGAAAATCAATATAACCCGTGACACCAGGTTAGCTCTGACCACGGAGGCCGCAGGCGCCCTCTCGAATAGCGGAAGGTGCCCCACCTTAGACACCTTCTCGAGTGGGTCTTAGAAGCCCAGGCAAATAAATGGTCGCAGAGGACATCCGCGCTCCAGATGGACACTCAGCTGGAATTTGGGAGAGAGAGTGACATGGGGAGACCAAGTTTCAGTGAACAAGGCCCGCACTTTATTTTCCAAAGTAGTTTTTATACCTTAAGGTATGCATAGAGGATAATGGGGGAAGGGGTGGAGTCATGCAAGGACAGCAGTTCCTGGTTCTAATCTAAGCCAGGCTTTCAAACTTATCATATGCAAAAGTTCAGGTGATTGACATCATCTTCTGGCCCGGAGGCCTGTTAACATTTTAAGAAACTTATTTTTCTCTAAAGGTGATTATTCCAAAGTCAGGCACCAGCCTTCCAAAAAGCATTGGACAAAGCTGCATTTTACATTTCTATACACCCATTATATCAATCAATACACTGCCAAAGACACAGTAGGTAAGGAGTATGGAGACTTAGCAGCAAACATTGGCCCAACAAGTGAAAAACCCTTCACCAATACATTTTCTAATCAATCTTTTAACTACTCAAAGGAATCTGTGTTTAGGCAGTTTAGAACATCTCCTGCCTCTCACAGTTGGGAGGCTCTGAACAATCACATGTGGCCGGAAAAACCCATTCAGGCAGGCTAGAGGATTTCCAAAGGCGTTTGTAGGTTAAACACTGTCACACCCAGGAATTATTAACTGGAGCTGTAAGCTAACTCTTTTTCCAGAGAGAGGTAGTGGGAGACAGCCCCCCGTAAAGTCAGAGGTGTAGGTGAAAGCACAAAGCAGAAAGTAGGCAGACTCTGGTTTTGGGGGTAGATGCTCGAGAATTTCCAGGGGGACTCCTGAGGCTCGATCCCGCCTTTGCGTATGCCGAGCCTCCTTCCTCATGACCTTTGTCATGGGCGGAGTGCCTCACGCTGGCTCCCGGCAGTGATAGAATTCCAGTTGAGCTATTCCAGATCCTGAAAGATGATGCTGTGGAAAGTGCTGCACTCAATATGCAATATGCACTCAATATGCAATATGCCGGCTCCCAGCAAGGATTCTCTTGAAAGGATTAATTTTTTTTTTTTAAAGAAACTAGAAATACAGAAGCTCTGAAACAGAGCAGAAGTTATCTTTTTGTAATGGAAATCTACTTTTAAAAGGAAATTTACAATAGAAAAGCTGGGAGAGAGCTATTACCAGAGTATCTACCTTAAATGAGATTTACCTGCTAGGCAGGACCATCTCTGCTTATGCAGCCCAGCCAGAGTCAGAGTGGAGCATTTCCTTTCTCACTTTCCCATGAACTGCCTTCTCCCCTTTGAAGCTCGAAGTTCAGTTCAGTTCAGTCACTCAGTCACGTGCAACTCTTTGCGACCCCATGAATTGCAGCATGCCAGGCCTCCCTGTTCATCACCAACTCCCGGAGTTCACTCAAACTCATGTCCATCGAGTCGGTGATGCTATCCAGCCGTCTCATCCTCTGTTGTGCCCTTCTCCTCCTGCCCCCAATCCCTCCCAGCATCAGAGTCTTTTCCAATGAGTCAGCTCTTCCCATGAGGGGGCCAAAGTATTGGAGTTTCAGCTTTAGCATCATTCCTTCCAAAGAACACTAGGACTGATGCCTTTAGATTGGACTGGTTGGATCTTCTTGTGGTCCAAAGGACTCTCAAGAGTCTTCTCCAACATCACAGTTCAAAAGCATCAATTCTTTGGCATTAAGATTTCTTCACAGTCCAACTCTCACATCCATACATGATCACTGGAAAAACCATAGCCTTGACTAGACAGACCTTTGTTGGCAAAGTAATGTCTCTGCTTTTGAATATGCTATATAGGTTGGGCATAACTTTCCTTCCAAGGAGTAAGCATCTTTTAATTTCATGGCTGCAATCACCATCTGCAGAGATTTTGGAGCCCCAAAAAATAAAGTCTGACACTGTTTCCACATCTATTTGCCATGAAGTGATGGGACCAGATGCCATGATCTTCGTTTTCTGAATGTTGAGCTTTAAGCCAACTTTTTCACTCTCCTCTTTCACTTTCATCAAGAGGCTTTTTAGTTCCTCTTCACTTTCTGCCATAAGGGTGGTGTCATCTGCATATCTGAGGTTATTGATATTTCTTCTGGCAATCTTGATTCCAGCTCGTGCTTCTTCCAGCCCAGCGTTTCTCATGATGTACTCTGCATAGAAGTTAAATAAACAGGGTGACAATATACAACCTCAATGTACTCCCTTTCCTATTTGGAAGCAGTCTGTTGTTCCATGTCCAGTTCTAATGGTTGCTTCTTGACCTGCATATTGGTTTCTCAAGAGGCAGGTCAGGTGGCCTAGTATTCCCATCTCTTTCAGAATTTTGCAGTTTCTTGTGATCCACACAGTCAAAGGCTTTGGCATAGTCAATAAAGCAGAAATAGATGTTTTTCTGGAACTCTCTTGCTTTTTCCATGATCCAGCAGATGTTGGCAATTTGGTCTCTGATTCCTCTGCCTTTTCTAAAACCAGCTTGAACATCTGGAAGTTCACAGTTCACATATTGCTGAAGCCTGGCTTGGAGAATTTTGAGCATTACTTTACTAGCGTGTGAGATGAGTGCAATTGTGCGGTAGTTTGAGCATTCTTTGGCATTGCCTTTCTTTGGGATTGGAATAAAAACTGACCTTTTCCAGTCCTGTGGCCACTGCTAAGTTTTCCAAATTTGCTGGCATATTGAGTGCAGCACTTTCACAGCATCATCTTTCAGTATTTGGAATAGCTTAACTGGAATTTCATCACCTCCACTAGCTTTGTTCGTAGTGATGCTTTCTAAGGCCCACTTGACTTCACATTCCAGGATGTCTGGCTCTAGGTCAGTGATCACACCATTGTGATTATCTTGGTCATGAAGATCTTTTTCGTACAGTTCTCCTGTGTATTCTTGCCACCTCTTCTTAATATCTTCTGCTTCTGTTAGGTCCATACCATTTCTGTCCTTTATCAAGCCCATCTTTGCCTGAAATATTCCCTTGGTATCTCTAATTTTCTTGAAGAGATCTCTAGTCTTTCCCATTCTGTGGTTTTCCCCTATTTCTTTGCAGTGATCGCTGAGGAAGACTTTCTTATCTCTTCTTGCTATTCTTTGGAACTCTGCATTCAGATGCTTGTATCTTTCCTTTTCTCCTTTGTTTTTTGCTTCTCTTCTTTTCACAGCTATTTGTAAGGCCTCCCCAGTCAGCCATTTTGTTTTTTTGCATTTCTTTTCCATGGGGATGGTCTTGATCCCTGTCTCCTGTAAAATGTCACGAACCTCCGTCCATAGCTCATCAGGCACTCTATCTATCAGATCTAGGCCCTTAAATCTATTTCTCACTTCCACTGTATCATCATAAGGGATTTGATTTAGGTCATACCTGAATGGTCTAGTGGTTTTCCCTACTTTCTTCAGTTTAAGTCTGAATTTGACAATAAAGAATTCGTGATCTGAGCCACAGTCAGCTCTCAGTCTTGTTTTGCTGACTGTATAGAGCTTCTCCATCTTTGGCTGCAAAAATATAACCAATCTGATTTTGGTGTTGACCATCTGGTGATGTCCATCTGTAGAGTCTTCTCTTGTGTTGTTGGAAGAGGGCGTTTGTTATGACCAGTGTGTTCTCTTGGCAAAACTCTATTAGTATTTGCCCTGCTTCATTCCATATTCCAAGGCCAAATTTGCCTGTTACTCCAGGTGTTTCTTGACTTCCTACTTTTCCATTCCAGTCCCCTATAGAAGTCCTTTTCTTAGCTCAGGATGATATACAGGTCTCAATCATCTGGGTGCCTTTGAGTCTCATATCTTTGTGGGGCTCCTATAGAGATGTGCATAATTAAAATTGTTTTTATATTCCTCCCATTAATCTGTCTTTTGTTACTGTGGACAGGGGCAAGTTTCAGTCAAGAACCTAGAAGGGTCAGGGGAAAATTATTTTTCCTCCCCTACAGTGACTCAGATGGTGGCTTCAACTGACATTCAACCCAAGGGTTCTGAGTTCCTGATTACCTGGCCTTAGGAGGATGTGGTTGCTGTACATACCCAATTATAGTTACAACTGAACATGGGAATTTTGAAAATCATGCAAGTGGATCATCTTGTTAAGTAGTTAGAATAGGAAAAAGGAGTCCAAAATGGTGGTAGCTAGAAGACAAAGAGGGGGAAAGCCCATGTAAATAGAACAAACGAAGGTCCAAGGACCTGAGTGAGAATCTCAGGTAAAACAAACAGCCCTCCTAGTAGTCCAGTTTATATAGGGCAGGCCTGGGTGCAAGAGACAAGTGTATAAAAAGCAGGAAGCCTAGAAGGAGTGAAGTTTCTCTTCTCTTTTTTGGGTCGGCCTGCCCTCGCTCCCATTTCCTGGAGAAGGCAATAGCAACTCACTCCAGTGTTCTTGCCTGGAGAATCCCAGGGATGGGGGAGCCTGGTGGGCTGCTGTCTATGGGGTCGCACAGAGTCGGACACGACTGAAGTGACTTAGCAGCAGCAGCCCTCGCTCCTTAAGGGTGTACTATACTTTGTTTTTCCTAATGGGACAGAGCTGTGGCACAGATTTGTCCGTCACTTCAAATTTTTGCTGTGGCGAGACAGAACCGAGGAAATTACACACTCCCCCAACAATCTGAAGTCCAAATACATTTCTCCCTGGCTCTGTCTTAGTGCCTCGTGATGATCAAGCCTAATCACCCTCACCAGAATAGTGATCCCCCTTTTTCACCCACTGCTCTACTGGCATGAGGATATGAAAATGACTCATGCTATATTTCTTGGTGGAGGCATTCCCCTTTCAAAATCAAGATCACTAGACCTACAGAGCCTATATGCTGGAATAATAAGTAAAAATTGTGAATAATGTGACAGGACCATTATCACTTTCATCTCTGGTTTTCAGAAATGATATATTCTACTATTTGAGATGATACCATAAAGATTGCCAGGAGAAATATCAATAACCTCAGATATGCCGATGACACCACACTTATGGCGGAAAGCGTAGAAGAACTAAAGAGCCTCTTGAAAGAGGAGAGTGAAAAAGTTGGCTTAAAACTCATCAGAAAACCAAGAACATGGTATCTGGTCCCATCACTTCATGGCAAATAGATGAGGAAACCGTGGAAACAGTGTGTTCTCTTTGCCAAACTCTATTAGCCTTTGCCCTGCTTCCTTTTGTACTCCAAGACCAAATTTGCCTGTTACTCCAGGTGTTTTTTGATTTCCTACTTTTGGATTCCAGTCCCCTATAATGAAAAGGACATCTTTTTTGGGTGTTAGTTCTAGAAGGTCTTGTAGGTCTTCATAGAACCGTTCAACTTCAGCTTCTTCAGCGTTACTGGTTGGGGCATAGACTTGGATTACTGTGATACTGAATGGTTTGCCTTGGAAACGAACAGAGATCATTCTGTTATTTTTGAGATTGCATCCAAGTACTGCATTTCGGACTCTTTTGTTGACTTTGATGGCTACTCCATTTCTTCTGAGGGATTCCTGACCATTAGTAGATACAATGGTCATCTGTGTTAAATTCAACCATTTCAGTCCATTTTAGTTCTCTTATTCCTAAAATGTCGACGTTCACTCTTGTCATCTCCTGTTTGACCACTTCCAAGTTGCCTTGATTCATGGACCTGACATTCCAGGTTCCTATGCAATATTGCCCTTTGCAGGATCATACTTTACTTCCATCACCAGTCAAATCCACAACTGGGTGTTGTGTTTGCTTTGGCTGTCTTCTCATTCTTTCCGGAGTTATTTTTCCACTGATCTCCAGTAGCATACTGGACACTGACCAACCTGCGGAGTTCTTCTTTCAGTGTCCTACCTTTTTGCCTTTTCATACTGTTCATGGGGTTCTAAAGGCAATAATACTGAAGTGGTTTGCCATTACCTTCTCCAGTGGACCACGTTTTGTCAGAACTCTCCACCGTGACCCATCCATCTTGGGTGGCCCTATACAGCATAGCTTATAGTCATTGTTAAACAAGGGTGTAGTCCATGTGATCAGATTGGTTAGTTTTCTGTGATTGTGGTTTTAAGTCTGTCTACCCTCTGAAGGATATGAAACTTATGAAAGCTTCCTGATGGGAGAGACTGACTAAAGGGGAAACTGGGTCTTGTTCTGATGGGCAGGACCAAGCTCAGTAAATCTTTAATCCAATTTTCTGTTGATGGGCAGAGCTCTGTTCCCTCCCTGTTATTTGACCTGAGGCCAAACTATGGTGGAGGTAATGAAGATAATGGTTCAGTTCAGTTCAGTTCAGTCGGTCAGTCCTGTCTGACTCTTTGGGACCCCATGAATCACAGCACACCAGGCCTCCCTGTCCATCACCAACTCCCGGAGTTCACTCAAACTCATGTCCATAGAGTCAGTGATGCCATCCAGCCATCTCATCCTCTGTTGTCCCCTTCTCCTCCTGCCCCCAATCCCTCCCAGAATCACAGTCTTTTCCAATGAGTCAACTCTTCACATGAGGTGGCCCAAGTACTGGAGTTTTAGCTTTAGCATGAGTCCTTCCAATGAAAACCCAGGACTGATATCCTTTAGAATGGACTGGTTGGATCTGCTTGCAGTCCAAGGGACTCTCAAGAGTCTTCTCCAACACCACAGTTCAAAAGCATCAATTCTTTGGTGCTCAGCTTTCTTCACAATCCAACTCTCACATCCATACATGACCACTGGAAAAACCATGGCCTTGACTAGATGGACTTTTGTTGGCAAAGTAATGTCTCTGCTTTTCAATATGCTATCTAGGTTGGTCATAACTTTCCTTCCAAGGAGTAAGCATCTTTTAATTTCATGGCTGCAAACACCATCTGCAGTGATTTGGTGACCTCCTTCAAAAGGTCCCATGCATGTACTGCTACAATCAGTACTGCCAACCAATCAATCAGCCACTGCCGACCCACACCTCAGCTGGACACTCCTGGGCAAATCTGGGTCAGTCTCTTGTGGGGTCACTGCTCCTTTCTCCTGGGTCCTGGTACACACAAGGTTTTGTTTGTGTTTCCAGTCCTGTGTAAGTTCTGGCGGCTCTATGGTGAGGTTAATGGTGACCTCCTCCAAAAGGGCTTATGCCACATCCAGGTCTACTGCACCCAGAGCCTCTGTCCCTGCAGCAGTCCAGTGCTGACCTGTGCCTCTGCAGGAGACACTCAAACACAGTTCTGTCTCAGTCTCTGGGTCCTAGTGCACACAAGGTATGCTTGAGCCCCCTGAGTGTCTCTGGAGGGTATGGCATTTGATTCTAAATGTGATTTCGCCCCTCCTACCATCTTTCTGGGGATTCTCCTTTGCACTTGGATGTGGAGTATCTCCTCAAAATCACTCCAGCCCCTCGCAGCTGCTGCTCCAGTGCCTACCATCTTGCCGGGGCTTCTTTGCCCTTGGATGTGGGGTATCTCTTCAAAGTCGCTCCAGCACTGCACAGTAAAAATTTGATCTTTTATAGATAAACGATAATAAAGTGAAAAAGAAATGAAATCTCCTTGGGAAAACTTGCTGACACATTATTTGACAGGTAAGCTTGGTATCTGAGAGAAAGGAAATTAGCCCTTCTTTTAGAATTAGCCCAGATAGGCATGTTCAGTCATGTCTGACTTGTTGTCACCCCATGGGCTGTAGCCCACCTAGCTCCTCTGTCCATGGAATTTTCCAGGCAAGAATACTGGAATGGGTTGCCATGCTCTCCTCCAGGGGATCTTTCTAACCCAGGGATCCAATCCATTCTCTTATGTCTCCTACATTGGCAGGTAGATTCTTTACCTCTGAGCTACCTGAAAAGCTCCCCACCCCCACCCCGCCCCCCGCCCAGGATACAGGGACCTAGAGACAAAACTAAGTCTTTTGGGGATATATTGCCATCATATGGTCTTAAGGGAGGAAATGTGTTAAAAATACAGACATCCAGTGTAGAATAGTATTTGGCATCTATTTTAAAGATGACCTTAAGTTTAAATATAGGACCTCAGTTTTTTGATTAGAGATATTACTTCTCTGAAAATATAATCAATCCATTTTATTGAAAACTTGTTTCTCTTGTATGACTTTTAGTGTGAGAATTATTCTTTATTTTTGTTCTTCTGTCCCAGAAATACAGCATTTAAAAACTAAAATGCATTATGACGCATAAGGCTCAACTTACAAGCAATAGTAAAGCAAAATTGAAGAGGAAGATATGTATCACATTAAAGGAGAAAATCAGTATCTATATCAGAGGCAGTCCACCTGCAATGCAAAAGACATGGGTTCGACCTCTGGGTCAGGAAGATTCCCTGGAGAAGGGAAGGGATACCGACTCCAATATTCTTGCCTGGAGAATTCCATAGACAGAGGAGCCTGGTGGTCTACAGACTATGGGATGGCAAAGAGTCGGACATGACTGAGAAACTAACACTTTCCATTTTATTTTTCCCACCTTCTTGTTAAGTTAGTGAAGCTCCAGCTTAGGGACTCTCAGATCCCTCTCCTTAATTTTGTACCTGCAATTTTTAATTACTTTCCATAAAGATGGTCTCCTAAATTAAGTAAACTTTAGGCTCCACACAGCCTCACTGTCTCTCTTTTGTATCATTGTTATACTAATTAGATGATAAATTCAACACATAGAAGACTCTGCTCCAGATACTGAGGTTGGCGATAAACAAACTCTTGCATTCCAAGAAATTTAAAGTCAACAATTTCTCAGTTTAGATGATTCATCTTTTAAATAATAACAGTACTCTTTAGAAACTCAGAATTCAGATGAAAATAAAAGGCATTTTATAGATTATAATTCATGAAAGATTAGGAAATGTGGTCCTTTATAAACTTTTCTGTAACTTCTAAAAACGTACTAAATTTTGCAGAAATGATGACCCGAGTCACAAAATCCACTCAGAATCAAACCCTGCCTAACTTCCTTTACCAGGCCAGGGAAACCATAGGAAGAGACAATTTCATTGTAGTTTAACATTTTAAGAGCCCAGAAATTTCAAAATCATATAATATGCTAGAAGACAATGGTTCTTTCCTCTTAAAATTATACCCTGACAAACCTACTAAATGTTAGAATTATAAATATAATCTAAATGTTCATTCTACAGCCTTGTAAAAGCATCTATCCTTTTGGCTGACTATGTTTTCATAGCCCCATCCCATTTCTTATGGGAAATTTAGAAGTTGCCTAAATTCCTGAAGATTTGTGGGTACAGGTCATGGCATTTTTATTCAGTAATAATTATTTCAAATCCCTGCTCTCAGATCTCAGTTCTCAACTGCACTTGCCCTATTGTTTCTTATAACTTTTAAACTCTTTCCATATCACTTCACTCCCAAAGGTGTCTGTGTTTAATTTCTACTTTAATTACCAAAGCATCACTAACATAATCTTGTGTAATGGTTTGTGGCAAAAGGGCAACGAAGTACAAAATAGTACAGAATTAAAAATATTTCAATGGTATATATTAGTTTTCTTAAAATTCCTTGGGTGGTCAGAGTATGGTAATTTCTCAGTGGTCATCTTTTTCCTCTGAACCCAGTCAATTATCATATTGATGGAGTATATTCTCTCTATCATAAATCTTTTCCAAATTATTCTTTATCCAGAGTTACTGCTGTCCCTAGAACATTTTTTACTCATCAACTGTATGATAGCTACCAAAAATTCTTGTTTTTATTATGGGATAAAAGGTATTTCTTTTAGTTTAAATTTATTCATGGACTGTAGCCCACCAGGCTTCTCTGTCCATGGGGTTTTCTAGTCAAGAATACTGGAGTGGGTAGCCATTCCCTTCTCCAGGGAGTCTTCCTGACCAAGGAATCGAACCTGGGTCTCCTGCATTGCAGGCAGATTATTTACCATCTGAGTAACCAGGGAAAGTTAAAGATTTGCTTTATTGTGACTCATATATCAATACCACACATATTATTTTCATAAACTGCAACTCTAGTTCATCCTTTTAAGTCCATTCATATCTATTACCATCTCTATCATTGTCTTCATTCCTGGTAAATCAATGCATAGTTATTAAGTCATAATGCAAGCTTAAATTTAATTTCAAACTGCAGTATTGTGTTTGCTGTGTATATCATAACCTCAAATAGATTTTTTAAACCAGTAATGATATATACAGCATTGGTACTCAATAAGTTCTGCTTGATTCAATTATATTGTTTCAATAATTTTTATTTTGGCTATATATTCTTATCTTCTTTACAAAGTTCCATTAACCTAGACAGGTTAGAGACCCTTGACTATATTTGTAGGACCCTTCTGTACACTCACCCATATCTATCACATCATCTGTTCATAGGCACAATGGGATTTGTAGAGCTTCTTCAATTAGTGGTTTTAGATCTCTGATGAATTTTGACTAGCATATTTTCAAATATGGCTTTTGTGTCATTCTCTACTTTTGTTTTGAGACTGATTACATAGACTAGAACTTTTCACCATGATTCACACATTTTTTTTTATGCTTTTCAGTAATTTTCTTTTTTTTTTTTTCTCTGCATATTTTAATATGGATAGTTTCTACTGACCTGTCTTCCAGTTCATGAATCCTCTATTTGGAAGAGTCTAATCTACCAAAATCACCACAGAAGGTGACTGCAGCCATGAAATTAAAAGATAGTTACTCCTTGGAAGAAAAGTTATGACCAGCCTAGATAGCATATTCAAAAGCAGAGACATTACTTTGCCAACAAAGGTCCATCTAGTCAAGGCTATGGTTTTTCCAGTAGTCATGTATGGATGTGAGAGTTGGACTGTGAAGAAAGCTGAGCACCAAAGAATTGATGCTTTTGAACTGTGGTGTTGGAGAAGACTCTTGAGAGTCCCTTGGACTGCAAGGAGATCCAACCAGTCCATTCTGAAGGAGATCAGCCCTGGGATTTCTTTGGAAGGACTGATACTAAAGCTGAAACTCCAGTACTTTGGCCACCTCATGTGAAGAGTTGACTCATTGGAAAAGACTCTGATGCTGGGAGGGATTGGAGGCAGGAGGAGAAGGGGACGACAGAGGATGAGATGGCTGGATGGCATCACCGACTCGATGGACGTGAGTTTGAGTGAACTCCGGGAGATGGTGATGAACAGGGAGGCCTGGCGTGCTGCGATTCATGGGGTCGCAGGAAGTCGGACGTGACTGAACTGAACTGAATCTGCTACTAAACCTTTTTTTTTTTTTTTTACCACTTTATTTTTTTAGTTGAAGGATGATTGCTTTACAGAATTTCATGGTTTTCTGTCATACATCAACAAGAATCAATCATGGGTATACCCATGTCCCATCCCTCTTGGACCTCCCTCCCATCTCCTTCCCCATCCCACCCTTTTGGGCTGTCACAGAGCCCCTGTTTGAGTTATAGCAAATTCCCACTGCCTATCTCTTTTACATATGGTACTATAAATTGTCATGTTACTCTCACCATAATCTCACCTTCTCCCTTCTCCACTCCTCCAGTGTCCAGTGTTCTCTATGTGTGTTTCTCCATTGCTTCCCTGAAAATTAATTCATCAGTAGCATCTTTCTAGATTCCATATATATGCATCAGTATACAATATCTATATTTCTCTTTCTGACTTACTTCACTCTGTATAATAGGCTCTAGATTTGTCCATCTCATTAGAATGGACTCAAATGTGTTCCTTTTATGACTGAGTCGTATCCATTGAATATATGTATCATAGCTTCTTAATTCTTTCATCTATCAACGGACAGCTAGGTTTTCCCCATGTTCTAGCTATTGTAAATAGTGCTGCAGTGAGCATTGGGGCACAGGTGTCTTTTTCAATTTTGGTTTCCTCAGGATATATGCCTAGGAGTGGGATTTCTGGGTCATATGGTATAAACCTAACTATTGTGCCCTTAATTTTAGTTCTTATAACTTCTACTCATGGGTTCCAGGAACCTATTGAAATTCCCAATCCCTATTTCTAATATATATTAATATTAATGATATTTTTAAAAAATTCTGTTTGAAAATATAATAGCTGTTGCATCTGTTTCAACAGCTCACTATTTTCCTCTGGGTTTTTGATAATTTTGTCCTGAATTTTAGCATGACTCATCATTTTATTAGATGTTGAGCATTTTGGATTAAAAAACATAAGAAGATATTATCTTCATCCTAAGAAGGTTAATCTTTCTTTTGGAATATAGGGAGCAAGCAAATCACTATAATCTTTCTAAGTATTTCTTTAGGTTTGTTTAGGCTGCTCTATTTCAGGCCTCTCTGGGCCATTCAGGGCAAGGCTGAGATGCTTTTCTCCACAGGATTTGAACTCCAGTGTTTCTCTTATCATTGAGTGGGTGCAAAAATGTTGGTCCAGATCTTTAGGCTCTGGGCTGCTGTCTCCTGCTGGGCTTATGGCAGTTTTACTCTGCCTTACATACAACTCCAAGGGTTCAGAGTTGTGTGTAAGAAGAGGTTGAAAAGAGATTTAGGACTTCATTTTCCAAGTTTCCTTCTCTTTGGGAGTCACTTCAAATCTCAACTTATTTGGATGCTCCAAGCTCGACATTTGTCTCCATAGAAGAAAGATGAGACTGCCACCACTTGCTAAGACTCTATGCCAAATGGGGATTAGACAGCACAAAGGATTTTTTCAGATTAGCCTGAAGAGGATGAAAAGTCAAGTGTAAACAGATAGAGATGATCAATTAATAATTGATACCAATACAAAGCTAAACATTCTTCAAAAGAATATAAAGTCTAAAGACTTGACAGCATGTTATTCAAAATTTCCACTATGCAGTAAAATATTACAAGACATGTAAAGAAATAGGAAAATGTTACCATAGTTAGGCTAAAAGGCAGCCAATAAAAAGCAACTCTGAGGTGATCTATAGATTGGATTTAGCAAAGATGCCTTTGAAGTACCCATTAAAAATATATCCAATTAATGATTTTTCTTTTTCTTTTATAAAAGTTGTATTATTGAGAGAAGATTGACTTATAACATTATATAAGTTTTATGTGTATGACAAATTTCTACTTCTGTAGCGATGTGTCTGTTGGCCATCTGTATTTCTTCTTTGGAAAACGTCTAGTCAGCCCCTCTGCCCATTTTAAAATCAGGTTGTTTGCTTTTTATTGTTGAGTTGTATGCGTTTTCAATAATACTTTGATATTAACCCCTTCGCAGTTATATCATTTGTAACTATATTCTCCCATTCAGTAGGGTGTCTCTCTGTTTCCTTTACTGCACAGAAGCTTTGATGTAATCTCATATCTTTTCTTTTGCTTTTGTTTCCCTTGCCTAAGGAATCAAATCTAGAAAGATATTGCTAAACCATGTCAAAGAGCATACTGCCTACGTTTCCTTCTAGGAGTTTTATGGTTTCAAGTCTTGCATTCAAGGTTTAATCCATTTTGAGTTAACTTTTTGTGTATGGTGTGAGATAGAGGTCTAATTTCATATTTTTGCATGTGGCCATCCAGTTTTCCCAGTACAATTTTTTTTTTTTTTAATTGGAGGCTAATTGCTTTAAAATATCATGGTGGTTTTTGCCATACATTCACATGAATCAGCCATGGGTGTACCATTTTTTGAAGAGATTATTGTTTCTCCAGCCTATGTTCGTTACTGTTGGTCATAAATTAATTGTCCATAAACCCATTGATCATGGTGTATGATCCTTTTGTTGTACTGTTGAACTCTATTTGCTAATATTTTGCTGATGATTTTTGCACCTATATTTGTTGGAAATATCTGCTTCTGGTACCAGGGTGATGTTGGCCTCATAAAATGAAATAGAAAACATTCCTCCTCTTCAATTTTTTGGAATAGTTTGAGAGGGATATGAATTAAGTCTTCTTTGAATGTTTAGTAGATTTCACTTGTGAAGCCATCTAGTCCTAGACTTTTAGGGAGTTTTTTGATTACATCGATTTTGATTACATTTTTTATTAGATTTTTTATTACATTGCATTCTCTGTATTATAGTGACCACTGTAGTGATCATTGTAGTGATCTGTCTATTCAGATTTTCTTTCTTCATGATTCAAACTTGGAGGATTATATGCTTCTAAGAATTTGTCCATTTCTTCTGGATTTTCTAATTTGTTGACAAATAGTTGTTTATTGTATTCTCTAACAATTTTTTGTATTTCTGTGGTATCTGTTTAAAAACTTCCCTGGTGACTCAGACAGTAAAGAGTCTGCTTCCAATGCAGGAGACTCAGGTTTGATCCCTGGGTTGGGAAGATCCCCTGGAGAAGGAAATGGCAACAATGGTATCTGTTGTTATTTCTCATCTTTCATTTCTGATTTTATTTATCAAGGACTTTCTCTTTTTTCCTTTGTGAGCTTACCTAATCGTTTGTCAATTGAGTTTATCTTTTCAAAAACAGCTCTTAGTTTTAATGACCTTTTCTATTGTCTTTTTAATCTCTATTTTATTTATTTCTGCTCTGATCTTTATTATTCACTTCCTTCTACTAACTTTGGGCTTCATTAGTTCTTTCCCTGGTTTCTATAAGTGTAAGTTTAGATTCTTTATTTGAGATTTTTCTTGTTCCTTGAAATGAATGAGAGATGATATAAAAGATAAAAGGGCAGAATTAGGATCATTTTATTAAAATATTCTCACATTGCCTATATAGTACTGGCACGCCACTCCAGTACTCTTGGCTGGAAAATCCCATGGACGAAAGAGCCTGGTAGGCTGAAGTCCATGAGGTCGCAAAGAGTCGGACACGACTGAGTGACTTCACTTTCATTTTTCATTTTCCTGCATTGGAGAAGGAAATGGCAACCCACCCCAGTGTTCTTGCCTGGAGAATCACAGGGACGGGGGAGCCTGGTGGGCTGCCGTCTATGGGGTGGCACAGAGTTGGACACGACTGAAGTGACTTAGCAGCAGCAGCAGCAGCAGTATATGATTATTTGAAAGTAGACTTGAATCAGGTATAAATGTATATTGTGAACTCTAGAGAAACCACTAAAAATATAAAATATGAAGTATGACCAATGTTCTAAAAAAGAAGAAAAATAGAATCATACAAAATTCTCCGTTAAAACAACAAAGGCGAAAAAACAGTGGAAGGCAAAAATAGGAACAAAAACAAGAGAAAGAAATAGAAAACAAACCAAATATGGCAGATACTAAGGCACTATATCAGCAATCATTTCAAATGTCAAAAGTATAAAAGTGGTGTAAATATACCAGTAAAATACAGAAATTATCAGAGTGTTTCAAAAACAATCAGATCAGATCAGATCAGATCAGTCACTCAGTCGTGTCCGACTCTTTGAGACCCCATGAATCACAGCACGCCAGGCCTCCCTGTCCATCACCAACTCCCGGAGTTCACTCAGACTCACGTCCATTGAGTCAGTGATGCCATCCGGCCATTTCATCCTCTGTCGTCCCCTTCTCCTCTTGCCCCCAATCCCTCCCAGCATCAGAGTCTTTTCCAATGAGTCAACTCTTCGCATGAGGTGGCCAAAGTACTGGAGTTTCAGCTTTAGCATCATTCCTTCCAAAGAAATCCCAGGGCTGATCTCTTTCAGAATGGACTGATTGGAGCTCCTTGAAGTCCAAGGGACTCTCAAGAGTCTTCTCCAACACCACAGTTCAAAAGCATCAATTCTTCGGCGCTCAGCCTTCTTCACAGTCCAACTCTCACATCCAGTACATGGACATCACCAGATGGTCAACACCGAAATCAGATTGATTATATTCTTTGCAGCCAAAGATGGACAAGCTCTATACAGTCAGCAAAAACAAGACCAAGAGCTGACTGTGGCTCAGACCATGAACTCCTTATTGCCAAATTCAGACTGAAATTGAAGAAAGTAGGGAAAACCACTAGACCATTCAGGTATGACCTAAATCAAATCCCTTATGATTATACAGTGGAAGTGAGAAATAGATTTAAGGGCCTAGATCTGATAGATAGAGTGCCTGATGAACTATGGAATGAGGTTTTTGACATTGTACAGGAGACAGGGATCAAGACCATTCCCATAGAAAAGAAATGCAAAAAAGCAAAATGGCTGACCAGAGAGGCCTTACAAATAGCTGTGAAAAGAAGAGAAGTGAAAAGCAAAGGAGAAAAGGAAAGATATAAACATCTGGATGCAGAGTTCCAAAGAATAACAAGAAGAGATAAGAAAGCCTTCTTCAGCGATCAGTGCAAAGAAATAGAGGAAAACAACAGAATGGGAAAGACTAGGGATCTCTTCAAGAAAATCAGATACCAAAGGAACATTTCATGCAAAGATGAGCTTGATAAAGGAAAGAAATGGTATGGACCTAACAGAAGCAGAAGATATTAAGAAGAGGTGGCAAGAATACACAGAAGAACTGTACAAAAAAGATCTTCATGACCCAGATAATCACAATGGTGTGATCACTGAGCTAGAGCCAGACATCCTGGAATGTGAAGTCAAGTGGGCCTTAGAAAGCATCACTATGAACACAGCTAGTGGAGGTGATGGAATTCCAGTTGAGCTATTCCAGTCCTGAAAGATGATGCTATGAAAGTGCTGCACTCAATATGCCAGCAAATTTGGAAAACTCAGCAGTGGCCACAGCACTGGAAAAGGTCAGTTTTCATTCCAATCCTAAAGAAAGGCAATGCCAAAGAATGCTCAAACTACCACACAATTGCACTCATCTCACACACTAGTAAAGTAATGCTCAAAATTCTCCAAGCCAAGCTTCAGCAATGTGTGAACCATGACCTTCCTGATGTTCAAGCTGGTTTTAGAAAAAGCAGAGGAACCAGAGATCAAATTGCCAACATCCGCTGGATCATGGAAAAAGCAAGAGAGTTCCAGAAAAACATCTATTTCTGCTTTATTGACTATGTCAAAGCCTTTGACTGTGTGGATCACAATAAACTCTGGACAATTCTGAAAGAGATGGGAATACCAGACCACCTGATCTGCCTCTTGAGAAATCTGTATGCAGGTCAGGAAGCAACAGTTAGAACTGGACATGGAACAACAGACTGGTTCCAAATAGAAAAAGGAGTATGTCAAGGCTGTATATTGTCACCCTGTTTATTTAACTTATATGCAGAGTACATCATGAGAAACGCTGGGCTGGAATCAAGTTGGAATCAAGATTGCCAGGAGAAATATCAATAGCCTCAGATATGCAGATGACACCACCCTTATGGCAGAAAGTGAAGAGGAACTCAAAAGCCTCTTGATGAAAGTGAAAGTGAAGAGTGAAAAAGTTGGCTTAAAGCTCAACATTCAGAAAACGAAGATCATGGCATCTGGTCCCACCACTTCATGGGAAATAGATGGGGAAACAGTGGAAACAGTGTCAGACTTTATTTTTCTGTGCTCCAAAATCACTACAGATGGTGACTGCAGCCATGAAATTCAAAGATGCTTACTCCTTGGAAGGAAAGTTATGACCAACCTAGATAGCATAATCAAAAGCAGAGACACTACTTTGCCAGCAATAAACAATACCCAACTGTATGTTGTCTATAAGAAACCCAACTTAAATATAAAGATACATATAGATTAAATGTAAATTGAAGGAGAAAAATAAACTAATTTAACACTAATTTTAAAAAAGGAGTAATTTCAGATAGAGCAAATTTCAAAGCAAGAACAATATAGGGGTGGATGGAGAAGGGTATACATAATTTTATACATAATTATACATAATTTATACATAATTTATACATAATTATAAAGCAGTTAATTCTCCAACATGCCATTTTGTGTCTTGCACCTAATAACAGAGAGTCAAAATGCCTGTAACAAAAATGAATATGATTGCAAAGAAAAATAGATAAATCCACTATCATAGTTGGAAATTTTAATATCTCAGTCAGAAATGAATATATTCATCCAGCAGAAAATCAGGAAGGACAGAGCTGAACTCAACAGCATTAATTAACTGGATATATACAGACCACTTAATTCAAGAACACTAGAATGCATATTCCTCCCAAGCTCACCTGGAACAGTAACCACAATAGACTATATTCTGGGTCACAAGACATAAAATGCCAAGTTTAGAAGAATATAAATCATACACTGTCTGCTCTCAGACCCCATGGAATTAAACCAGAAATTGATAACAGTAAAATAACTGGAAAAATCTCAAAATATGCGGAAAAGTAACAATGTACTTTTATATAACACATGGGTCAAAGAAGAAATTTTGAGAGAAATTTAAAAATATTTTGAACTAAATGAAGATTAAAGCCCAACTTAAAAAAATTTACATGATGCAGTGAATGTAGTGCTTAGATGGAAATTTAGAGCATTGAATGCGTATATCAGAAAAAAAAATCAAAAATCAGTCATCTAAGTGTCCAGTTTAGAAGTATATAAAAAAGAACATATTACATGCAAAGTAAACAGAAGAAACGTAGTAATAATTGGAGCTGAAATAAATGGAATTAAAAGCAGGAAATCAATTGAGAATATCAATATAATAGAAATATAGCTCTCTAAAAAGGTCAACAAAATTGATAAGCCTCTAGGCAGCCTAAGTAAAAAAAATTTTTAAGGGAGAGGACACAAATTACTAGTATTATAAATGAAAGAGGGACCTCACTATATATCTTTTACACTTTGAAAGGATAATAAAATAATTTTATGAACAACTCAGTGCCCACACATTTGATAATCTAGATCAAACCAACCAATTTTTGGAAAGGCATAATTTGCCACTTGTCATGCACGAAGAAATAGTCAATCTCAATAGGTCTATATCCATTAAAAACTGGATCCATAATTAATAAACTTTCATAAGAGATAACACAGATGTGTCCACTGGTGAGTTCTACCAAATATTTAAGGAAGAAATTATTCCAGTTCTATACAATCTCTTTCAGAGGATAGAAACAAATGAAAGTCTTCCTAACTCATTCTCTGACACTAGCATCACCCTGATATCTAGAACCAGATGGGAATTCTGCAAGAAAAAAAATTATGGAACAATATTTCCTATGACTATGGAAACAAATATCCTCAGCAAAAATATTAACAAACTGAATTCAACAATGTCTAAAAATAATTATGAGCTATGATTTTCTTGAGACTTTTTCCCCAGGTACATAAGCCTAATTAAATATTTAAAAATCACTTTATGTAATATATTAAACCAACAGGCTAAAGGAGAAAAATCACATGATCAATCATATCAATAGATGTATAAAAAGATGGATTTTAAATAACCAAATCCAATACTCATTCATGATCCCCTCCCCCACCAAAAAAAACCTCTAGGTAACTATAAACAGAGAAGAAATTCCTCAACAAAGAATAGCTACAAAACATCTACAGATAACATAATATTTAATGGTGAGAAACCTGAAGCTTTCCCATTAAGATCAGATACCAGGCAATAATGTTTCCTCTCACAACTACTTTTCACCATCATACTAGAAGTTCTAGCTAATGCAATAAAACAAGAAAGGGAAATAAAAGGCACACATATTGGGAAGAAAGAAAACTGTTTTTCTTCCTAGATGATATGACTACCTATGTAGAAAGTCCTAAGGGATCAAAAACAACAAAAACCAAAACCTCCTGGCATTAATAACCAACTTTAGCAAGGTTGCAAGATACAAGGTTAAATCCATCACTTTGGTATATACTAGCAATGGAAAGGTAGAATTTCAAATTAAAACACAAAACCAATTATAGTTGCACCCCAAAATGAAATACTTAGGTATAAATCTAACATAATATGTACAATATCTATATGAGTAAAACTACAAAATTCAGATGAACAAAATCAAAGAAGAACTATATAAATGCAGAGATACTCCATGTTTATGGACAGAAGATTCAACATAAGATTAGATTTTGAATGAGAAGAAGATTCATTCAAAATGTCAGTTCTTCCCAAATTGACTTATATATTCAATGAATCCCAACCAAAATCCCAGAAAGTTATTTTATAGATCAGCTCACCAAAGCTACTCCACACTGGACATGTACTCAGTTGCTCCATTGTGTGTGACTCTTTGCAACCCCAAGGACTGTAGCCCTCCAGGCTCCTTTGTCTATGGGATTTTCCAGGCAAGAATAATAGTGTGGGTCACCATTTCCTCCTCCAGGGGATCTTCCAGACCCAGGGATTGAATCCATATCTCAAGTCTCCTGGCATTAGCAGGTGGGTTCTTTACCACTAGAACCACCTGGGAAGACCATAGATACCAACAAACTGATTCTAAAGTTTATATGGAGAGCCCAAAGACCCTAAATCCAATTTAATATAGAAGGAGAGAAACAAAGTTGGAGGACTGATACTACCCGACTTCAAGATTTATTATAAAGCTATAGTAATCAAAACATATGGTACCGGCCAAAGAGTAAAGAAAGAGATTGATGGAATAGGATAGAGATTCCCCAAATAGACCCAAATGGCAACCCACTCCAGTACTCCTGCCTGGAAAATTCCATGGACAGAGGAGCCTTGTAGGCTACAATCCATGGGGTTGCAAAGAGTCGGACACGACTGAGCGGCTTCACTTCATTTCAAATATAGTCAACTGATCTCTGACTAAGGTGCAAAGACAATACCTTGGAGCAAGAATAATTTCTTCAACAAACTGTATTGAAATGAATGGACAAAAAAATGATATTGAAATGAAAGCAAAAAGCCAACAAACAAAAAAACAAAAAAGGAATCTATTCAGAGACCTTACATCCTTAACAAAAATTAACTCAAAATCAATCTCAGACCTAAATGTGAAACACAAATTATAAAACTAGAAGACATCATAGAAGAAATTAAATGACTTAGGTATGGCAATGACTTCCTAGAAATAAAGTCATGATGCACAAAAGAGAGGATTGAAAAGTTTGTCTTCTACTCTCTGAGAGACGTTGACAGATATGAAGACAAGCCACAGATTGAGAGAAAATATTTTCAAACAACACATTTGATAAAGGGCTATTGTGTAAAATATACAAAGAACTCTTAAAACTCAATGGAAAAGTAAAAAAATGTATTAAAAATGTATTACAAAGATCTTAATAGACACATCACTAAAGCAATGTTTGAGGTTTAAAAAAAAATCTGTACTAATAAAAAAAAAAGAAAAAAAAGAAAAGATACATGGATCTCAAAAAAAAAAAAAAGAAAAAGAAAATATACAGATAGCAAATAAGCATATGAAAAGATGCTCCATATCATGTCATTAGGGTAATTAGAATCAAAACAGCAGTGAGATATCCCTACATACCTATTAGAATAGCTAAAATCTGGAAAACTGATATGCTGATGAGTATGTGAAACAAGGCTGTCATTCATTTCTGGTAGAAATGCAAAATGCTATAGTCACTTTGGAAGACAGTTTGGCTGTTTCTTAGAAAACTAAACATATTCTTATGATCTAACAATCACATTCCTTGATATTTATCCTAAAAAAGTTGAAAACTATCTGCACACAAAAGCATTCACATTCTTTTTAGCAGATTTATTTATAATTGATAAGACTTAGAATCAATCAAAACATTCTTCAGTTAGTGAATGGATAAATAAACTGTGGTACATCCAGATAATGGAATATTATTCAACAGTAAAAAGAAATTAGTTGTTAAGCCATAAAAATACATTTTGTTGTCCCTGTTTAGTCTCTAAGTCATATCTGACTCTTTGCAACTCCATGGACTATAGCCAGCCAGGCTCCTCTGTCCATGGGATGGAGGAACCATGATGCATATTACTGTGTGAAAGAAACCAATCTTAGAAGGCTACATATTCTATTATTCCAACTATATAACATTCTGAAAAAGGCAAAACTTTGGATACAGTGAAAAGGTCAGTGGGTGCTGGAAATTAAGGACAGATGAATAGTTCAGAAAATAGAGGATTCAGTGAATCTATCCCTTATGATAATATAAGGGTGGATACATATCAGAGACATTTGTCTAAACCAATAGAACACACAACTCACCAAACTTCTGCTTGTATCTCATTAAGCAGAAAAGGATTACATAACAATGAGTGTCTGCAAGATGGTACTTGGAAATTAAAATTTTTAGCAGAGCACTTTGCTGACTTCTGTTAAATAAATCAGGTTTATTCAGTTTTATGTTTCTTCTTTGGCCAACTTCTACAAATTATTTTTTTGAAAATTGCCATCTTATCTCAATTTTCAAATTTAATGGCATAAAATGTTTCAAAAGTAATATCCTTTTATTTTTCAAATGTCTACTCAATTAGAATCATAATACTTTATTAATTCCTAATTTGGTTATTTGTGCCTTCTCTCTCTTATTCCTTGAATGATTTTGCCAGCAGTTTACCTATTTTAATTTTCTTTACAAAGAATTGGTGTTAGAGAGAAATATATTCTTCATGCTTTATATTTCAACATTAGGAAAATACAAGGGACTAAAGATAAATTTGCTGCCTCCATTTCCCAATGTGTTAATTATAACTTTAATTATGAATATACTTTTAGTATATGTTAATATATAGGATTTCCCCATAACTCAGATGGTAAAGAATGTGCCTGCAATGCAGGAGACCTGGGATCAGTCCCTGGCTTGGGAAGATCCCCTGGAGAAGGAAATGGCAACCCACTCCAGTATTCTTGCCTGGAGAATCCCATGGACAGAGGAGCCTGGCAGGCTACAGTCTGTGGGGTTGCAATGAGCTGGACACGACTGAGTAACTAACACTACTAATGTATAATGGTTAATATTTGCTGTAAAATTTTAATTAAATTTTGAATATTATTAAATAATGAATGTTATTCATAGAGATAAAAAATAAGACTATTAGCTACTGTGAAAGACAAGTTTTTAGCACTCTGTAATTGCTGTTTCTCCTTCCACTCCTTCTCATTTTTGAATATCTTCTTCTCATTATTGATATTGATTTTTATAGGAGCTGGAGTGTTAAATAATCAAAGGAAGAAGGTGAAAGAATCAGAAGCAAGTCCTTGGGTTTCATATCACAGTAGGAACAGCGGGAGAGGTATGTACAATGATTTTGACCTGTAAAGCTATTAGCTAGAACTGAAGTTGTGTCTCGATGTTCCCTCAACTTCAAAAAGAAAATTTATGAATTTAACCTCAATACCATTTTCAAATACACGTTTTATCATGTACCTTCAGTGGCTGGAGTTGCACCACAAGTTAATTCAACTTTGCTCAGTTTCATAATCAAGTTTTTTATCATGTACTATATGCCATAATAAATAACTCTAACTGCCTAAGAACACATTTGATTAGATGAACTTGTGTGTGTGTTTGTGAGAGAGAGAGAAAGGGGAAGGTGACTTGTGTTAAATGTGTGACAATTTTAATTAAATTTGAGAGAGGTCATTTTTTTTTTTAATGACCCCATTTTTCTGTCTCTTCTAATTTCAGAAATTGTGATTCAAATAGAAAAACAGATAATAGACCTATGAAGTCAGGGGTTCTGGAATGCTGAAATTATTAGGTGACATGCAGCCTTAAGTCTAATGTATGATAGATACAAAGTGATAAATTTCTGCAGGCACAAATATTACTGAATCTCTATTTGGAACAAATAAACAAACCAAACCCTGTAAAACCATTTTTCCCTTTTTCATTCCCAGAGCATTTAAGAAGAAATACACAGTTAAAAGCATTAGGTTATCCATGGAGACATCTAAAATGTTTCTTTCATTTCACTCTCCGCAGCAGAGGCTTTTGGCCTCAAGAGTGGAGTGAATGCCTCCCACAGCTGCACTCTGTAGTCCTTTTTAAAATCTACCACCTGAATTGAACATAATAGGCTTAACACCTCAGACACTCCAGGGGGCAGAAATCCTTGCTTTTCTAAGTAAGAGCTATCTCCTGTCAGCCTATGGAAACATTACAGAAAATAGAAAGTGTCTATAGAAATCTCAACTAAAACCGGTGCTCCTATGAGACTAACGATTCTGTATATTGTTTTTGACATTTGCATATGTTCTGTGATGCATTGATGCTATCTACAAACATCTTTGCTTTATAAAAATGTTCTAACCAATCCACTTAATTCCTGCAGATACTTTATACTATACATCAGTTTGTAATACCATTTTCAAATGATCAACGTGAAACTGAATCTGATAATAACTGACCACTTGAAATAAATGCTACTATGAATTTTCTTCTAATGGTTCTCTCAAATTTCCTTATGTTACAGGTTCAAAATTTTCCATGAAATTCCTTAAAAGCCCCATGATTAAATAAGTTTGGAAAATGATCTATTAGCTCTGTCTTTAATATAAAGTCTCTAAATAGGAAAGAAGTAAAGAAAAATATTTAATTATATCATTCCAGTCTTCTCCCTTAGCAAATATTCTCCCTGACACTACACTCCTCAAATAAACATGTGAATATCATGTATCATTGATTTTTTTTGTAAGTACATTTTGGGAAATAATTAGTGCTACGATGAAGATTCATATTTACATATACATTTTAAAGACTCTAAAATTGGCTTTAGGAATTGTTTTTGATTATTTTATTTGCTTTGATAGTGTACTATGAGAGATGAGTAATGAAAATGACAAACACACCCACATGATGATTCTGCTCAATGTGCATATCCACTGCTGCTGCTGCTGAGTCACTTCAGTCATGTCCGACTCTGTGCGACCCCATAGACGGCAGCCCACCAGGCTCCCCCGTCCCTGGGATTCTCCAGGCAAGAACACTGGAGTGGGTTGCCATTTCCTTCTCCAATGCATGAAAGTGAAAAGTGAAAGTGAAGTTGCTCAGTCATGTCCGACCCTCAGCGACCCCATGGACTGCAGCCTACGAGGCTCCTCTGTCCATGGGATTTTCCAGGCAAGAGTACTGGAGTGGGGTGCCATTGCCTTCAAGACCTAAAAACAATTAGTTTAGGGCAAACATTTATAGACTAAGATTTGAGTGGTGTCATTCAGTGCTAAACAGCATGGCAGACTTTTAATGACAGTTAAAAATCAAAAGCAGAAAGTGGTTGGGGAAAAAAAAAAAAAGAAAGTGGTTGAAACAGCATGATCAATTCATTTGTTATTTACTAAAATACTCAATTCTCTATCTAGTATGTATTATCTACATACAGAATGACTGCTGTAGAGTCAGTATGCAATAAGATTAATCATTATGATGATTTTAATATTATATTAAGAAAAAACTGAAGCCTGGATCACTCATATATTGTTGATAGGCATGTAAAATGATAGAACTACTCTGGGAATAGGGTCATAACTTCTTAAAAAGTTAAGCATGCACATACCATTAAAGTCAGCAATCCCACTCCTAGCTATTAACTCTAGACAACATAGATGGACCTCAAGGGTATTATTCTAAGTTAAATAAGTCAGACAGAGAAAGCCAATGTATGGTTGCACTCATATGTGAAACAAACAAGATAAATGAACAAACCAAACAAATATAAACACACAGATACAGAGAACAGAGTAGTGGCTACCAGATGGAAAGAGGCTTAAGGGGAGGGCAAAATGGGTAAGGGGAGTCAGCTGCATAGTGTCAAATGGAAAAAAAACTTTTGGTGGTGAGCACAGTGTGGTAGACACAGAATCAAAATGTATTGTTGTACACATGACCCTTACATACTGTTATAGGCCAGTGTCACCTCAGTAAAAATAAAGAAGTAAAAGCACACGTTACTAGCAAAAAAAAAAGAAAGAAAGAAAGAAAAGAATAACTCGGATAGGTCTCAAATGTATTATGCTAAGTGAATATAGTCAGAGTCAAAAATTGCTTACCATGCGATTCCACTAAAATAAAATTATGAAACAGGCAAAATAGATAAAGGACAGATAGGTGATCGCCAGAGATTAGAGCTGTAAGGTGGATCTGATAAAAATTACGTAGTGGAAAGACACTTTTTGAAGTGAGGGATCTGTTGTGTATCCTAACCATGGTGATAGTTACATAATACAACTCACTGATTTGTCATATCTCCCAGAATTCTGGGGGGAAATGTGAATTTTACTGTATGTAAATTGAAAAATCAGTATATATCACCTGTGATTAATTATAAAAACTAAATAAATGGCAACATGATATTTATTTAGAAAGTAGTCTCCCCAAATATATTTAGCATAATGCCTTTTTAAAAAAATATATACTGAAAATAAAATAAATAGTTATTAGAAATACATAGAAATTTGAACAACATTCAAAGAAAAAACAAAATCTTCTACCATCCTTAAGCTAAACTCATGGACAAGTAAATTGAGATTCTCTGGTATGTATTTGATGCTATACAGAGATGTATAGCATCTCTGGTATGTATTTGAACATGTATATTTTTCAGGAGTGGGTTCATTATTTTCCTCATGTTCACAAAGGAGTTCAAGAACAACAATAATAAAGAGAAACAACAAAAAGTAAAAGGTTAAGGGCCATCTGCTTTGAGGAAAGAACACTAAAATAAGACCTTAAGGCAATTCATGGTTTGTGCCATTTACCAGCTGTGTGGGCATATCACTTACCACCTCTGGGGAATCAATGATTTCTAAAGTCCTTGAAATTTCCATGATTCTAAGTCCAGAACCTTTCTCAAATGCAGGTTCCTCTGACAAATGCTTTAACAATAAATCACAGATATTCCTTCCTTGCTATCATCATCATGTGGTACAATAACCCAATTTGCTACAGTCAGAATTGTGGCCAGCTGACTGTAAAAGCTATAAAACACTCTTAGTCTTACTCCTAAAGGACACTGAAGACCTAGCGTGCACAGATTCTAACTCTTAGAGCAACTATTTTTTATGACATTTAGATTGAGCTTTCAAGGCCAGAGTTAAAAGAACACTTAATTTAGAAAGAAAATTGCTGTGGACAGCAATACAAAGTTCACACAGGGGGGAAAAATGATTGTTCTTCTCTGGTTATCTTTACATTCAGAGTAGAAGTAAAAGTAGGGAGAAATCACTCAAAGAAGATTTCTAACAATCTGTCACCCACTCAAACTCATGTCTTTCATAGTTTATTACATAAAAAGAAAACAAAAACCTTACTTTTGATATAAGAGATTTGAGTCTGTATAAAGATAACATTCAACAGGCAGCAGTATAACCTGGAGAATTATGACATAAGACTACCCTTTAGCTAGTGGTATTCAAACCGGATTCCTTAAAACCCAACCTTAATGGTAATTTTTTTGGGGAAACGAGAATCAAAATAGACAACACAAGAGGACACACCTTTTAATCAGAATTTTCTTTTTAACTATGATGATTACTTATAAGGTTTTGAATGAAAAATGTTTCAGCACTAGATAAATAAATAAATAATTGGTTTGAAAATTACAACTAGAAATCAGAATGAAATTAACAAGACCATGGTGGAATTATCATTAAGGAGGAGCTACCCGCTTAATGTCATGGGACTTGAAGATATAAAAGTCAGTCAGAACGTGCCCCTTGTTTTTCAAAGGGTAAACAGTACTATAAATCAAACTCCAAATAACTTACTCCACAGATTAACAAGCAATGTAAAATACGCTGATTTGCTAAAAGCATTTGGCTAGGGCACTGACCTCTGCTATGTTGTGTTCTATTGCTTTTGAATCATATTTTTACCAAGAATTGATTGCCCTTTTCATCAAGACCTGTTACATCACTGTAATTGTCAGCATAATTATGTAATTTAAATATCATATAAACAAATGAGTGAGTATACAGCATCTTTTCTATTAGTGTTTTTGAAATGTTATATAGTTGTGAGGTACTAAAAAAAGGTTGCTTGCCAAAATTAAAGTAAACAAGGCAAGTCTTAAAATCTGGAAAATGTATAAAATATAGGAATTTCTGAATTAGAGCTCTTTTCACTCCACTTTTGAGAAAATAAAACTAGATGTGTTTTTTGTGTGAGAGATGGACACAGACAGATGTCACACTCAAAGGAAATGCCTTCTCCCCAGACTGACCATTAAATGTACATTTATATTATTTAAACTAAAATAAAATGTTTAAGAGATTTATACATCCTTACTTCTTTGTTACTTCAAATAACATTTTTAAACAACCAATCAACTCTTATATCCCAAGAGTTGGGTAAGACAGCTTCTACTCTATATGTCAAGAAGGGAATATATTTAAGTGGGAATTTTCTAGCATTAGATAAAATGAATGAAAGAGATTTTGAGACCCTCTTTTTTTTTTTTAATCGGGAAAAGTATTCCTGCAAAATGACCCTTAATATGTAAGGAGGTATGGTGAGTTTCTAGCAAAACAGTCTTAATGTTTGTATGGCAAGCATAAACATGAAATCCAGAACGTACTAACAGTTCAAAACTTCCGTTTCCAGTAATGATTTAGCACACCACATTCAGAATGCACTAAAAAAAGTTGCTGCTCAAATAGAGCAGCAGAAAGGAGATTGGGGTGTGTCTTCACTCCATGCATCTCACCATAAGCTTCTCTAGTGGGTGTCGGGTAAAGTGGGTGCCGTTGGTGCCTTACTCAGGTTCCATTTTCCTGGTTGCTGCACTCATTAGTGAAGGGTTGTGAGTCATGAAGCTGCTTCCTCCTTGAAAGAAGTAACCACAGAGAGATAGAAAGCCCCTAGCTTGGAGAGCTCTGCTCAGCTACAGATCACAATGATTAAATGGCTTGAAGGTATTGGTCAGGTTCCATGTATTGGAATGAACCAGAAAAGAATTCCTAGGAGTGGATATTGAGGCTGTTGGATCAAGCAGGGAGATGGATAGTGGAGAGTTTGTCAATAAGGAGGTTTTAACATAGCTCCAGGATGATTCTAACGTGCTGCAAGATGGCTCTTGAAAGCAGTGTACATGATAAATCGCTTCAGTCAAATCCAACTCTTTTTGACCGTATGGACTGTAGCCCACCAGGCTCCTCTGTCCATGGGATTCTCCAGGCAAGAATGCTGGAGTGGGTTGCCATGCCCTCCTCCAGGGGATCTTCCCAAACCAGGGATCAAATCTTCTTCTCTTGTGTCTCCTGCATTGGCAGGCAGGTTCTTTACTACTAGTACCACCTGGGAAGCCCTCCTTGAAAGCAGCAGCTCACGGGAAATGAAGCGGAGAAAACCAGCAAACTGGAAGAAGGAATCTGTGCTCCACTTCCTAGGCCATTAGGCTTTGTGCATCTGGAGGCTCCAATTCCTAGAGCAGGGCTGTTTTTACCAGGGGTCGTGGTAAGAGCCTTCCCAAATCTATGAATTTTACAGCTCTCTGGTCACTTCTCATACCAGTAGGAAAGTAATCAGACAAGTTACCATACTGCCATGGTGTTAAACCTCGTTATCATTAGGAGGTAGGGCTGCTGCTAAATTGTAGTGACAAGCAGGAATTTATGTGGCACAGAAGTGATTTATTAGGCTGTCTCTTGGTATGTTATGCCCGTGGAAAGTGTAACTAAGCAAATTTCACAACTACAGCCTGATGAAAGGATATGGTAACTGGTGCCTCATGATGAGTGATCAAAGTCTTCATTTGCCCAATGAGTAAGTCACACAGCACTAACCAAAGGGGAAGGAAATTTAGAATGTGTCATGCAGGAGGGAGATGCTCAATATCAGTTATAATCTCAGGACCAACTAAAGCATTAGGAACCATAGTTAACCTACTAACTCTCCTCTGAAAAATTTCCACAGGATTATGATGAATTATAGTCCTGGAGAACCTGGCTTGGGTGGTGTGAACATAATATGAGAAGCTTGATAACAAAGTGTCTATAGCCAATAAAACTAGTGTTCTGACCAGCTTCACTTTACCATCCAGCGCACCCACCCCCAGCGGATGTGAGGGTTGGCTGACAACAATGACCAAGTTGCCCCTTTTCCGGAAAATTTCTCCTGGCTGAATAAGAGCCACCTTGATCACTTTGATATGCTCCTCTTATCCCTCCTCCCTCAATATAGGATTGTGAGATTATGATCTCAAGAGCTGTTCTAGAGTTTTACTATGAGATTTGACTAAAGCTAGTCTCCACCTGAGAACATGTTTCTGCTTGCTTGACTTTTTTTTTTTTTACTCAAATTTGCATTCCTAACTCTTCTTGTCTCAAGAGCAACTTCTTAATAAATCATTTGAATAAGAATCCTCACTCAAGGCTCTGCTTCTCAGGAAACCTCTGTAAGACATGAGCTACTAATTTTTTATTTGCTTGCTGCTGCTGCTGCTAAGTCGCTTCAGTCGTGTCCGACTCTGTGCGACCCCATAGATGGCAGCCCACCAGGCTCTGCCATCCCTGGGATTCTCCAGGCAAGAACATTGGAGTGGGTTGCCATTTCCTCCTCCAATGCATGACAGTGAAAAGTGAAAGGGAAGTCGCTCAGTCGTGTCCGACTCTTAGCAACCCCATGGACTGCAGCCTACCAGGCTCCTCCGTCCATGGGATTTTCCAGGCAAGAGTACTGGAGTGGGGTGCCATTACCTTCTTCCTTTTTATTTGCTTAGGGTATGCTAAATAACCTTTCCTTTTGCATTGTACTGACTTTTATTAGTTATTTTTTAAAATATAATAAGAATCCAATCTTTACTTCTCTGTATTTCTTATATCATCAAAAATGAACAAAAACACAGACTTGGAGAACCAAATACTGTGGATATTCAGTTTTTTAAAAATCCTCAAATTACTATTTCTTTTCTCTTAGAACATACCTGCATGAATTAAGGGTTTTGTATTATTTGACGATGCTCCTCTTTTGCACAACACGTGTCTTCTCATGAAGAGAAGATATGCACTGCTCAGAAACCAGGGAACCAATAAAGTTAAGGCTGTTCAAACCCAGTTCCTTGGGCTCCTAAGTGGGAAGCACTGGTTGCAAACTCTCCGCTGTTGATTTCCAAACAAACTGTTTGTTTTCCTCCATTTAGATATGGTATATCTTTAACATTTCTGGAGCATTTTAGGAGTGTGGGTAAATTCTTTCCATAACCTGCTTGCGATAGTAGTGTCAGACACTTGAAAGAAGCCGGTATTAATACTGAGGATGTATCTACTTCAGTAATACTTTCAAGGTTATACTCACACAGAAGTATTAATCTTTATTCTGCCAACCTCAAAACTTTCTCTGGAAACTCCATGCTGACGACAGCCAACTTTTGTACTTTTATCTTTGCATTCAAGCCACAAAGGCAGAATCATAGCAAATTTTATCAACAGAAATTGGTGAGATAGGCTTATACAATTACTGAAAATTTTAAAGTGACTTGGCATGTTCCACACAAATTGACAAAGTTCTCACTTTATCTGAATCTATACTTTCGACCAACCCAAGGGGAAGGAAATTTGAAGTAGGGTGGAATTGAAGTGGGAGTCACAGAGCTGTGGAGTGAGTTGGACCCAGTGATCTGCAAAACCCAGCTGCACCAGGCTATAGAACCCTATGACCTTTTGGAGATTGTTCTAAACATTCCCTATTGTTTACAACACAAATGAGTGGTTACATGAGAGTGTGTCACTTGGAGATTTATGCAGCCATGAAATTAAAAGATGCTTGCTCCTTAGAAGGAAAGTTATGACACAACTAGACAGCCTATTGAAAAGCAGAGACATCACTTTGCTGACACAGGTTCATACAGTCAAAGCTATGGTTTTTCCAGTAGCGATGTACAGATATGAGAGTTGGACCATAAAGAAGGCTGAGTGCCAAAAAATTGATGCTTTTGAACTGTGGTGCTGGAGAACACTCTTGAGGGTCCCTTGGAAAACAAAGAGATCAAAGCAGTCAATCCTGAAGGAAATCAATCCAGTGAATCCTGAATATTCACTGGAAGGACTGATGCTGAAGCTCCAATACTTTGGCCACCTGATGGGAAGTGCTGACTCATTGGAAAAGATCCTGAACCTGGGAAAGACTGAGGGCATTAGGAGAAGGGAGCAACAGAGGATGAGATGATTGGACGGTATCACTGACTCAATAGACATGAGTTTGAGCAAACTCTGAAAGACACTGAAGGACAGGGGAGCCTGGCATGCTGCAGTCCATAGGGTAGCAAAGAGTTGAACGTGACTGAGCTACTGAACAACAATAACTCTTATTAATAACAAGAGTTGGGATATTTTTGCCTGGAATTTAAACACAATCCTCCTTTTGATACATTACCTCCCTTCCCAAAGTTTGAGCATGTGGGTTCTTGACTCCCACGGCTGTCTCCTGAAAACTTTTATACCACAAGCTTGGTGCTAAGCCACCACTCCTGTCAATATATTTCAAATGAAAAATTTGCTGTGTTCTCAGCCTCTTTTCCACCTAAATTAATTGCATTATGTGAGAAATTTAAGAAGACACTGAAGTTAATTTTGTCCCTGATTTTGACTTACATTTCTCGGCAATAAATGCTTCCTCATAATACTTCTTTGAACTATACTGGTTTTCTGGTCAAGTTCCATGTGTCCTCTGCATTGTTCAGATTTTCATAAATCCTATTACTTAGTTCAAAATCTTTAAGCAGTCTACCAGAATGGGTCATGAAAACATGACACATGTATCCTTACTACATTCCACTCTTTCAAAGACATATTCTAAAATCAGTAACAATAAATTAATTAAAAACAATAAAACCAGTAACAAATCATGCACCAAGATTGATACCTACATCCTTGACTTGCAATTCATATGTGACTTTAAGAAAAATGTCTGGGAAACTCTCTAGAACTTGAAGGGTAGCAGAATATACCAGTATGAGATATGACTATAAGGGATCTGGACATGCCATCCCCAAATATGCACCTTGGTATATCGATTATTTTCAGTTGTACATGCTTAAAAAAATAAATGTGGGGAGAAGCCTTTTCTGTACTATCTTTATTTGTCTAAATACAAATCTATCAAAAGAACTCAGTTGTCATAAATCCTTTCCCTGGGAATTTCACATATCAAGAGAGACTGACATCCCAGGAGAGGAGACTAAAGCGTGATAACACACTTCATCACAAACTATCATTCCTCCCATCCACTCATCTTTCTTAAAAATTATGTATTCTCTCGTAAGACACCTAGAGGGGGCTTTCCTGGTGGGTCAGATTGTAAAAAAATCTGCCTGCAATAAGGGCGACCCAGGTTTGATCCCTGGGTGGGAAAATCCCTTGGAGGAGAAAATGGCAACCCACTCCAGTATTCTTGCCTGGAGAATCCCCATGGACAGAGGAGCTCGGTGGGCTACAGTCTACAGGGCTACAAAGAGCCAGACATGACTAACACATAACACACACACATACATAGTTCAGTTCAGTTCAGTTCAATTGCTCAGTTGTGTCCTACTCTTTGTGACCCCATGGACTGCAGCACGCCAGGCCTCCCTGTCCATCACCAACTGCCAGAGTTTACTCAAACTCAAGTCTGTTGAGTCGGTGATGCCATCCAACCATCTCATCCTCTGTTGTCCCCTTCTTCTCCTGCCTTCAATCTTTCCCAGCATCAGGGTCTGTTCAAATGAGTCAGCTCTTCGCATCAGGTGGCCGAAGTATTGGAGTTTCAGCTTCAACATCAGTCCTTCCAGTGAATATTCAGGACTGATTTCCTTTAGGATGGACTGGTTGGATCTCCTTGCAATCCAAGGGACTCAAGAGTCTTCTCCAACACCACAGTTCAAAAGCATCAATTCTTCCCTATTAGTATAGTATTTAAGTCTAAATCCTGAGCCACCTCTTTCAATCACTTATTTTCCCCTTGCTGTCTCTCATGTATACATGAGGTACACATGTTTATAAATATCTGTTTTTCTCTTATTAACTGTCTTTTATTACAGACGTCTCAGCTAAGAACTCAAAGGAGTAGAAGGAAAATTATCCACCCCACACAAGCCTATGTTTTGCTTCTTAATTTTCACACTTAAACATTTGCATAACACATTTTTTTGTGTGTGGTTCAAAATTATCATCCCCAACTTTTGCCTCTCCTCAAAAACACTTTAAACTTTTAGGACCTGGAATAACAAACAAACAAAACGTGAATACATGCGTGCTAAGTCACTTCAGTCATTTCTGACTCTTTGCGACCCCATGAATGGTAGCCCACCAGGCTCCTCTGTCCATGGGATTCTCCAGGCAAGAATACTGGAGTGGGTTGCCATGCCCTTCTCCAGGGGATCTTCCTGACCCAGGGATGAAACCGTGTCTCTTAAGTCTCCTGCATGAGGAGGCAGTCTTTTTACCTCCAGCGCCTCCTGGGAAGCCCCCCAAAACACAGGGGCTTCAAACTGATTTGAGGGTGGTGGTTTCAGGTGACCTGTCCATGGTACAAATGAAAGGGCCCCTAATCACATCTGCTCCGGCCCATTTCCCTCTCTGCCACACCACTAGTGGATACGCCTTTCATTTCATCTGAAAGCAATTTATCTTTTTTAAAAAATAATCTTCAAGAATCCTTGCCAAACAGCTTGGGCTTTTAAAACACAGCACAGGTGACATTTCTTGTCAGAAATTTTGGAAGGATACCAACAAAGTAACCTTCCAGCATAGTCTAACTCTTGTTCTCTCGTTAAAGCATTTATCTCAAATTCTGGTCTCACAAATTGACTCTAGTTGTGAAATCATTACTGAGCATTCTGTGTACTTCACTTGAAAGTATTTTCTGTTTTTTCTTTAGTTGAAATAAAAGTGATGTACAATATTATGCTAGTTTCTGAAAGTATTTCTAAACAGATTTACAATTTGCACTAAAACCATTTTTCCTCATTGCAACGTTTCATTAACAATTTAAATGATATGATGGAATAATCCTTCCATTATAAATAATGAATATTTTGATATAGAAATAGATTTAGATATATTTATATATATATATATATATACCATGCTGAACAATCTCAGGAAGTAGCATCTGCTTTTCTGTTACAGGTTATTGCAGCATTTTTACCTCCACCAAAGAAAGAAGATAATTAAAGTCCATAATCATATGATTAAAACCAGCCAGGAAAATGGACATAAGCAGATAAACTTTTACTTTTGTGTTTGTGTCACTGCAGGATAGATATATGAAAGTGGTTTTCTCTTTCATTAACTTTTATCCAAAATGTATCGGGTTTTAGTTTTTAGTACTTGGACCACGTTATACAGTCACCCACTGATTGTGGTCACTTTCATCACAGTATTTCTCCAGCAAGTCTCCATCCTTTTAATCGCTTCTTCCCATGAGGTCTTGTACTTGGTTTGTGTTTTGGATTGTTGACTAGTAATCTTTGTACAGTTTTGTTATTGGATAGGATCCAAAATATGTGTGTGTATGTGTGTGTATTAGGAAAAATTTGGGGAGGCAATGGGGGTGGAGGGGCAGTTACACTCTGTGTTGGAACAGGGAAGATGGAGTCTTATGGTGATCTGACTTATTCTTAGGGTCTCTATGGGCTTCCCAGGTGGTGCTAGTGGTAAAGAACCTGCCTGCCAGTTCAGGAGATATAAGAGACATGGGTTCGATCCCTGGGTGGGGAAGATCCCCTAGAGAAGGGAATGGCAACCCACTCCAGTATTCTGGCCTGAAGAATCCCATGGACAGAGGAGCCTGGAGGGCTATAGTCCATAGGGTCACAAAAGAGTCAGACACTATACAAAAAGTATTAAGAACTGGCAAGATTAAATCCTGCATTATTAATCCTGCATTAATAATCTTAGATCATTTCTAGTATACGTTTATACTAAAATAACATTTCCATATTGTGTTGCAATATGAAAAGCCATTCTCTGTTTCCTAGGCTTATTCTGATATAGTATTTCACACTACATTGACCACTGCCTGCTGAAATGATGGAAGTGCATCCTGGATCTGGCAATCAAGAGCAGTCCTTCCTCAGTGACTCTGTCACAGACAGTGAATGACAAACTCCTACTTACTCAATCTACTCCTTGTCTGGTGAGTCCATTTTTGGTTTCTAGGAGATTGATCACCTTGAAGATACTGGGACAGATTTGTTGTACATAGAGAAGGCTATAAATAATAAATGGAGTATGAATAGAGTTTAGCATTATACTCAATGTGTACGTGAAAATTCTTCAGACATTTATTTAGTAGAATGATGATTCTATGCTCTTTAGTAAATAGTTATTAATAACATTCTTATCAAAACAGCACATCAAGATAGAAACCTATCTTAAATCATCTTAAGAAAATAGGACAGACAGTTACATGTATAGCCAGAAAAGAATCACAAATCACAGGGAATATTTGGCACTACCAAGGAAAAAGATCTAGAACGGAGTGATATAATGGGTGCTCCTGGTTGCCCCTCAGACCAAAGGCAGAAGGGTCTGGGTTGAATGGGGATTGTGACAAATGAGAAAGAAGAGAGTTTGCAAAAGAAAAGTGAACAGAATTGATGAAAAACAGCTCTCCTTTTGCATCTTTGCTAATGGTTTGTTTTTGTGCGGTCAATCGTAGTGTGTAAATGGAAAGAATTAAAGAAGGGAAAAATCTGTATTTATATTTAGCTAACTTCTTCTTCCCATGCCTACCATAGTAACTATTGGTATCTATTGTGGACTGAATATTTGTATTCCTTCAAAATTCTAATGTTGAAATCCCAATCCCCAATGTGATGATTTTAAGGGATGGAGGCTTTGGGTGGTGATTAGGTTATGAAGGTGGAGCCCTCATGGATGGGGTTAGCATCCTTATAAAAAGAGACACCCAGAGAGGTCTCTCATTTTTTCCTCAGTCATATAAGGATATCACTAGAAGACTTTGGTCTATGAACCAGGAAGTGAGTTAGGTGTCTCCGGACACCAAATCTGCGAGTGCCTTGCTCCTGGACTTCCCAAGCCTCCAGAACTAACAGAAATAAATGCACGTTGTATAAGTCACTCAGTCTATGGTGTTTCTAAAGCAGCCCAAACAGACTAAGACAGTGTATAATATAGGAAAGTAAGTTACTTGAGCCCACGGACTTTATTTTGATTACTGCTATCCTACCTGCACCTATTAAAGTGCTGGGCACTTAGATATTATTCAATAATACTTGTTAAGTGTGTGAAAATGAATCAGTGAGTGAATGAATGAATGCATTATATACTGTAAAGCATTTCATACTTGTACGAAGAAAGGGAGTTACCTATAACAAACTCACACGTTCTCTACACAAAAGGTCCATTTGAAAATAAGAAGATATACTATTAGATAGTATTTTATCATTGTGCTGTGCTTAGTCACTCAGTCGTGTCCAACTCTTTGTGACCCCATGGGATGTAGCCCCCGAGGAGCCTCAGTCCATGGGATTCTCCATATATTAAATTAACTATAAAAAGAAGCTGGTGATTATTCCACAGGAAATAATATCACTGCAACATAGACCTTCATAATGCAAATCAGAAAATAACTTTGGAAATGTGCATACGAGTTCATCTTATGAGGCTTCATACACATTTAATTCTGTGATTATAAGTGGAAACATCTTATATTATAGCTGGCAGAATCATGAACTTCACCCCAATAGGTGAACACAAAATCTACTGAACTGTGGAGCTATTGAAAATAATGGATGGTATGAAGTGTATTTCATTTTCAGTAAAAATGAAAGGTATTTAGGGAAGTAAAAGACAAAATTGCATGTAATTTCTCTGCCTTATTCATATTTTCATACAGCTTCAAATGGTAAACATTTAGAGGGCTTTATGGTGACTCCTACAAGTTGGTTTGTCATTGTTACATAAACCTGCACTTTAAAATCATGTCTATTACTTAAGGCAATATAATTTGGGGAAAATTTCTAACTCAATTTCTGAGTCAGTAAAATAGAAAAACAAAAAAAGATATTCATGCCAAGTATGAACTAAGAGAGATAACACATATAAATAATCTAGCTCAGTGAAAGTCAAAGTCGCTCAGGCATGTCCAACTCTGCTACACCATGGACTGCACAGTCGGTGGTATTCTCCAGGCCAGAATACTGGAGTGGGTAACCTTTCCCTTCTCCAGGGGACCTTCCCAACCCAGGGATGGAACCCAGGTCTTTTCGCATTACAGGTGAATTCTTTACCAACTGAGGCACAAGGGAAGCCCAAGAATACTGGAGTGGGTAGCCTATCTCTTCTCCAGCAGATCTTCCCAACCCATTATAAAATGTTTATAAATAAGAGAGACAATCTGGTTGCCGACGTCCTAGTTCTACACTATTATCTTGTGACCAAAGACCAACATTATTTGGGCCACAGGAAAATGAGTGTAGGGGTTGCTGCTTTCTCTTGTGTCCTTTTCATGAAGGAGCACTTTGATTTCACTTTAAAGAGAATTAAATTCTACTAAGAAACATTTCTTAGGTATGGCCACAATGAACATGCCTATATTTAAATTGCATTACCTTCAGTATTTAAGAATGAGCTGCTGCTTCTTTTCTTGGTGTTGCCAATGCTGCTGGAAGTTCTAACACGAATCGGTCAGCCCCCATGTCAGCTTTCAAGACGGTGCTTTGATGTGGTGGTGAGCTGGAGGCTATAGAAGGGTGTTAGAGAAGAATTCACTCTCAGATGACAGTGCTGGTCCTGGGGATCTCAGGCATGAACTTCAGCTGTATCATTTGTAAAATGAAATTAGAATGGGGGTATGGGTGGTCCTAGGGTCCTTTAAATGTTAACAATGAATGATATCTCGCCATCTTAAATTCTTGTCTGTAAGGATTTGGATGCTAGTTGCCAACATCTGCTGGATCATGGAAAAAGCAAGAGAGTTCCAGAAAAGCATCTATTTCTGCTTTATTGACTATGCCAAAGCCTTTGACTGTGTGGATCACAATAAACTGTGGAAAATTCTGGAAGAGATGGGAATACCAGACCACCTGATCTGCCTCTTGAGAAATCTGTATGCAAGTCAGGAAGCAACAGTTAGAACTGGACATGGAACAACAGACTGGTTCCAAATAGGAAAAGGAGTTCGGCAAGGCTGTATATTGTCACCCTGTTTATTTAACTTATATGCAGAGTACATCATGAGAAACGCTGGACTGGAAGAAACACAAGCTGGAATCAAGATTGCCGGGAGAAATATCAATAACCTCAGATATGCAGATGACACCACCCTTATGGCAGAAAGTGAAGAGGAACTCAAAAGCCTCTTGATGAAAGTGAAAGTGGAGAGTGACGAAGTTGGCTTAAAGTTCAACATTCAGAAAACGAAGATCATGGCATCCGGTCCCATCACTTCATGGGAAATAGATGGGGAAACAGTGGAAACAGGGTCAGACTTTATTTTGGGGGGCTCCAAAATCACTACAGATGGTGACTGCAGCCATGAAATTAAAAGACACTTACTCCTTGGAAGAAAAGTTATGACCAACCTAGATATCATATTCAAAAGCGGAGACATTACTTTGCCAACAAAGGTTCGTCTAGTCAAGGCTATGGTTTTTCCTGTGGTCATGTATGGATGTGAGAGTTGGACTGTGAAGAAGGCTGAGCGCCGAAGAATTGGCGCTTTTGAACTGTGGTGTTGGAGAAGACTCTTGGGAGTCCCTTGGACTGCAAGGAGATCCAACCAGTCCATTCTGAAGGAGATCAGCCCTGGGATTTCTTTGGAAGGAATGATGCTAAAGCTGAAACTCCAGTACTTTGGCCACCTCACGCGAAGAGTTGACTCATTGGAAAAGACTCTGATGCTGGGAGGGATTGGGGGCAGGAGGAGAAGGGAACGACAGAGGAAGAGATGGCTGGATGGCATCACTGACTCGATGGACTTGAGTCTGAGTGAACTCCGGGAGTTGGTGATGGACAGGGAGGCCTGGCGTGCTGCAATTCATGGGGTCGCAAAGAGTCGGACACGACTGAGCGACTGATCTGATAGGTTTTGGATGCTATCATTCATGACTTTTTTTTTTTCCGTTTATTTAGTCTTTCTAGATTTTAAAAAAAGGTATATTTATAGCAACATGCCATCAAATGGTAGTCATGTAATGCCCTCTTCTGGCTAAAGGTCAAAATGCAGGCTTTTTCTGCTAATGTTAGTATCTGAAAATTTGCATGTTCTTAGTTATTTTCTGTATATAAACTTTAAATTATTTTTTCAACAATTTTTAGTCTGTTTATCTCTTACTAACTCTAAAAACAAATGCATTTTATTAGTGATGTAAGCATTCACTTGCTTAACAACTCAATTTAATAAATATGCTGCTGCTAAGTCGCTTCAGTCGTGTCCGACTCTGTGCAACCCCATAGACGGCAGCCCACCAGGCTCCCCCGTCCCTGGGATTCCCCAGGCAAGAACACTGGAGTGGGTTGCCATTGCCTTCTCCAATGCATGAAAGTGAAAAGTGAAAGTGAAGTCGCTCAGTCATGTCCAACTCCTAGCGACACCATGGACTGCAGCCTACCAGGCTCCGCCGTCATAAGCAACCCAAAATAATTTCTTAAAAATCTTGGACTGTAATCTGTCTAGTTGGGATATTTTTGCTGGTAAAATTGATCAACTTAACTAGACCCACATTTTACATTGTATTTATGAAGGACAAAGTGATAGACAAGCTCTAAAGACAATTTTATTTATAATTACCTTTTCCCATATGTTCGAGTTTCTGTCGCTAGATTTATGTGGGAGCTAGCTAATGATTTGGAGAAGGAAATGGCAACCCACTCCAGTGTTCTTGCCTGGAGAATCCCAGGGACAGAGGAGCCTGGTGGGCTGCCGTCCATGGGGTCACACAAAGTCGGACACGCCTGAAGCAACTTAGCAGCAGAAGCAGCAGCAGCTAAATGATTTGTGCTGCTCCCTAATCAAGGCGTAATCACTGTGACACTATTTTATCATTATTTTTCTTACAGTTTTAACGATCTAAAAAAGTGACTATCAACCATTAGTGCCACATCAGAATCACTTGGAAGTATGGTGAAGTAAAGTGAAGTCGCTCAGTGGTGTCTGACTTTTTGCGACCCCGTGGACTGTAGCCCACCAGGCTCCTCCATCCATGGGATTCTCCAGGCAAGAATACTGGAGTGGGTTGCCATTTCCTTCTCCAGGGGATCTTCCTTATCCAGGGATCGAACCCAAGTCTCTTCTATCTCTTGCATTGGCAGGTGGGTTCTTTACCACTAGTACCACCTGGGAACCTATGTATTAAAACAAATAATAAATTTATTATCCAAATTGCAACACTTTTGAGGGTGAACGAATTAACAATAATGCCAGGATATTGGCCTAAATTAGGGCTATTGAAGGTGAAGCAAAAGCACTGTCTTTATATTTTAAAATGTATCAGCTGGAATAGTAGGAAGCTGAGAATCACTGTGGAAAATCTGCTTTTATCTTTATTTTCAACGGTGTTCCTTATTTTCAATTTACAATTTCTGTTGTATGGTAAATAGAAATCATCTTGAACACTATATTCTCCTTGGAGCCAGATGGCCCAGTTTCAAATCTTGACAATGTGCTTAATTTTTCTGGGCCCCCCTTTGCCTTATCTGTGTGATGGAATTAGTAATAGTATTATAGAGTTGTTACAAAGATTAGAGAGTTGACAATTAATGAGTAAATATGTGATAAAACATTTAGAATAGTTTATCTGGAGCACAGTACTGTGTGCACTGGTTGCTCAGTCGTGTCCAACTCTGCGACCGCGAGTTCTGTATTCCATCCAGGCTCTGTCCCTGAGATTTCTCAGGCAAGAGTACTGCAGTGGGTTGCCATTTCCTCTTTTTTTTTTTTTTTTTTTTTTTTATGGTTTTATTTATTTTTTTTTTTTAATTTTATTTTATTTTTAAACTTTACATAACTGTATTAGATTTGCCAAATATCAAAATGAATCCGCCACAGGTTGCCATTTCCTCTTCCAGGGGGTCTTCCTGACCTAAGGATCAAACTTGCGTCTCCAGCACTGTGCCATCTGGGAAGCCCAGAGCATAATAATAAACCCTAGTATGCATAATAATATTATTAGTGACTGCGAGTGAACGATACAGTATTTGAATTTTTATAAAGTGTGAGCATTTCGGGGGTTATGCATTTATTTCAGAGAAGCACTGTGGTAGGCAGCCTCTAAGATGACCCCCCAGAGAGCCTTGCCTCCTGGTGTTTCTGCCGTCTGTAACCCCCTCCCCTTGATTGTGCACTGGACCCAACTCTAATAAACAGAAAAAACGACGATGGTGGTGGGACGTCACTTCTGAGATTAGGTCGGAGAAAGACCGTGACTTGACTTTCGCTCTTGCTACCTCGCTGTTTCTCCTCCTTTCCTGGATCTGTTTCTCTGAATGACAAGCAAGACGGAGGGTTGTGAGCACCAGTAAGCAGAGGCCCACATGATAAGGAACTGCCTCTGGCCAAACGTCAGAGAGGACCTTAGGCCTGACAATAGCCGTTTGCAGTAGCAAATGGTAATTTACAGATAGTAAAGAATCAAAACAAATAGTAGGAAGGTGTGCTTTCTTCAGTGTCTATACCTGCCTCCTCCCCACTCCCCCAAATCTAAATACTCCATATCAGGCCCATAAATAAAATCATCATAATTACCAAATTAAAAATAGCTCAGGTTGTGCTTTGAAATGAGGAGATATTTGATTATAAACACAGCCTTGGTAGGAATTCTAGTATGGAAGTTAAACTCGCATTTTGAGACTAAGAATATAATCCTACAGTTTCATGTCAGTTTTACCACTTGGTGGCGCTATAACGCCAGATAACACTTTTGTACGCTTCCATGTAAAAACCGTAGGGTTTACATGGAAGCAATCTCTGAGAAATGTAGATAGAATGTATATTCTTAATTATTACATATAAGTACTCGCTCCAGTGATTACTCTTTATCTTTGCCAAGCAATTTTTGAAACATGTCAAAGAGAAAACTTTATATAATCATGAACTGTTAGTGGAGGATAATTTGCTAATTTTTAATTCAAAAGATTGGATAATATTTCTTAGAAAATACTTAATATATTTGTACTGGGAAAGATATAATCTAGTAAAAATTTAAAGATGAACATTAGGTCTTCTAAGATGTCACTGTCTGGAGATTATGAGAAGGAAAAGTGAACCTTTGTCAACCACAAATTAGCACTTGCCAAGAGCATTTCCCAGCGACTGAACAACAACAACAAGGGCATTTACCACCTGCCTCTGCAGAGACTGAACCCTGAGCTGCTGCAACTGTGGACCTTCAACACCCGCTGAGGGGAGTTCAGGGTGGAGAGTGGGGCAGTCTGTGCTCCAGGGAAGCTGGCGGAACAGGTCTTTAGACGGTTAGTTATTTTCAGGAACTGATTTCATGATCCCAATTTCCTGTGGTCATGTATGGATGTGAGAGTTGGACTGTCAAGAAAGCTGAGTGCCGAAGAATTGATGCTTTTGAACTGTGGTGTTGGAGAAGACTCTTGAGAGTCCCTTGGACTGCACAGAGATCCAACCAGTCCATTCTAAAGGAGATCAGTCCTGGGTGTTCATTGGAAGGACTGATGCTGAAGCTGAAACTCCAGTACTTTGGCCACCTCATGCGAAGAGTTGACTCATTGGAAAAGACTGATGCTGGGAGGGATTGGGGGCAGGAGGAGAAGGGGATGACAGAGGATGAGATGGCTGGATGGCATCACCAACTTGATGGACGGGAGTTTGGGTAAACTCCAGGAGTTGGTGATGGACAGGGAGGCCTGGCGTGCTGCGATTCATGGGGTCGCAAAGAGTCGGACACGACTGAGTGACTGAACTGAATCCTCACATCTCCTCATATCTAGAAAAGCACTAAACCCATTCATGGTGACACCAAGTCCTCCTGACCAGCAGAAAACTTCTTGTAAAGTAAGCACTTCATTGCATTGAATTTCCCCTTCACCAAAATCTTATATGTTGACCTTCCCCTACTACCTCTTTGGAGGAGTCTCTCAGAGCTGTCTGAGGTGCTGTCTCCTGGACTGCAGTACTCATTTTGACCCAAATACAACTTAACTCACAACTCTCACTTTTTGCATCTTTTTAGTCGACACCTTGGAGAGCAAAGCCTATGAAAGTTTCCTGAATCAGGCAGTAGTAGAGGAAGACTGATTTTTGCAAAGAAAGAAGACAAAAGGTAGAAGTGTTGGTAAGAAGCAAACATAAAAGATGCCTAAAAGATCTATAATGTAATCCTCATGGCATCTTTCCCCTGTTCCATTTTCTTCACTAAACACAAGTCTGAAATACCTTTTCTGAAAACACTGGGGCCAACAACACTTTAAAATTAGAAGCTTTTCAGATTTTAAGAAAGGAAGGCAGTATTTATACCATATGCGTGTGTGTGCTTAGTCGCTCAGTTGTGTCTGACTCTTTGCGACCCCATCGACTGTAGCCTACCAGGCTCCTCTGTCCATGGGGAGTCTCCAGGCAAGAATACTGGAGTGGGTTGCCGTGCCCTCCTCCAGGGGATCTTCCCAACCCAGGGATTGAACCCAGGTCTCCTGCATTGCAGGCAGATTCTTTACCATCTGAGCCACCGGGGAAGCCCATTATACCGCATGCTGCTGCTAAGTTGCTTCAGTCATGTCTGACTCTGTGCGACCCCAGAGACGGCAGCCCACCAGGCTCCCCCATCCCTGGGATTCTCCAGGCAAGAATACTGGAGTGGGTTGCCATTTCCTTCTCCAATGCATGAAAGTGCAAAGTCAAAGTGAAGTTGCTCAGTCGTGTCCAACTCTTAGCGACCCCATGGACTGCAGCCTACCAGGCTCCTCCGTCCATGGGATTTTCCAGGCAAGAGTACTGGAGTGGGGTGCCATTGCCTTCTCTGATTATACTGCATAGTACATGACATTGCCAGCCTGTTGGAGGAGTCACCTTTAAATAAACATGAATCTCAGACTAGGTTCCACAGGAATCTGACTCTAAGACAGAGGTTCATGGAAGGACGTTTATCATTTCTGTGGCATGATCCAGACCAACATTCCTGAGGTTTCTGAGTCCCAGATAACCTAGCTTTATTCAGAAAGATATTACTAAGTTTTTCCACCAAACTTTTCCATTGACCACCGAAACTTGGGAAGGGGGCACCAAGAGGTACCCCAATGATCATCTGAGTATCAGATATTGCTCCCTGCCCACTTTGTATTACTTCTGCAGGTGAAAATGGTCAATTACTCCTATCGACATACTAACTCCATTCATGTTCTGGTCATTTGCAAGAGGAACATGATGCATCCAGGAGGCAACCCTTAGCTGATAGTTGAGTAGAGGTCTTGTCGTGTCCTGGTGGAAATGCTTCTTTTTGAGGGAAGAGTACCCAGAGTGGCAGGGATGGGAACCACACATTTGCCAGGTGAGTCACTTAAACTGATGACAAGTGGGATTAATCCTGCTCCTGCACTTTGGTTTCTGGATTTATACATTCTATTTACTAGGGACGCAGCATCATATAAAGTGAATTAAAGTGGACACTATGTCCAGAAGGAATGAAGTCATTGTAACGTATCATCTCTGAACTTGTACATACTTCCTTATCCTGCAGCAGGCAATTCTGCTGCTCTATCTGGCCAGCAGCTTCTGTGTGGCACTGTGTGTAATATGACTGGTGGATCAAGTGTCACAGACCATCAACAAACCCCCTTTTCAATAGAGTTGGTCCTTTGACCTGACATAATATTTGTGGAGTCTTGTAGAGATGACTCATATGTTTTATAGATCCTAGAACAATGGTGCTGGCTAGGGATTCATGGGTAGGAAAAATGACTCCATAACTGTAGTATGTGTCTGTTCTTATCAAAATGAATCTCTATACCTTCCAAGGTGGAAGGAATCCAGTGTACTCTGCTGGCCTCCCAGTGACCAGCTGGTGCCATATAGACAGCTCAACAAAGGTCTCTATTACTGGCAGTTGGGTGTTTTGCGGCTTTGGCAGGTAGCAGCCCATACTGTTGCGTAGCCTCCAACTCTGTCATCACGGATACTTCTTTTATGTACCCAGTGTGTCAGCACTGGGGTGGATGATGACAGAGGCTGGCTCTTGTAAATGGGCTGATTCAGTTTGATTTACTGGGGTGTTAAGTGTTGTTTTCATGGTGGAGATCTATGGTGGGCATTAACACGTGATACAAATATGTCCACAATGTGTGACCATACTCACATGTCCACACCCACGTCTCTAGCCAGAACTCACTGAAACTGACCTTTCAACATTTCTCCTTCCAAGACCCTGATCAGCCAAGCCACTTCCCATTGCCCAGAATTCCATGTATCTTCTAAGCTTGGACCACTTCTGCATCCCCACAAAACGGATGAGTAGGGCACTGCCTGAAACCTCTGATCACGGGGATGATTTCCTGTCATCACCGTCTTACCGTGAATGAAGCTATAGTTGTTGCCATCTAATTCTGTCTTGTACCCATATCCCCAGCTTGCCCATTCATGAACCCAACATTTCCATCAGCTGGTTGTAAATGATCTTTGCGGCAACCATAGGTGTGAGCTGAGGAAGAGGAGCTGGTGCAAAAGTGATAGATGGCATGAGGGTCATTATGATCAGTTGCATCCACCAGGCTTCTGATGGTTAAGCAATACTACCAGCCTTTATCGTTTGGGGACTTGACTCATTTCTACCGTTACTAGTGAGGTTAGCCTTATAACACATTCTTCTTCTCCAGGCTGCAAGAGAGTCACCACCTGAATTCTTAGTAATGTTGGTGCTCTTCTCACTATTGTAATCCTTACTGTATTGGAAAATCATGTGACATCTGGGCTTTTTAATTTATTGTCTTTATTAATAGTAATTACAACTATAAATGTCATCAAGTCACTTCAACTAATTTTCTGCTGCCAAATAAGTTTGCAAAAAGAAAAATAACTGCTGGATGTCAGAGATCTTTGGATTTTAGAATTGTGGATAAGGCATTGTCAGATGGACAGAAAAAGTAGGAACGAATACATTCTATGGGATTCCTGTGACAATCTTTTATGAACAAGGTGTCATAGTCCTATACCCAGAGACAGCAAGGCACTTTTTGTTCTCCACATGTGCCCATTCTCCTATGTCGATCCACAAGCCTCTATACCAGACCTCCTTGAACTTGGTCTTTTAACCATTTTCCTTCCAGGCTCCTGATCGGCCAGAACATTTGCCATTGCACATGATTCCATATATGTAGCATGCTTGGTCTTAGATATGTTCAGTTCAGTCACTCAGTCGTGTCCGACTCTTTGCGACCCCATGAATCGCAGCACGCCAGGCCTCCCTGTCCATCACCAACTCCCGAAGTTCACTCAGACTCACGTCCATCAAGTCAGTGATGTAGTGGGAGGTAATTCTGGCATATAGGGGCAGAAATGGAAGTAGGTCGAGAGCCTGGGGTCTCATGTCACAGCCGATCATTGCAACCAGCTACCTATGGCTTGGTGCCAGTGTGGGACAGGAGGAGTAGCTCAGCTATAGTAGGAAGTTAGAGGGAAGACAGAAACTCCTGTCTATCTGGCGCCACTAGCTCATAACACAATTAGTGCCTATAATGAAATATAACAAAACATGAGTTTGGTTATTTAAGAATGTGTATCAAAGACAGAAAAAAAAATTCCCAGGACTCTTCCGTGTTCATATTTGTAGACTGTTGTCACCATAAACTGTTTACTTAAAATCGAATAAAATAAACTTTGAGAAAACAATGGGGCAGCATACCAACATTTTGTTTCTAGCACTGGTACATTCTTCTTGGTCTCAAATTTTGGAATCATTTGTGACATATCTCTTTAGAATGTACATTGAACCAATTCCTATCATTCTTCCCTTAAAAGGTTTGTGTGCATGCTAAGTAGTTCAGTTGTGTCCAACTCTGCGACCCCATGGACTGTAGCCCAGCAGGCTCCTCTGTCCAAGGGATTCTCCAGGCAAGGATACTGGAGTGCGTTGCCATGCCCTCCTCTAAGGATTTCCCCAACCCAGGGATTAAACCCACATCTCTTTACATCTCCTGTGCTGGCAGGTGGATTCTTTACCACTAGCACCACGTCCTTTAAAAGGCATCTGATGTTTATTCATTAAATTTTGTTTCCATCTCTGGCTTTTGACTGCAGAACCTTGTCTCATTTTTCAATTATGAACTGATGTACTAATTGAGCTGTCCTTATCTAAACAACTCTGCCTACCACTGCTAGATTAGTTTCCTGAAAAACTATTTTCAGTACCTCACTTTTTTTTTTTACAAAAACTATTAAAAAAATAAATAAAAGCTGCTTGTTAAAACAATTTTAACAAGACCTTTGTTAAACAATTTAAAAAAGAAAGTCTAAACTGAGAAAGTATTTTAGCAACCCATTTGAGGGATTAGTGTTGAAGCTAGCTGTTACATAAAAGATATTTCCAACTTTGCAAAAATCAGTTTCTAAAGAAAAACTGGAAAACATCATAATCATTCACTATATAAAGACATATAAACCGACAGTGCACCTGAAAAACTGTGTGAGTTGATAATAATAAAAGTGCAAATAAAAATACAACTCACCTTTCTGGGCTAACCAGAGAGGAGTCCACATAGCATTGTTCTGGGCTCCTATTGTAACTTAATGTGAAACTTTCATGACATCCAGAGATCTTGATGTTTTGCTAATGAGAGATAAGAATGCCCACAGATTCCTTGCAGCAGTAACCCACTAGGTGACATTAACCTTGACTTCCAAATGGAACAGTATATCTACCAAAAAAAAAAAAAAAAAGTGGAATCTAATTCATAAATCTGTAGAGAAACTGGGAAAAACTTAGAAGCTTTTGCTGGCAAATTCAGCTGATACCAGTATCATATAATCCAAGAATACTGGCGTTTGAGCTGAGCTAAATAAAGTTTGCAGCTGCCTCTGGAGCCACTCCGACTGCTGGCCACTTAACTCCTGGAATCTTCACCAGCCAGATCCAGGCAGCCTTCTGTGAGCCATGATTTCTGGTGGTGACTGACCCAGGGTTGGTCACTAGCCTCTCACAGTGACACTTTATGTTAACCTGCCTACAGTCACTCAGCAGAATACAGACGCTCCTCTGCACCATGTGAAGGCTCTAGTGAGGATGACAGAGACCGTCCTCTTCAACGGGGCTCACTTGATGAGTCTGATGTGGTGGATGCTGACCCAGAAAGTTTGGCACAAGCATGGCACCTTCTCCTGTGAACACCCATGGAAGGTCACATGTAATCTCTACTTCTTCAGAGTCCCTAAAGGTACTGAAAAGGAAGCTCAGGCTGTTGCATTAAAGCCTTTTACAAAAGAGGGATTTCAGGATGAATGAACTGCTCCAGTTCCCAAATTTACTGCTACTCAATCCCCAGTCCCAGGCTGGGCTGAAGGTGGGCAGGTGTCCTCGGTGCCTATGCAGCAGTTTCCTACAGAAGAATGGAGAGCTCCACTCACCGCTGGAAGACTGGTCTGCATTTCCCACTGCTTGGGCTGCTGACTGGATAGTGAATGGAGGCAGGCATTGGAAGAAAAGAAGTCCCCAGGGCATGAGCAATTTTCATTTTAGCACAGGATAACCTTTCATGACACTCATATCATGTTAAAAAATATACTACAATATTAAAAAATAACAACGTGGATTACTTGATGAAAACCATGAGAAAATAACTATGTCTATTGGGAGCAACAACTCATAGAAAGAATCCTTGGGGTGATGCACTGACCATTTGGTGGGGGAAGGGGTTCAGTTTCAAAGTCTTGCCCTTAAGATATAGGGACAAGTGGTCAAATCTTAACTTTTCAGTTGTAGGTGGAATTTACATAAAACATTAAAAGTGGACATTTCCCCGATTTGTGTTTAATATACTCTGTGCATGCTTGCTAAGTCATGTCTGACTCTTTGCGACCCCATGGACTGTAGCCTGCCAGGTTCCTCTGTCCATGGGATTCTTCAGGCAAGAATACTGGAGTGGGTTGCCATGCCCTCCTCCAGGGGAATCTTCCCGACCCAGGGGGTGAATCCACATCTCCTGTGGCTCCTGCATTGCAGGCAGATTCTTTACTGCTGAGCCACCAGGGAAGCACTTGATGTATTCTGATGATGATCAATTTGAAGGAGAAACGCTCTTTCCAAATCACTGGCTGCTCAAAGAAGCAGCCAGCCTCTTTTGTGTCTTAACTTTGGTGACTGGCTGAACCAGAAAGTGTTTTCCTTTCTTGTCGGTGGAGCTTTCCAGCCACCCATCGCTTCTACGGTTCAAAACTCTTTAATGTGAATGTGAATTGTTTACTGCCAATTGTGGTGCCCAAAACACTCAATGTTCCATTTTCTACTTCAAGTTTCAAACAATCATCAAGAGTTTTATTCATCAGCTTCTGCTTTGTGGCTGTATCTTTGAAGCTTCCAAGTTCTTCTCCAGCTTTGATCACATAAAACTGGAATTTGTGGACCATCTGATGGTCCTCCATGAGTCTTGCCTGCTGCTTCTGCTTGGTGGAGAAGTCTGTGTTGTTTCCTGTTCTCTTCCACCCAGTTTTTTTCAACATCTGAACTCAAAAGTTTCTGCATCACTTTGTTTTCCTCCCAGTTCTTTCTCTTCTTTATCATGAAGTTCTTGTTGCTCTAAGAATCTTAGTTTCTTCTTCCTTTTCCCAATAATTTTTAAGCAGGTGAATTCAAAAGCCTAAATTCTTCACTTTTGTTTGTCTCCTTGGAAGTCAGTTCTCTCAAATGTAACCTTTAAACCATCACTCATAAGAAAGAATATTAGGAGGGCTCTTAACTTTCTTCTTCTATGCAGATTTTTGCTTCTCCTCCTCTTCCTCAATTAAGTGCTAGCTCTTTGTCAACTTTGGCAATTTCTTTAATTGGATTCTTCTTGCATGTGCTTCTTTTGTCTTTCGTGGATCTTATCTTTCCCATATCCTTCATAAGCACATGGATTATTGTGCATTTCATGAGTCTTACAATAGAGTTATATCCATGAAAAATTCATGCATATAAGCCCAGAGAAAAAGTGATCCAACAGGATATGTAAGCCCTATATTTTGAAGGGCTTTCTTGGTCACAAATTTATAATCATCATAAATTTTGCTTTCTGTATCCTCTCCTAATTTTTCTGTCAAGTTGTCTAAGAAGGAACACATCATCTGGGAGCTGAACCCAAAACTAGATGACTGGTTTGTTACAAAGAGATATGACTCAAGAACAACCAGATGGAAGAGATGCATATGTTGAGGTTATAGGAAAGGGCAGGTTTCATGCCCTCTTCTAGGGCATGCCTTTCCCTGAATCTCCATATTCACCAAGCTGGAAGCTCCAAGGATAGCATATATTTCATGAAGCAAAACATAAAACATAGATGTTATATATATAATTATATTTATGGAGACATGAAGCAGCATATTGTAAGTTGGAATTGTCCTCTGATAATCTAGGACATATGATTGGCTAAGAGACATCATCAGACAGTGGCGGGAAAATTGTTTTTCTACTTATGTTCATTATCACTCCCAGGCTTTCAGTATCAATGAGAAAAATCATTGACACTAAAACAGGGTAAGCTGTTCTTAAGAGTTTGAGGACATCATGCCAAAAAATTAACAATAAAGCAGTTCTTTAGAGTAGCAAATATATCAACATTTTCATAAGGAAATCCTAGGACTAGAAAAGGATATGACTTTTAAAATGCATTCCATATGCTAGGTACCTTCTTATACATTAACTTCTTGAAGCCACATATCCATTCCATAGGATATATACGGAAAAGAATTTAGCCTAACTACTTTAGCAGAAATACTAAAGGAAATTAAATACCTCCTAGAATCTCCAGGAGACCTGGAAGAGAACCAGACTTGGATACTGCAGTGACAAGAATAGTACAGGAAGCAAAAACTCCCAAACAGGCTTCAGACATGAAAATTATTCTAAGTTAAAAACCATGAAGGAAACTATTTCTGATGGCATCATGAAGAAATATAAGTAAGTCAGAAAATATATTCAATATCTTCTCTCAAATCTCATATGATCTTCATATTTCATATGATTGACCTTCATCTGATTTCATGGCCATTATAGGTACTCAAAAACAGTATGTGTCCTATATACTCAATTACATTAACTTTGATTCTAATGATTTTTAAGAAAATGTTGCAAATTGCAAGGGACTCAGCAAAACAATTTAGTTATCAGCTAATGGGCTAGAGTAGATTTATTATTTGCTCACACTTATATGCCTCCTCCCGACCCTTGTCATGCTCCCCATTGATAGGGAGTATATGCTCCCCATTGATAGGGAGTATATGCTCTTGCTCCACTGACATTGGCTTAGCCATGAGACTTTCTTTAGTCCACGGAGTGTGAGTAGATGTGACACACAAATAGAAGCTTTACTGCTTTGTCTGGGTTGGCTCTGTCTTATCTAAGCAGTTGCCTTCTGCCACGAGAACATCACCTCTCAGATGGTGACTCTTCCTTTACAATGGTTAGAGGCATGAGAGGACTCTTAGAGCTGGGCTGAGCTCAGTGAAGCCCGGCAAAGAACAGCTTTCAAGTAACATCAGATCAGATCAGATCAGTTGCTCAGTCGTGTCCGACTCTTTGTGACCCCATGAATCGCAGCACGCCAGGCCTCCCTATCCATCACCAACTCCCGGAGTTCACGTCCATCGAGTCAGTGATGCCACCCAGCCATCTCATCCTCTGTCTTCCCCTTCTCCTCCTGCCCCCAATCCCTTCCAGCATCAGAGTCTTTTCCAATGAGTCAACTCTTCGCATGAGGTGGCCAAAGTCCTGGAGTTTCAGCTTTAGCGTCATTCCTTCCAAGGAAATCCCAGGGCTGATCGCCTTCAGAATGGACTGGTTGGATCAAGTAACATACAGAACAATAAAAAAAAAAATGTATATTGTGGAAAGCTGCTGAAATTTTGAGTTTGTTTTTGCACTAGCAAAAGTTGATAATATACAGATCAAAATAACTTTTTACCATAGGTCAAATTTAGACATTATTACGTTTAAAGGAAAAAAGTCCTAAGATTAACGTTGAATTAAATTTGCTCCCACATATCATCACTAGAGTATATTCCACAGGGTACTCAGTCGAATGAAAGAAAGTATGTATATCTCTTTTATATAATATATAAAACCTTTAGAGAATTTCCTGTTGCTTGTTATAATTTTTATTCATTGTAATCAGTTTCAGATAAAAACACAAAATAAAATTGAATATAGAATTCAGAAGTCATGATAATTAGTATGAATTTGCTCTAAAACAGTGATAAAAATTCTATGAATTATACCTTATTATTACTGCTGACCTTACACAAATATAAGCCAAAGGTTTTTTCCTCCTAAAATATTAACCCTCAGATAAGGGGATATAGTTAGTTATTTTATATCCAAGTTCTTACAAAGTCTAGTTATAGCCCATCCTCTTTCAATTTACTAAATTTTGACTAATCAAATACTGCTTGGAAAAGAAAACATGTTAGTTTGAAATCACAAATGTCAATACTACCATTAAATGATTAACTGAATAAATTGATGAATGAAACAATAAAAAACTTTAATACAGATTTCTTCATTACTCTCACTGGGATGATTTCACAAGTACAAGTGTTGTTGTAAACAAGGCTTGTAAAGTTTACTTAAAAAGCAGAAAGTATGGTTATATTTTGGAGATCATAAATGCATGTGCACAGGACAGTATAAAAATGTATTAAAGTTTTGCAATTGTATGCTCTCAGGATAAATTTTCCAGTGAGAATAACATATATTAATACTAATCCAAAATGTGTTCTATCTAAAAAAATGTGGTCAGACCAAATTATGTTCTCTCAGTGAAGATGATTCAACAAGCAACTCTGAAGGTGATAAGACTACTTTGTAAGATACATAATGAAAAGCGAATACGTGTTCACAAGAAATGTGAAAAAGAATACTTCTATCTAAATAAGATAATTATATATGTTATTTTGAAAGTCTTATAACATTTAATAAATTAAATATTAAAGGTTAATATTTTACAGTTATGGCATAGCTAATAAAAAAGTCACAAACCTTGGACCTTCTCCTTGGGAAAATGGGAGATGGCTTTATATTTTGGAGTTAACTCATATTAGGAATACATGGTATCTAACTCAATTTTGGACCAATTCATTTTAATATTTACTAAACACTATTAATTAATCTCTCATCCTTTTTCCATGCAAGATCAGTTCACTCATTTATTAATAAGTTAACCAGTAGAATGTAATTTACAATAGGAAATGCCCATGTCTCCTAACTCCAGAAGCCTAAACATTTGATGGAAAGGCAGGGCTCTTACTTAATCATTCTAACATATTTATTTTTCTTTTGATTAATGAAGAAGCAAATAGAATTCAAGAGCCAGAGGGTAAGTTGTCACCTCAGACTCAGATCAACCCTTTGCTAATAAGATATTGCTGGGGCTGGGCCCAATAGACAAGTGGTGATTCGACTACGGTCATCCATAAGGGAGGCAGCTAAATTGCTTTCCTTCAACCACCAAAGAAGTTTAAATAAAAACTTCATTAAAACTACCAAGGCACATATATTCAAAAGTGGCAAAAAAATACTATACAGTCCACTTTGGGGATCTTTTCCCCCATAGTTCTGACATCCCAAAATTATAGGTTGACTTTTACTAAAGTGAAAACACACAAATAGAAATACTTTGCTATTGACCTTAGAGTGGATTAGTATGAGCCCATATGGGTTAATCCTTCTAGAATAACATTTAGTAGGACAATCAAAGTCATACTAGAAACTTAAACTCACATCCTCTCCAGGAAAACATGGCAAAAATATGATGACCCAATGATTCTCTTGGTGCCTACTTGCAAAAATTTGATTTTGACCTCTTTCACTTGGGCCAGTATTTTTATTTAAAGACTAGTATTTTTCAAAAAGTGCTGGAGAAGACTCTTAAGAGTCCCTTGGACTGCAAGGAGATCAAACCAGTCAATCCTAAAGGAAATCAACCCTGAATATTCACTTGAAGGACTGATGCTGAAGCTCCAATACAGTATTGGATATATCACCTGATATAAAGAGCTCACTCATTGGAAAAGACTCTGATTCTGGGAAAGATTGAGGGCAGGAGGAGAAAAGGGCAATAAAGGAAGAGATGTTTAGATAGCATCACTGACTCAAGGGACCTGGATTTGAGCAAACTCGGAGACAGTGAAAGACAGAGAAGCCTGGCATGCTGCAGTCCATGGGGTCGCAAAGAGTCAGACATGACTTAATGACTGAACAACAAAAACAACAATTTTTTTAAAAGTACTTGTGTTTTGGCATTGATCTAAAAACATTGTAAAAACTGAACATGTTTGTAAACTTTACTGGCTTCTACTCCCACTTCTGGTATCTTTTCCTGAGCAACCAATTCTTACGCCAAACTAGTCACCCCCAGCTAATCCCTTGTTTCTTCAAACTGTGGAAAATGTATCGTATATGTCTGGCAAATCTGCTCTAGAGCTTTGCTCCTTGAAACATGGTCTGTGGTCTACACTGCTCACATAGGAGCAGACTAGCAATGCGGACTCTCAGGCTGCACCCCAGACCTGCATCAGAATCTTCACTTTTAAGAGTAACCTAGATGGTTGGTTTGCACTTTAAAGTTTGAGTTACACTCCTCTTAGGATTTCTTTGTCATTACTCTTCAGAACTGCAGTTCTCAGCCCTGGCTGCACATTAGTATCACCTGGGGAACTTTCAAAATTTCTGGTCTTGGTGCCCAGGTCACACACTTGTCTACAGTCAAATCACTGGGTGTGGTCCAGGAGACAATATATTTTAATAATCCCCAGATGATTCTGATGTGCAATCAAGATTGAGCCCCTTTGGAGTGAATCAGAATCACCTGGTGATATTCTTAAACCATAGATTCTGGCCCCCAAATGCCAGAATTCCTGATTTAATAGGTAATGGGTGGGCTCTAAAGATGTACCTTGAGCAAGTTCCAAATAGCCCTTGCCACTGCTGTAGTGGCCATGCTTTGAGGAAGTTGCTCAAAGGTGGGAATTTCAAAAATTGTTGCCTAGGATAAAGGATTACTCTATCCCCAGCCTATCTCATGCTGCTGCTGCTGCTAAGTCACTTCAGTTGTGTCCAACTCTGTGTGACCCCATAGATGGCAGCCACCAGGCTCTCCCATCCCTGGGATTCTCCAGGCAAGAACACTGGAGTGGGTTGCCATTTCCTTCTCCAATGCATGAAAGTGAAAAGCGAAAGTGAAGTTGCTCAGTCGTGCCCGACTCTTCGCGACCCCATGGACTGCAGCCTACTAGGCTCCTCCATCCATGGATTTTCCAAGCAAAGTACTGGAGTGGGGTGCCATTGCCTTCTCCGATCTCATGCTAATTACCTATAATAAATTGATGAATTTAATATTTATGAGCCTTCTGACACCCTGAACTTCTTTACTCTGAAAGCAATTCTCTACTGTTTATGGTTTCATCTTGAATAGCACTATGGTTATTGTTTTCAGCATCCAGAACAGTTCCACTTTTTTAAAAAGTCAGACTTCATACTAAATGGATTCACTTGAACACAACCCAAGAATCACTGACAACATACTCTTGTTTCTGGATTTTTCATCCCAATAAATGATATCACCATTTCTTTCAGCTATATGACCTATTATGTTCCAGAGTCATTTTTGATTCTTTTCTCTTTTACCTTATGTCTAGCATGGCCTTTAGTTTGGCCAGGGGCGGCGGCCAGGAGGAGCAACCCATACCCGAGGCCAGGGGCTGCAACGAGAGGAGTTACCCCGAGTCCGAGGTCAGGGGCGGTGGCCGGGAGGAGCTACCCCACCCCCCTAAACCCGAGGCCAGGGGCGGTGGCTGGGAGGACCAACCTCACATTCAAGCAGCCATGGCTGCGTGGGCGCAGGAGGCCCTAGAGGAGCTATCCCACGTTGAAGGTCAGGAAGGGCGGCAGTGAGGAGATACCCCTCATCCAAGGTAAGGAGCAGCGGCTGCACTTTGCTGGAGCAGCCGTGAAGAGATACCCCACGCGCAAGGTAAGAGAAACCCAAGTAAGATGGTAAGTGTTGCAAGAGCACATCAGAGGGCAAAAACACTGAAACCATACTCACAGAAACCTAGTCAATCTAATCACACTAGGACCACAGCTTTGTCTAACTCAATGAAACTAAGCCATGCCCGTGGGGCAACCCAAGACGGGTGGGTCATGGTGGAGAGATTTGACAGAATGTGGTCCACTGGAGAAGGGAATGGCAAACCACTTCAGTATTCTTGCCTTGAGAACCCCATGAACAGTATGAAAAGGCAAAATGATAGGATACTGAAAGAGAAACTCCCCAGGATAGTAGGTGCCCTATATGCTACTGGAGATCAGTGGAGGAATAACTCCAGAAAGAATGAAGGGATGGAGCCAAAGCAAAAACAATACCCAGCTGTGGATGTGACTGGTGATAGAAGCAAGGTCCGATGCTATAAAGAGCAATATTGCATAGGAACCTGGAATGTCAGGTCCATGAATCAAGGCAAATTGGAAGTGGTCAAACAAGAGATGGCAAGAGTGAATGTCGACATTCTAGGAATCAGCGAACTGAAATGGACTGGAATGGGTGAATTTAACTCAGATGACCATTATATCTACTACTGCGGGCAGGAATCCCTCAGAAGAAATGGAGTGGCCATCATGGTCAACAAAAGAGTCCGAAATGCAGTACTTGGAAGCAATCTCAAAAACGACAGAATGATCTCTGTTTCCAAGGCAAACCATTCAATATCACAGTAATCCAAGTCTATGCCCCAACCAGTAACACTGAAGAAGCTGAAGTTGAACAGTTCTATGAAGACCTACAAGACCTTTTAGAACTAACACCCAAAAAAGATGTCCTTTTGATTATAGGGGACTGGAATGCAAAAGTAGGAAGTCAAGAAACACCTGGAGTAACAGGCAAATTTGGCCTTGGAATACGGAATGATGCAGGGCAAAGACTAATAGAGTTTTGCCAAGAAAATGCACTGGTCATAACAAACACCCTCTTCCAACAACACAAGAGAAGACTCTATACATGGACATCACCAGATGGTCAATACCGAAATCAGATTGATTATATTCTTTGCAGCCAAAGATGGACAAGCTCTATACAGTCAGCAAAAACAAGGCCAGGAGCTGACTATGGCTCAGACCATGAACTCCTTATTGCCAAATTCAGACTTAAATTGAAGAAAGTAGGGAAAACCACTAGACCATTCAGGTATGACCTAAATCAAATCCCTTATGATTATACAGTGGAAGTGAGAAATAGATTTAAGGGCCTAGATCTGATAGATAGAGTGCCTGATGAACTATGGAATGAGGTTCATGGCATTGTACAGGAGACAGGGATCAAGACCATTCCCATAGAAAAGAAATGCAAAAAAGCAAAATGGCTGACTGGGGAGGCCTTACAAATAGCTGTGAAAAGAAGAGAAGTGAAAAGCAAAGGAGAAAAGGAAAGATATAAACATCTGAATGCAGAGTTCCAAAGAATAACAAGAAGAGATAAGAAAGGCTTCTTCAGCAATCAATGCAAAGAAATAGAGGAAAACAACAGAATGGGAAAGACTAGGGATCTCCTCAAGAAAACCAGAGATACCAAAGGAACATTTCATGCAAAGATAAGCTCGATAAGGGACAGAAATGGTATGGACCTAACAGAAGCAGAAGATATTAAGAAGAGATGGCAAGAATACCCAGAAGAACTGTACAAAAAAGATCTTCATGACCCAGATAATCACGATGGTGTGATCACTGACCTAGAGCCAGACATCCTGGAATGTGAAGTCAAGTGGGCCTTAGAAAGCATCACTATGAACACAGCTAGTGGAGGTGATGGAATTCCAGTTGAGCTATTCCAAATACTGAAAGATGATGCTGTGAAAGTGTTTCACTCAATATGCCAGCAAATTTGGAAAACTCAGCAGTGGCCACAGGACTGGAAAAGGTCAGTTTTCATTCCAATCCCAAAGAAAGGCAATGCCAAAGAATGCTCAAACTACCGCACAATTGCACTCATCTCACACGCTAGTAAAGTAATGCTCAAAATTCTCCAAGCCAGGCTTCAGCAATGTGTGAACCGTGAACTTCCTGATGTTCGAGCTGGTTTTAGAAAAGGCAGAGGAACCAGAGATCAAATTGCCAACATCCGCTGGATCATAGAAAAAGCAAGAGAGTTCCAGAAAAACATCTATTTCTGCTTTATTGACTATGCCAAAGCCTTTGACTGTGTGGATCACAATAAACTGCGAAAATTCTGAAAGAGATGGGAATACCAGACCACCTGATCTGCCTCTTGAGAAATTTGTATGCAGGTCAGGAAGCAACAGTTAGAACTGGCCATGGAACAACAGACTGGTTCCAAATAGGAAAAGGAGTTCGTCAAGGCTGTATATTGTCACCCTGTTTATTTAACTTATATGCAGAGTACATCATGAGAAACGCTGGACTGGAAGAAACACAAACTGGAATCAAGATTGCTGGGAGAAATATCAACAACCTCAGATATGCAGATGACACCACTCAATGGCAGAAAGTGAAGAGGAACTCAAAAGCCTCTTGATGAAAGTGAAAGTGGAGGGTGACAAAGTTGGCTTAAAGCTCAACATTCAGAAAACGAAAATCATGGCATCTGGTCCCACCACTTCATGAGAAATAGATGGGGAAACAGTGGAAACAGTGTCAGACTTTATTTTTCTGGCTCCAAAATCACTACAGATGGTGACTGCAGCCATGAAATTAAAAGACGCTTACTCCTTGGAAGGAAAGTTATGACCAACCTAGATAGCATATTCAAAAGCAGAGACATTACTTTGCCAACAAAGGTCTGTCTAGTCAAGGCTATGGTTTTTCCTGTGGTCATGTATGGATGTGAGAGTTGGACTGTGAAGAAGGCTGAGCGCTGAAGAATTGATGCTTTTGAACTGTGGTGTTGGAGAAGACTCTTGAGGAGATCCAACCAGTCCATTCTGAAGGAGATCAGCCCTGGGATTTCTTTGGAAGGAATGATGATGCTAAAGCTGAAACTCCAGTACTTTGGCCACCTCATGCAAAGAGTTGACTCATTGGAAAAGACTCTGATGCTGGGAGGGATTGGGGGCCGGAGGAGAAGGGGATGACAGAGGATGAGATGGCTGGATGGCATCACTGACTCGATGGACGTGAGTCTCAGTGAACTCCGTGAGATGGTGATGGACAGGGAGGCCTGGCGTGCTGTGATTCATGGGGTCGCAGAGAGTCGGACATGACTGAGCGACTGATCTGATCTGATCTGAGCATGTCAACAAGTTCTGTGGATCCCTTCCCTCTAAGACCCTTAATTATCTATTCTTTCTCCATTAACCAAGAGCAATCAACTGAGTCTCTGTTTCCTCAGACAGTTGTGTCTCTCCCATATCTTCATCCAATCAGGCATGGATTAAATTGTTAAAATACAATCTGCTTGTCACATACAAATCTTGCTTCCACAATTAAGAAGTGCCAATGTTTCTCCATTACACATAAAGTAAAATCCAAAATAAATAGGGCGTTCAGAGTACTTCCACAATCTTATCTTCTCCCTCAGTACACCTTTACAATCTATCTCTCACAATTTTTCTTAATAAGCCTGCTGAATTTCCAGACCCACTGAATCTCTCATGATTCCATAAACATGCTATTTATTTCTGCTCTCTTATATATCAACTAGAATATATAATATATATTCTATGTAGTTTTATATAATTCTAAAGTATATAACTAAATACCATCTCTTCACTGTTCTTTTAAAATACAATTTAGTCTCTAAGACTCAGATATTATATTCCCTCAAATTCAAAGTCTTTCTCAGTACCTTTGAGAAGAATTAATGAAGAGATTAAAAACCAGCAATACACAGGAAAAAAATGCATGAGTTGATAGTAATACAACTGCAAATCAAATACAACTCACCTTTCTGTGCTAACCAGAGAGGAGTCCGTACAACATTGTTCTGGGCTTCTATCATAACTTAAAGGGAAGCTTTCACAACATCCAGAGCCCTTGATATTTTGCTAATGAGAAATAAGGATGTTGCATTTTTTATTACATAAACAGCAGAATTATAGCTAAATAGTAATTCTCTGTCTTTCAGTATCGTTAGTATGCCCCTTTTCATACATATACAAATAAAATAAAATAGACCCAGGGAGATTTCTCTCTTTAGTGTAAATGGGGTATTCTTTTCTATTAGTTTATACAGATTGAAAAAAGAAAGTGAAAGTCACTCAGCTGTTTCTGACTCTTTGTGATCCCACAGACTACACAGTCCATGGAAATTTCCAGGCCAGAATACGGGAGTGGGTAACCATTCCCTTCTCCAGGGAATCTTCCAAACCCAGGGATTGAACACAGGTCTCTGGCTTTGCAGGCAACTTCTTTACCAGCTGAGCCACAAAGGAAGCTCAAGAATGCTGAAGTGGTTAGCCTATCCCTCTCCATGGATCTTCCTGACCCAGGAATCAAACCAGGGTCTCTTGTTTGCAGGCAGATTCTTTACCAACTGAGCTATCAGGGAAGACTTTCATACAGATTAAACAATCCTAATAATGCTATCAGCAGTTACTGTAGTACTTCTCTAAAAGAATAAGTTCAGAATCATCAATCAGGTTTCCAAAGCTGTATTTTAGCACATTCCTATAATGAGAAAATAATTGGGGTAGGAAAATGATAGGGGAACTTTTCTTCTCATTAGATAACAGCTATAATCCTGTGACTATGAAAAATGATAAAAATGATCATCTATTTTCTGTCAACTTTAAATGCAACTCTTTAGTATATATTTTAATATCAACATCAAGACTGAGAGTAAATTTGCTATTTTTCCAGTTAAGCAAGCAGAGACACAGGGAAATTAAATAATTTCCAGGTCAGATAATTAGTTACAGGATTAAGATATAGCTAGCAGTCTGTTTTTTAACACACCAGAAGACATTATTGCCAATAGCAGCTTTTCACTTCAGTTATGTGTATAGTATTGAACAGACTGAGAGTATGATAAATTATATGATGTTTGTTATATTACTGAAGTCCAGAACTGGAAGACTCAACTACAGAATTAAACTAAAACCAACTTGATAGAAAGATATTAAACTAGCAAAAATTGCCAAATCTAAATTTACAAATTACTAATAGGATTTTGGAATTGAATTGTGTTTAGCAAGTGCCTACTAAATAGTAGTTTAGAAGACAAATACATTTCCAGAAAAATAAGTGAACCCTACTTCTTAAAAGGATCATTTGTTATACTGTATAACTGAATGTCAGCATGAGTCAGAGTAGGAAAATGACAACATTTAACTAGTTCAGAAGTTACCCAGCTAGTATGGTGATATAATCACATGAATTAATTCAGAAACAACCAAATTATTCAGAATTTAGGTGAGACATAAGAATATAAAATATATATAGTTTTATAAATTTTATTATATTCTTCCCTGTCTTAATATAGACAGTTGATTAAATGTAGCTAAGCATTGACTTGATGACTCAGAGTAATTATTTTATATCAATTCTGTGCTACAATATGAAAACATTCTTTCTCCCTCTTCCTTTGACTTTGTCAGGAGGGTGTGTAATTTCCTCAGTTCTGTCTCACCTCATCAAAGATTGGAAACAGAGGACCAGTGTTACAGCTCAGTTACAGCTCAGACTTTTAGTCAGTAAACAAAGTACTGTATACCCTCAAGGCATGAGGGTGGGCTGACCCCAAGGAGAAGGCCTCAATCCATCTTGGCTCCCTCTTTTTTTATGCTTTGTCTCCTCTCCCTTGAGCCGGCCCCATGCAAATTAGGGCCAGCCAGGAAGGGGGTGTGTTTATTTCACCTGAGGCTCTTTCTGGAGACAGCGGATTTTCTTTTGCTCCATTTTCCTGGGCTTTTCCCTTTGTCTTTTAGCCACCGGGATTTTGGACTCCTTTTCCTGTTCTAACTACCTAACAACCTGATACTATGTGTAAGTTGTATCTTGCTTTTTGCCAAAAATCCTGGCAGACATCTATGTGCATCTCATTGCTTCTCTGTCTTTTTCTCTAAGAAGACCTGTCGCTTGTTATTGCTATCAGACTTTTGTTTGTTTGCTTGTTTCTTTAGCATCCCATGGTTCATTTCTTTTCTCCAGCTGTATATTAGGATGGATTTGAGGATTAGCAGAAATTTCCAGAAAACCAAACCATAAAACTGTTGGAAAAAAAACCAAATCGCTGTCAAGGATAGAGATTTGCTCTTTTCATTTTCACTCAGGAAACAAGAGTGGGGGAAAATGCCTCATCAAAGAATGAGATATGTCCCAGTAAAACAAGGAAGGTCAGTCAGGCTCAAGGTAGAGTCAGAGGGACCCTGATTTGGAAAACAAAAAGCCATCCTGGACTATTCCAACCATCTTGGACATGAGAAAATAAATGTAACCTTGTAGATTATTGAGACCTGAGGGTTGCCCTATCAAAGAAAGAACACAAGACTTTAGACTATGAGACCAACCCTGAGTTTAGGGATGAATTTTTAAAAGAACCATTATCTCTGGAAAGATAAGAAATTTTAGATGAAAACAAGGCTGACAAGAGAGTTAGTCCATACAGGATCTTTTAAAGGTTGGAACACATTTTCTTGAACATTAGCATTTGGGCTTGGGTTTCCTGTCCATCTCCCATATCACTATTTCATATTAAAATTCCCTCTGGTTAGCATGAAACCTTTGCTGAGTCACAAAAACTTTTGTTTTGGGTGCAGTTATGAGAAATCATGGCAGAGGGCAGTAAAGAGAAGTAGGACTTAGCCTATATGACAATCACAATAATGGATGGGAGGACAGTGGCACTGGTGTTTTGAGAGGTTAATCACAGTGAAGCACTCCAGACAGTCCCGGGAGTGATAGGGAGAAGACGGCAGTGTGCAGAAGCAACTGTCGTATGGTTTGAAAAGGATGTGTGACAGATACCTTTTTTTTTTTTTTATGTTTGTCATAGATAAATGACTAGGAGAGGTCACAAGTTACAATTTGAATTATGATAAACAGATTTTACAGCTACCATTTATTTCATTAATTTCACTTATGGTGTTTTCCTGATTTGTTCAAGATCATTTCAGAAGTCTGAGGTTGCTGTAGAGCTCTGATCTGTTTAGTGGTCACCTGAAGCACAAATATAGTCACGTAGGTTTGCCAAAACTAAGTAAAAGATAAAAACCTGGGGTGCTCTGGAAAGTATGTGTCTGCTGCCCTGAATCCACACAGTTAATAACCACACACACACACACATACACAGACCTCAGAAAAAAAATAAAGAGTATGCAGCTTGCACTATAAATCATTTCTCTATTTTAATAATGTGCACCTTTAGACATTTTACTGGTCTAAATTATCCTTATCTGTTAAAAGCATACATCATGTTCTTCTCAAGCAAATTATTATAATAAATATTTAAATGTCTAAGGTGGATTACAGTACATTAGAGGCACATCTTAACATCATATTATTTTTCTCTGGGAGCTTTTACACTCCACTGGGGAAGTAGTCTGGGTGCTATAAATCATTAACTAGAATGAAGAGTAATGTTGAAATTGCAACATGAGGATGAGTTCTCTACTGGAAATTAGAAGATAGAGTAAGAGTTTGAAATTCTTCAAACTCAAATCTTTGGTATCTCTGATATGTATCTTTCTGAACCAAACTTCAGAATGGAGTATTGCTGTTTCTGTGTCAGTAGCTGTGCTGTCTAATATGGTAACCACTAACTACATGTGGCCAGTTGAATACAAACCTAATTGCAATTAAATAAAATTAAACATTCGTTCCTCAGTTACACTAGCTATATTTCAAATGCCCAATAGCCACATTTGGCTAGTGGCTACCATATTGAATACAGATATAGAACATGTCCATCATCTCAGTACTATCGTATTGAACAGTGCTGGTATATGGATTGACTTTCCTATTTTCCTTCTATATTGCCTGGGTACATATTAAAATGTAAGCCATTATGGCAACATTTGAGAATGAATTATCCCAATGCTCTGGCTAGCTAAAATGGAAAACAGTCTAATGATATAAACACATCCCCCTCCACCTTTTCTTTCTTGGACTGAAGATACAATAAGGTTTAAACACTTTCAGAATTCATTCAGTTTCATGTTTAGGTGGGTTATGGCTATGTCCCTGAATAAAAGAAATCCAGTTGTTTATTCTATATTGTTTCTTGAATTCAGCCTTGGAGAATGATAACACACAATTTGGGAGATAACACACAATTAAAGAAAAGTGCAATCCTTTCCTCTACCAGGTGACAAGAGAGCATGGAGACATATACTTGTTTATGGAATCGTTGAATAGCTCCATGAATTAAAGATCCTTGCAGTAAATTCAGATCTCTACTGTAAGTTCTCAATGGCTTCTCACCATAAGGCCATCAGGACAAACATAAGTTCTTTGTTGGTATAATTTCCTTTCTCCTTCCCCAGGTAATTGGGTTTTGAAAAAGTAATCAAGATTCGGATTGCCTTCATTTGGACTGAGACGTGATCTACTTAAAAAAGGGAACTCTTAGTATAACCACTAAAGCAATGCTCTATGTATTTGAAGATCAGAAATCTATTAACTGGTCTGAGGCATCACATTAATGTAATGGACAGTAGACAGTGAGGTTCTAGTTTGGGCACCAGGCACAGAGATACTGAGATTTTTTGGAGTCCCAGAGTAAGCAAAAAACCACCAAGACCGATAGGCTGCAGTCCATGGGGTCACGAAGAGTCGGACACAACTGAGCGACTTCATTTTCACTTTTCACTTTCATGCATTGGAGAAGGAAATGGCAACCCACTCCAGTGTTCTTTCCTGGAGAATCCCAGGGATGGGGGAGCCTGGTGGGCTTCCATCTATGGGGTTGCACAGAGTTGGACACGACTGAAGTGACTTAGCAGTAGCAGCAGCAGGGACCTGTTGAAGAAAAGAAATGCACCAGAAGTTTAGCTGTGAATTAGTTGTGCTCTGAACACTCAGTGATCAGGATTTTTGTCAAAATTTGAAAACAATGTCATCTGATAGTAATTAACTCAAATTATCAGCTGCCTTAGAAGTTACTGAACTTTCTGGTGTCTATGCGTCCTTTTTCTGGTCCTCTACCATCATATGCACTTTCTCCCTAATCAGAGTATGTTACCTTAACTGGTTTCAGAAGTCTGATTGTCCCAACCATACAATTCTAACGTCTCAAGTAAAGAACATTAGACTATCATTGAATAATGCCATGTTGGACCCAACCTGAACACTACACAGTTAGGATTTGACATATGGTTAATGTGATTTGCTTGAATGAGTTACTTGAATATGGTCAAGAGCATACAAGACATCCATCCACACAAATCACAGTTACAGTTCCTGCTGATAGATTTAGGTGAAAATTAAACGAAGATCATGGCATCTGGTCCCATCACTTCATGGGAAATAGATGGGGAAACAGTGGAAACAGTGTCAGACTTTATTTTTCTGGGCTCCAAAATCACTGCAGATGGTGACTGCAGCCACGAAATTAAAAGACACTTACTCCTTAGAAGGAAAGTTATGACCAACCTAGATAGCATATTCAAAAGCAGAGACATTACTTTGCCAACAAAGGTCCGTCTAGTCAAGGCTATGGTTTTTCCTGTGGTCATGTATGGATGTGAGAGTTGGACTGTGAAGAAGGCTGAGCACTGAAGAATTGATGCTTTTGAACTGTGGTGTTGGAGAAGATTCTTAAGAGTCCCTTGGACTGCAAGGAGATCCAACCAGTCCATTCTGAAGGAGATCAGCCCTGGGATTTCTTTGGAAGGAATGATGCTAAAGCTGAAACTCCAGTACTTTGGCCACCTCATGCGAAGAGTTGACTCATTGGAAAAGACTCTGATGGGAGGGATTGGGGGCAGGAGGAGAAGGGGACGACAGAGGATGAGATGGCTGGATGGCATCACTGACTCGATGGATGTGAGTCTGAGTGAACTCCGGGAGTTGGTGATGGACAGGGAGGCCTGGTGTGCTGCGATTCATGGGGTCGCAAAGAGTCAGACACGACTGAGTGACTGAACTGAACTGAACTGAACTGAAAGGCTATTTTGGGGAAGCCACCACTGGTAAAAGTGTGGCAAAGTCCCTGCCTCGTATGACCTCTCTCTTAGATTACCTAATGTATCAACATCAATTCATGATGACACTTGAGATGTTACCAAGTAGAACTTTACCAGGCCCCAAAATCTTTTCTTTTTTATAACAGGAAATCTTCTCAGAAGGGAAAAATGACCAATACAATAAGCTAGTAAAAATTACTCCAACTAGATTGTTCTGTATGAAGACCTTACCCATATCATCTAAACCATGGGTGGGAAATTAATTGGAAAACTAATTTGTAGCAGGAGCATTTTATTTATTCTTTAGTTCAGAATAGGGAGGTTCTGAGGTGTAACTTAGGACAGTGGTGGGGAGTTGCTGTAGGATTGCTCTGTATATATCATATCTGTGATTTAACAGGTCCAGAGACCCTGTGAGTTAGCTCAGGGAATCAAGGGATAGTGAGAAACAGATTGTCTTGATCCTCCACAACAGCCCCACATATGCTAATACTAGAAAGCATGTTAGTCACTCAGCCTCTGAAAAAGAGAAAGAGACTTATTTAGTGGGAAAAGAAAAAACCCATTCTTATATATCATATACCATACATATAAGACCAGTCCATATACCATATATTCAAATAGGAATATTTATAAATTAAAATAATAAATTATTGCATCAAATAGTTCCCTATAGATAAATATATTTTCATAATTAAAAAATTTTAATGAAAATAAAATAATTGTTTTTATATTATTGACAATTAATAAAAGAAAATGAAAGACAACAAAATCTGTTATTGCTAACCTTTTGATGTTCCATTGATGGGCTGACAAAGTTTGAATAATAAATGGAACATTAATAACTTAAAATGGTTTTGTATTTATCTAATTAGACTTATTTCTTATTTTACATACTATTTTGGGATAAAGAATATGTGGTATGTGAGTATATATATGGAGAAGCCAATGGCAACCCACTCCAGTACTCTTGCCTGGAAAATCCCATGGGCGGAGGAGCCTGGTGGGCTGCAGTCCATGGGGTTGCTAAGAGTCAGACACGACTGAGCGACTTCACGTTCGCTTTTCACTTTCATACATTGGAGAAGGAAATGGCAACCCACTCCAGTGTTCTTGCCTGGAGAATCCCAGGGATGGGGGAGCCTGGTGGGCTGCTGTCTATGGGGTCACACAGAGTGGGACACGACTGAAGCGACTTAGCAGCAGCAGCAGCAGAGTATATATATATATATATATATATATATGTATATACACATATACATATATACATACAATGGAATACTATTCTGTCATAAAAATGAATGAAATACTGCCATTTGCAGTAACATAGAACTAGAGATTATCCTACTAAATGAAATAAGTCAGAAAGAGGGAGACAAATACCATATGATATCGCTTGTATGTGGAATCTAAAATATGACACAAATGAACTTATTTATAAAACAGAAGCAGACTCACAGACATAGATAACAGACTGTTATTTCCATTCCAACTTGAAGTCCATTATATATATCTATATATATATACCACATTTAAAAAATGGTAGACTAAAGTTGACAATTTTTCCCAATTCAAGGATAATATAAATTTTATACAAGATTACAAGTAAATCTTTATTGTTATAGTTCAAGTGTAGTTAGGCTCAGTGAAATAACAAAGTGAATGAAAAGCATCCTTTTTAAAACAGCATCTAGAGATTCAAGCCAGACAGATAGCATTCTTCCTTCTTAAATTTTTACTTTATGTAATTTAGTAGGATTCTTTGACATTTAAAATCTCCTGCATTTCTTTATTGAAAATAACTTACTGCAGTTGTTTAAAGCAAAGTTTTTAAACTCAGACTTTTATTCAAATCTTAATTTTATTATTTACCAGTGGTTGACTTTGGATAACTTCTTTACTTCACTAGGTGTCAGTCTTCTTACCTGTGAATTGAATCTCCCTCATGGCATCAGAAATATATGACATAGCAATATCTGGCGTGGCACAATATCTGGTATATGGGAAATGTTCAATAAGTAGTGTTCTCCGTAGATCTTTATATTAACATGGGTTTAATGCTGTCACTTTTGTTTGTAGTAAGAGGAACATAAAAGGTTAACCTTGGATCATATGTTCCACTTACTGATATTTAAAATAGGAAAATTAGAATCCTCCATACAAGCACAATGTAAAACGTCTTTCAGAAAATTGTGGAAGTGAATGTCTTATTCAATAAGACAACTGAATAGCCACCCGGAGAAAAATTGTCATGTTGGATCCTTACAGCACATCTTACAACAAAATAAAAGATCATGATGGATCAATGATTTAAAGAATAAAAAAGGAAACCACATAAGTACTAGGATCCACTGTGGAAGAAGTTTTGTATAATCTCAAAGTGGGAAAAGACTTTCCAATACAACCCAAAAGTAGAGTCCATGAAAAAAATTTCACTACAGGAAAGTTTAAAATATTTTCAAGGCAAAGAAAAGAAAGTGAAATGAAAAAACGACAAGACAGTTGTCAATTGTATCATCTATGCAGATGACATGGCTAAATGCACCCTGGAAAAATCAGCTTTACCATCTCTATAAAAGAAATTATTACAACTAGTTACAATGGCTCATAAGGGGAAGCCACTGATGCTGCTCAGGTCTCCCTGTCGGATGTTCACTCATTTCTGCACCCTTTTCCAAGTTTATTCTGGTCACTGAAACCACCTAACATCACACCTGTCCATGCTCTCTTACTTAAATCAGCAGGAGAGTCCTTGACCTCCTGATACTCATTGGTTTTCAAAATTAGCAGGGTTTAAATAGTAGGAGAAGGGGATGACAGAGGATGAGATGGTTGGATGGCATCACCGACTCAACGGACATGGGTTTGGGTGGACTCCAGGAGCTGGTGATAGGGAGGCCTGGCGTGCTGCAGTTCATGGGGTATTGCAAAGAGTCAGACACGACTGAGCAACTGAACTGAACTGAAAGACAACCGAGATAAAGTAAGCAATAAAAAGGAATGAAAACAGAGGCTGTGCGGTTGGCATAGGATGACAGAATATGATATACTGAGAGTGATTTCTCATCCTCATACCAGCCATCTATGGTTGCAAGGAAAAGCCTTTTCAAATGTGTTAAAATAATTTTTTAACGCCGTTGAAACCAAGATATTTGTTTCCAATATGATTATCTATGAAGTCAACTCTTCCAAGAAGAACAATTTCTCATAATCAGATGAACACTTCCTTACGTCTTAAAATAACTCAGAACCATTACTTAAAATGGCTGGATCAGTGACTTAATATTGAAAGTTTGCTGAGTTCATCATTATACTTACAATGAAATGTTTATTGGGGCATCAAATAGGGGAGTAAACACCTATTTTCTGCACTCTACCCACCCTGCTTTCAGTTTTTTTCTTTTTTTTCATCAAATTGTTGTTTGGCAAAGATAATCATTTTCCTCAATTTGAAGCCAACTCTTCAAGTCCAGTCATTTTGAAAAATTCAACAGTGTTGCTATTTACTAACTAGTAGTTATGCTCCATACATCATACTTCTATCATATGCCAATCTGCAGATTACAAGACAGTGGGAATTCTCCTAAATGATTATACATGTGAAAATGATACTCTGTCTAACCTCTTGCAACTTCAAAATACCACTTCCATCTAGAGTGATTCTATGATGCTGCTCAGTTAAAGTGGAGATCAGAAAAGTGA